>NC_139626.1:22692842-22707842 GCF_964638095.1 Poromitra crassiceps
ATTGCTGTTATGGCCGACAACCGATATTTACCGATATGATCTGTATAAAAACAAGTGTCTATGATAATAAAATGTTGTGCAAACTGAAAAACACAGGTAAACACTGTGAATTTGAAAACATGAAAACATTTCTTTATTTCCAAAACATTTGGAAAAGCCCATAAATAATAGATTTACCGCATTGCTTCCTCTCAATGTGAAACATTTGGCTGATACCGATAACATTGCAACATCGGACCGATGCCGATATGTTAAAAAATGACTAACGTCGGCCGATACCGATATGATTGCCGATATATCGTGCATCCCTAAAATCTGATCTTCACTCCCAGCTCTGTTATGTGCTCGCACCAGGTCCACCACTTCAAAAGCAGCTGATGATGTTCTCGCTGCACATGATAGTGCTTTGCCTTACAGAACAGAGCAGGCCAGTCCCCGTGTGGGCGGGGACAGTGACCGGCGAGTCTACTATGAGCAAACTTAACCTTTACATTCCAAGCTTTTCATGAGGCAGACTACAAGCTATTTGATTCACTTCACAACATTGGTACTAACTTCAACTTTACTTCTCTTTGTCTAGCGTGACAATGTGCTGGTGGTCTTATTCCGCCAGCCCACTCGGTTATATAACAGTCTCTATAGAGGGCACTTAGCTAGCATTGGTAGCCAACCCACTCTCTCCTACAGGGATGTCACACTTAAAAATCACAGCTAGTGGTACAGCGGTCTGACTGGACTGGCTAGAGGAATTGTACTGTATTTGACTGCAATATGTGTCAATTTTAGACTGTCTAGTGGCTGTGAGCCGTCTATCTCGCTCGCTATCCCACTACAGGAAATTCCCTTTCCCTGGCCGTGGTTATTATCATTGCTAGGCAAACTTGCCCAGCCAGGCAGGTGTTAGTTACGCCTCCACAGGCTTGTTAGTATTGTACAATACAGTAGTTAGTTGTTAGTAGTGGTTGCTAGTTAGTAGCTGTTAGTTGTTAGTCGTGGCACTGCTGGCAGCCGCAGTAGTGTTAATTGTCTCAGGCCAAGCTGTGTTGGGTTACTGAACGGTGTCCAGGTGAGGCTTCATGATTTCAATGCTGTTAGTAGTTGTGGTGATGATGTCGGGTGTGTTTGGTGTTAAGTGACTTGTGATGATGGCGTTGGTTAGTTTGAGCTCTGGGGTTAGATCAGCGAGTCTGAATGAGGTGACACGGACAGACGCACACATATTGATGTACACACACACACACACACACACACACACGCACAGGTGTTGGATGGATTAGCAGATTAGGGCTCATTCCGCGCGCACGCACGCACACACACACACACACACACACACACACACACACACACACACACACACACACACACACACACGTAATAAAAGCATGCAGCCTGTTCCTCTCTCTGCATGCAACCACTGGCATAGAGGAGACAGCAACAACATCCACAGAGGACAGGATGAAACTCAGCTCAGAGGCAGTATGGAAAACATGCAGTGGCAGAGTGGAGGACGAGAGATCAAAAAATAAAGGGGGGGGGGGGAAAGAGGGGAAGGGGGGGGAACCTCTCTATCCGTTTAATGGACCAGTCAGAGAGGGGAAGGGTTTCTTGGTCACGCCATGCAGGGAGGAAGGGGGGAAGGGGGGGGGGGGGGGCTCGCCAATTGCGTGCAGGTGAGAGATGAGCCAATCAGATCACGCCTACATGTCAATCACAGAGTGATGGGGTGAACGGGAAAAAAACAGGGGTTAAAGAAAAAAAAGTGGTTGGCAAGGAGGAGGGGTGGGGCTTTTTAAGCGTAAAGGATTACCAACCGCATTTATCCTCTCTTTTTTTGGTTTAGTTTTGATGTCTATGGCTCAAAAGGAAATAGACACGGGGCAAAACCCAAACTAAGAAACAATTAGAATGATATCTACCGAACAATGGAGTTTGTTTACCATAGCGTGTCCAATGCCTGAGTGCTTTGTAGGAGAGGGGGAGAAAGGAAGGCAAAAAACTGTGAACAGAACAACTTCGGGAAGAAAAGAAAAAGAAAAGGTCGAAGGCCTCTGGCGAGGTTAGTAGGTTGGAGTGGTTTCGCTAGGAGAAGGGCACAGGTTAGGTTAGTAGAATGAATCATTCCATGGATGGTGGTTAGTTTCACTAGCAGGTTAGTCAAGTTAGTAGTCAAGTTAGTAGTACAGACAGGCAAACCCAGAGGCAGAGCACAGGTGGGCTACAAGCACCTGAATGCTTGAGACCCTCAATGTTCTCTCCTTCTCTCTCCCTCTCACTGTTACACACATCACACACACACACACACGTCACGCACGCACGCACACACACACACACACACACACACACACACACACACACACACACACACACACACACACACACACACACACACACAATTGGAGAAGCACTCACCTAAAGATGAAAGCAGTGCTGGACTGGTGGTTGCACTGTAAACTAAGACCTGAACCTCAGATATTTTCTTCTCACCACAATCTCATTGCAGTTAGACAACAGACCACTGTCTGTAGGCTCTGGAGTGATTCATTCATTACAGACCACTGTCTGTAGGCTCTGGAGTGATTCATTCATTACTAGCCAACTAAATTATTTTCTGTCCGGCTCCCTTCAAGCAACTACAATAGCCACTTTGGTTCACCAATAACTTTGCACACGCTGTCTCAAATATACAATCAAGCCATTTAACGGGCAATTTAAATCCATCCACTCTTGCGTCCATCTATCCACCGATCATCTCATCTTTTTATCCCTCCCTAAGTCCATTCACATCTATCTTCTACCAGGCTTATCACTATCATTCTAGTGCATCTACTGTACACCCTGTATCTTGGCTCCTCTCCTCTCCTCTCCTCTCCCATCTCTCTGGCTCTACTCTGCAGCGTCTCCCCACCTTCTCTTCCACCTCTTGTTGTCTGGTTACCTGTCTCAGGTTGCGGGTGACCTTGACGTCGTGCCAGGCGTTGTCATTGAACTTGCCGTTGACGGGCTCCACCAGGGCCTCGAAGGCCCCGGAGCCCAGGTTGATGACGAGCGACACGGCGCCGTTCTTCAGCGCCAAGTTGACGTAGTCGGCCGACTTGCCCGTGTGCAGCATCAGGCCGTTGCGCTGCAGCGTCCTGAAGGAGAGCGTGATTTCGTCGCTGCTGGACTGGATGGGGCTGGGCGACAGGTCGTAGCAGAAGTACTCCGAGCCCTTGAAGGTGGCGACGTACTCCTCGCGGGCTGAAGGGACGGGAGGAGGGGAGGAGGAGAGAATGGGGGAGGAAAAAAAGCAGAGTAGAGCCATTACATTCTTGTTTCACATTATTGCAAACGATTAGCACAGTATATCCAAGCTATGCTGCTTCTTCCCACACTGCTCTTCCCAATATGCTCACACATGATCAAATGGTGGATGTTGGTTCGTCAGGAGCAACCGAGCAGACACAAAGCTCAGCTGGGCCTGGCTCAATGTGCTTTGGATATGCTGTGCAAAACGTATTGTGTGAGATGCCGAAAATGTTGTTATTGTCAAGCAAAACCACCGCGATGCCAGCAGCACTTGGAAGAAACATCTCCTTCCATACAGTAGCTCTAATCGTATCATGGAGTGCTGTAGAAACATCTCCTTCCATACAGTAGCTCTAATGGTATCATGGAGTGCTGTAGAAACATCTCCTTCCATACAGTAGCTCTAATGGTATCATGGAGTGCTGTAGAAACATCTCCTTCCATACAGTAGCTCTAATCGTATCATGGAGTGCTGCTGTATAAACAGGCTTTGATCACTCATGTGGGTTGGAGATTAAACAGTGTGGATGTGAGAGTCAGTGGTGAATCTGTAGCATTTCAAACTCGTTATGAAGCCTGCCGCCCTCCCTTTTGAGAGAAAAGCTGTGTCGGCAATCTGAAGTGATGTGCTCTTGTTTGACAACATGGCTCATTTGGTGACGTTCTTCAAACGCCACAGTGCGCGCGTGTGTGTCTGCTCTGTGGGCGGATGACAGCGGCAGAAGGTTAGAAAGTTTCGGGGGATGATTTACGCGAGGGAGGCAAAAACGGATGATGAGGATGGAGAGCAACAGCCTATAAGCATCATGCCAGCCACAGCAGGCAGGATCGACCAATTAGAATTCAGAATAGCAGGCAGAGAGCCAATAGCAACTTACCGTGTGCACCCTTAGTGACCCCCAAGGACACCAGACCAAGGTTTTGCAATCCATCATCCTTAAGCTCACGCACTCTTATCTGCACTCGCACACAGTTACACACACAAGTGCACAGCCACATACGCACTCGTATCTGCACTCGCACACGTACACACACACAAGTGGGCGGCCACATACGCAAGCAAGCAAAGAAACAATCACACGCACGCCTACACACACATCTATGCGCACAAAATGATCATGCTATTGTGCTGCCTGGCATACACAAGCAGCAGGGGGCGACATTTTCTGTCTCCTTCACACCCATCCTCCCCCCCCCCCCCCCCTTCTCCTGCTCCCTCTCTATCGCTCTCCTCAGCACCACTCCTCTAGCTCTCACACCTCCCTCCTGCCACTCCTCGCCACACGTCTTGTTGGCCTCTTTTGCTCTGATTGCTGGTGCAGCCTTCTGTACGGAGCCTCTGGCGTAGCCACCATCTTCTAGTTCACGCTAATGAGGAGAACAGAGGGGAATTGAACACACTAGGTCAGGCTGGAGCAAGACAGAACCACTGGAGAGAGGAGTGGAAAAAAGACGCACGCCGCGTATTGAATAGACTGAAGTATATAATAGGTTATTGAGGTAGTAAGAGGCAGAGAAAAGGCTGCTGAAACGGAATCGGCCGCACTTGAGTGAGTACTGAGTTTACTTGGGCGGGCTGCCCAGGTATATTAACATCCGCCAAAGTATATTTGGCGACCCATTTTAGCTATATATTTTTTTTTAATCCATCTGGCAGAACAACGCCATCGATTACCTAGTGGACATTAACTCCCCTCGCTCTACCGGTTCGCTCTGCTATCAGGGTTTCCCACACATAGAAAACTTTGTGGCGACCTGCCACACTGTCATCACTGACCGCCACAATATCTATTTTTCCCACTCTTTAATTGTAGAACTGCCTGTAGCACAATGATTCGCTCAGCCCCTAATTGCTCCGCATGCGCTCTCTCTCTCTCTCTCTCTCTCTCTCTCTCTCTCTCTCTCTCTCTCACTCACTCTCTCTCTTTCTTTCTCTTTCAACGCACCACAAATGGATTCTTCATTCTGTGGGAAACACTGTACAGGGAGAAGAATAATAAGGACAAAATGAGAAGGTATCACCAGCGTGCAGCTAAAGTGTCTTTGTCTTTGCCTCTGTTGCTTGAAAGACTCAACGTGTGAATGCCAACATGTAGGCAAGTGAGAAACAACACGTTTGTTGTTTGCCAGCATGTGTGTGAGTTCCCCCTTGTGTGTGATTCCTTCCCACCCAGCATGTTAATTAAGTGTGTGTGCATGCCCAAAAGATGTGTGTGCAACTTTGAACATGGTCCCCTTCTGCGTGTGTGTGTGCGTGTGTGTGTGTGAGAGCTTGTGTTTTTTTTATGTGTGTGCGTAAAATGTGTGTGTATGTGTGTGTGTGTGTGTGTGTGTGTGTGTGTGTGTGTGTGTGTGTGTGTGTGCGTGCGTAAAATGTGTGTGTGTGTGCGTGCGTGCGTGTGTGTGTGCATGCGTGTGCATGCATGTGTGCGTGCGTGTGTGTGCGTGCGTGCGTGTGTGTGTGCGCGCGTGTGTGTGTGTGATTGCCTGAGTATATGAGCTTGTGTTTTTCTATGTGTGTGCGTGAAACGCGTGCGGGGTGTGGGTGGGTGCTGGTCTCTGTAAATATTGGTGTATTGCTGTCAGAAAAGCTATTACCAACTCAGGGCCTCAGGCTAGTCTTTACTGAGAGGAGCACGAGCGAGGGGGAGGAGGGACACACACACACACACACACACACACACACACACACACAGGAACGGGGCACAAACGCTAAAACAATCACACACAGCTAACACCATTGCACACACAACTACGCACTGACACACACAAGCAGACAAATGTAGATGAGGTGGCAGGGTGAAGGGGGGGGGGGTGTCAGAGTGAGGGGGGAACCAAGCTGTTCACAATGAGAACACACGGGGCCGTCCAGCAGCATTCTAGCGGTAATTTACAGAGGTGCCATTAGGTTGCAGTGTGGCGCTCCGCCATTCTGCCGCTAATTTACAGACATGTCATTAGACCAGACAGGCGCACATAAAGCATCTCTGCATCGATCTGGAGGCTCTCTGGCCCGCAAACACTCACTCCTCGTTCTATTACATCACACACACGCGCACGCACGCACACGCACACATATACACACGCGCGCGCACACACATCAGGCAGGAAAATGCATATTAGGTCACATAAACACACAGATGGACATACACACATGTCATGTATGCATGTACGCCTGCCTGCATTCGAGTGTGCTCACTTATTAGACACACAAAGCACCACACACGTCACACACACACACACACACGTCACACACACACACACACACACACACGTCACACACACACACACACACACCCACACACACACACACACACACACACACACACACACACACACTCTCTCTCTCTCTCTCTCTCAAGTGGGCAGGGTGGAGTGGATCTGTTGTAGCTCAGATTAATGGAGTGAGTCAGTATTAGCTCAGAGTAAACAGTGAGACAGACACTGACATACACACCACATGTCACACTCCCTCCTGCAGCCAGCTCTGAGACAGACACTGACATATACATACACACACACACACACACGCACGCACGCACACACGCACACACACTCACACGCACGCACGCACACACACACACACAGATGCACGTCGCACACACACACACGCACGCACGCATGCATGCACGCACACACACACTCACGCACTCGCACGCACGCACACGCACACACACAGACGCACACACGCACGCACGCACGCACACACACACACACACACACACACACACACTCACACACACAGACACACACAGACGCACACACGCACGCACGCACGCACACACACACACACACACACACACACACACACACAGACACACACACACACACACACACGCACGCGGACACACACACACACACACACACACACACGTCACACTCCATCCCGTTGCCAGCTCTGTCCATCAAAGCAAGGCAGGACCCACAGGAAGAGCCGGAGAGGAAATGATACAGTGAAAGAGGGAGGAAAATGAACGAATAGAATGAAATGAGAGAAGAGGAAAGGAAAGAAAAGAAAGGGAAAGGAAAGAAAGGGGGAAAAGGAAGGAAGAAGGTAGGAAATACTGGAAATGACATGAGAGACGACGCATGGAATGAAGAAAGGACAGAAGGAAGGGAGTAGGGATGCACAATATATCTGCAATCATATCGGTATTGGCTGATGTTAGTAATTTCTGAATATATTGGTATCGATCCGATGAGCAAAATAACAGCAATGTTAATATCGGTTATCGGTATCACACAAAATGTATAGAATATAATTTATACAATATTGAGAGGAAACAATGTAGCCTCGTAAACTATTCCGATCACGTGAACTCACATTCTAATTGCAGGTGAGATCATATCCAAACAGTGTTGCATATTATGTGATGTTAGTCAGTTTGTTCGGCCATAGTAACCACCTGTAATGCTACTGTAGCAGAGAGCGCAAAAAAGTAGCTTGTTGTCCTACAAAAGTTGTCTGGAACCTGCAGTAACATTTAGTGAGTCAATTGAGTTAGGCTCCGCCTACCCTCTCTGGGGTGTCACCACAGGCAACAAGTTTATAAATGCTGCAATAGAGAGCCGCAGGAACGAGTCCGGAAATCATCGATGCTAACACTCCTGGTTCTTCACTGTTTTCGCCTATGGGATTTTTGAATGGGTTTTTGGCACGATGCTTCTAATAAGGTGAACCAGTGTTTAGTAATATCATCTTCACACATGAGGACCACTTTTATGAGTTTGAAGCTTTTACGTGCCGTTAAAAGGGCGGCTAGCTAGCAAACAGCTAAATGAGACGACACTGTTGAGTCGACGGGGATATATACGTCAATAACGTCATCACTTCAAAGGACGAACACGGAAATTCTCTTTCCCTCACCTGGTTCAGCCCGTTCAGCCCGGGGTAATCAGTGCACAGCAGCGCACACATCAACAACAGTCCAGGTTGAGTGCTGACGTGACGTGGAAGCCTATGCGACAGTGTGTAGTTCTGGATTAGCTTAGCTCGAGCTTTTTACTTCTAGGGCTCACATTCACGCTACAAAACTCATGAAAGTGGTCCTCATGTGTGAAGATTATCCGACTGAACTCTGGTTCGCGTTTGATTAAGCATGCGTTGCCCAGAGACCTTATTTGAAGCATCGCGGCAAAAACCCATTCAAAAATCCCAAAGACAGAAACAGAGAAGAACCAGGAAGTGCGGGACTTCCGCGTTCTGACTACAAAAATACGTCATCCCTGCGGCTCTCTATACTGAAAATGCAAAGGCTTCCATCAATAGGCTATAGGCTCAATCACCATTGTGTTAACTCAGGCAAGAAGATCATCAGCATAGATAGTGATTTAACAGACATTTATTTATATGAAAATCTTAGAGATGATCATTTTAACGTTACAGCTCGTTGCTTCGGGAGCCGCCATACTGTTTTTTCAGCGGCATCCCTGATTGGCCGGTTACGTTGTCAACTATGAGGCAGCTTCCTGATTGGTCCGTGCACCCAGCAATTTCTGGAAATGGCTGGGGGCGGGCTGGAGGTCAGACTGATCCACAGAACACAATGATTTACGGGCTTTTCCAAATCTTTTGGAGATAAAGAAACTCGTTACTTTTTCAAATTCACAGTGTTTTGTGTTTTTGTGTTTGTACAAAATTTGATGATCATAGAAACTTGATTATCATAGAAACTTGTTTTTATACATATCAACATTGGTACATATCGGTCAGCCATAACAGTCATGTTAATCTTATAGGGCAGATTTTTCATATTGGTGCATCCCCAGACAGAAGGAAGGGAGGGATGACTGTGAGCGATTGGATTGAGACCTTCCAGGCCATCATTAACCTACCACTCTAATGAATGTTTGGAAGGGGGAGGAGAGAGAGAGGCAGAGGTAGAGAGAGAATATCTGCTCTCTGATTGGTTGCTACTGCTGGGACCAGCTGCAACTGATCGCACATCACTTCAATTTTTGTGTCTTTGTGTGTGTACTAGAGTGTGTGTGTACAGTATATGTGTGTGTGTGTGTGTGTGTGTGTGTGTGTGTGTGTGTGTGTGTGTGTGTGTGTGTGTGTCTGTATGTGTGTGTGCGTATGTGTGTGTGTGTGTGTGTGTGTGTGTGTGTGTGTGTGTGTGCATGTGCTAGTGTGTGTGTATGTGTGTGTGTGTGTGTGTGTGTGTGTGTGTGTGTGTGTGTGTGTGTGTGTGTGTGTGTTTATCTGTATGTGTGTGTGTGTCTCACACGGCTTTGTCTCTTCTCATGGGTCTTCTCCTCAACCTTTCACACACTAATTTGTCATTTCCATGGCAACCCTGTGTTAGGGGGGCTACAGATATGAATATGTTTGTGTATTTGTGTTTGTTTGTGTGTGTGTGTGTGTGTGTGTGTGTGCGTGTGTGTGTGTGTGTGTCAGAGAAAGAGAGAGAGAGCAAGAGAGATGGCGAAAGAGAGGGCGAAAAAGAGAGAGAGAGAGAGTGATTGAGTGAACAGTACATTATCATGGACAGCTGTACTGAATCAAAATGGCGGATGGAGGCAGGGAGAGAACACATCAGGGGAGCGTACATTATACAGCACCTGATAGAGGGAGCAGGGTGGAGGGGAAGAGGAGAGAGGGGAGAAACAGAGGGAGGAGAATGGGAGAGATGTGGAGAGGATTTGGAAAGAGGACAGGATGGAGAAAGAGAGAGAGAGAGAGAGCAAGAAAGAAAGACTCATTGAGAGGGGTAACACAAGATGGAAGGGGCGAGAGACATGGAGAGAAAGGGAGTCAGATATGGAGAGAGACGGGCGAAGGAGAGGCAGGGCTGGCTAGAGAGAATGGAAGAGAGGATGAGAAAATGCTGGTGTATCTAAATCCTAGAGTAGCACGCCTCCATCATGGCCGCCCTGTCATTCTGGAGATAGCACGCTGCAATTCCTCTGCACCCCGTTTTAGCCCACCATGCATTTCTGCTATCAGCTCCCCTCAGACTGTCCCTAAGACACACACACACACACACACACACACGCACGCAAACACACACACATGCAAACATGCACACACACACACACACACACGCACACACACATACACACACACACACACACACACACACACACACACAACCTCACACAACATGGCATATGAAAGCGGTCCTTTTTAATAACAGACACAGGTGGATTAGCTATTGGCGCTTACAGCGTATATACAGATAGATGACCAGTGTAGGAAATGTATGCAAATGTATGCTAACTTATGCAGACTCTGTATTTACCTGAAGTGTGAAAATCCATACAGCCAAGTTCACTCCCTTTTCCATCTCTATTCAATGATGTATCTGCCTTTGAAACCTATTGGGCTATCACATCACAGCCAAGGGAGCAATGCTGTCCGATGGGATATTACTGTCGTGACACTACTGACAGATTGCTTGTCTACTGGTCTCTCATGCATTTTTAGCTGCGGCCAGCATAGCTGGGCAGCAGCTCTATAAGTCACTCTGTTGGTTGGTCGGTCCACCGAAAAATGTCGGTCCACAAACACACACACACACACACACACACACACACACACACACACACACACAGACTTTGCATCTTTTCTACTACATTTGGAGAGCTGTCTGTCTGTTTAGCCGGAGTTGTAAGGCACACCGTTGCTCCATTCTCCTCCAGAATGTGCCAAAACACTTTTCAGGGGTCTGGAATGAATCTGGTACAAAAAGAAAGAAAGAAAAAGATCTGCCCACAGGGGGCACTGCAGCGATATATTACGTTTTTAGGCCATCGCACTCATAGAGCCATTTTTTTTTTTTTTCTTCTTTTTTTTTTTTTTTTTTTTTTTTTATTAACAATATAGATGTACAAAATATGTCAGACAGACAATCACACATCACCATACTTAAGAGCTATAAACAAACAAATGAATAAGACATAGAACAATACAATACAATAATTAATGTTTACAAAGACAACTTGACATGTTAGAATAAAATAAAATAAGGACTCATAGAGCCATTTGCCAATGATGATGTCACTCGAGTGACATCACTCATGACATCACAATTGCTTGAGTGACAGCAGTGATGACATCCTCACATCGGGTTCGTCAGGCAAAAAGTGAATGGGGTTTAGAATGGGGATTTCACTTAAATGCATAAAATAAGGTCTGTGGTTAACAAAAGTTTATGGGAACACAAATTTTGCTTCAGCATGATAATCTTCACAAACATGAATAACTTTTATGACTTTTGGAACGTAAATGCGTTTTTTTTAACATGATTTTTAGAAAATGCTTCAAAAGGCATAGAAGTTATTCACGTTTGTGAAGATTATCATGCTGAACCCAAATTCGCGTTCCCATAAACTTTTGTTAACCACAGACCTTATTTTATGCATTTAGGTGAAATTGCTATTCTAAAATCCCATAGGCTTTTTCACTGACGAACCAAAATGGCGGCGATTTCTGGATAAGCCTACAAAAATACCTCATCCCTGTGGTACTCTATTACTCGAGTTCTTATTTTTCTTAATACAGGCCAGGAGCAGTGGGCAGCTTTCTAGTGTACAGCGCCCAGAGACCATCTTCAAATGTTGCCATCACTGGTCAGATGATGACCTGCATGTTTTTAGTGGTGGGTGTTGTATGGACGAACCCCAGAGGAGCATGGGGCGAACATGCAAACTCCAGAGGAAAAGGCCCTTTTGATGAGATAGCCCACCTGGGCCATAGGCACTGAGGACATGGGGGGGGGGGCGGGCGCCGTCCTAGGCGGGAATCGAACCCAGGACTTTCTAGCTGTGAGACACCAGCGCTACCACTGCACCACCGTGCCCCTGAGCTTCTTCGGAAAATACAAGCAGGTCCTGACCGTACTCTCAAGAACGCCACCCGGATGGCGGTGGTGCAGGTGATGGACAAGGTGGTTGAATGTGAGATTTCTGTAGGGACAAACAAGGTGAAAGGATCTTCCTACCAAGCTCACCATGACAGAAATGAGCTTCCATTCACCTTTGTCAGACAGTTCCCAATCAGATTGGCTTCCTCAGTTCTTATTATAATTGAGTTCTGATACCCGTTGGAGCACACAATCACTGGCCATTTAGTCAGGCCTCGCTCACAGAGTTGGCATGCAGCCTCTCCTCTCTCTCCTCAGAAGGTTTTCATAGTCCACCTCCCTGGCTGATTCCAACTCCGCTCAGGTGTGCTCCTCCACTCAGGTGTGCTCCATCAGTAGCTAACAAATGGAGCTCTCCATGGTGCTGAACGTGTGTTGACTCTTTTTGGCCAGAAGTTTGACATTTCCCCCCCCATGTAGTCGGCCCTAATTACCTAATACAAAAATCTGGTTCTATTCGGTCACCCACAGGGGTGTTCTTTATATGAAAGATTCAGCGCGATCACACATAAAATGGCATAGCTGTGGCCAAACACAATTTCTGCTCACTCACTCACTCACTCACTCACACTCTCTCTCTCTCTCACACACACACACACACACACACACACACACACACACACACACACACACACACACACAGACTTCTTATAGGAGATAGGATTAACGGAAAATCAACTAAACAACATGCTTCCGATTTTCCATCCTCTTTGCTTTTCCCTTGCTCTTCCTCTATCTGCGCTCATATCGCTGTCTGTCTGTCTGTCTGTAGCTCAGGTTTGGCCTTCTCTCCGGTACCCAGGGAAACCGCCCTGTTTCCATGACAATGTCTGCAGGCAGAACAGAGTATTTGTCTTAAGCTGGATAAGATCAGAGTCAGTTTCATCCCTTTTACACACACACACACACACACACACACACACAGAGCGGCACAAAGAATGGTAAATGTGTGGGCAAAAGCATCCACATGCATGCATTCATGCATACAGTCACCCACGCATACTGTACATACAATACATACACGCATCCTTGCATACATACATACAAATTTCAAAGCGTGACGATAAACATACCCAGATAAAAAAAGATCACGCTCAAGTACGCACGCACGCACGGACGCACGCACGCACGCACACACACACACACACACACACACACACACACACACACACACACACACACACACACACACACACACACACACTGTCACACGTAAACGAACACAGAAAAAGGCACAGACGTAATGAAACCCTCTTACAAGCAGGTTGTTAACAAATAACAAGAGCATAAAAACCTCTTTTCATAAAGGCAATGTAATGGGTTTTTAATGAATGCTGTGGCTATTTCCGATGTCCTAGTTATGGCAGACAAGTACAATAAATAAATGTTTGTCTGCGAGTGTGCATTTGTGCGTGTGTGTGTGTGTGTGTGTGTGTGTGTGTGTGTGTGTGTGTGTGTGTGTGTGTGTGTGTGTGTTTGTGTGTGTGTGTGCGTGCGTGTGCATGTGTGTGTTCTTGTTTAGCAAAAAAACAAAAAAACAAACAAAGAAATGAACTTCAAATGCCAGATGGGGTACTGGAGTGAATCGTCAATTGGGCCACTACCTCAGCACTCAGCACCCCCCCCCCCCCCTCCCACAGACACAATGGAACTGCTTGGAATAGGTAAAAGACAATTGGGACACAGACCAGCCCATTTCTCAGAAAGAGGGGAGTGGAGAGAGGGGGGTGGGGGGGGGCATCTGCATCGTCGACAAATCCCATCCCGTGTGATGTGAGAGCGTGTCAAGACGAGACGGGGAGCCCAAGGAGAGATCCAGCGCCCCTACTGAGAAACGCTGCAGTCTTATCTCCCTCCTTGTCTCCGACCTTCTCGTTCCCTCCCTCCGTTCCCACTTTCTGAACGCGTCCCTATCTTTCCTCGCCATCACTTCTCTACACTCTTTTGCACTACCCCCCCCCCCCCCTCTCCCCCCCTCGCTTTAACACACTCTCACCCAGCCTCCTCTCTATCTTCCCTCTATCATCCTCTCTGTATATGGTGAGTCTGTTTTGATGCCTCTATTTTGTAGCGGGTTACGGGGTGCGTACATTAAAATGTTAATGTGTACATTTACTAATGGGGCGGTAATTGCATAGAATTAGCAGTGGGGTTGGGGCACAGTTCCCATGGTAAATTCGGTAAATGTGTACATCTCACCAATAATGTGGGGTATGCAGTGCTGTGGCTTTCATTACAGCAACTCCAGGGGTGTTAAGAATTAATGAGCACTGTATTTTAATGTGTTGTATCATTACTAGCGGGATCTGTGTGTTGTTATTTTAATAGTGGTGAGCAGGGGTAGAATTAGTCCCATTAGTGAAGGGAATCTATCCAGCAAAAGTATGAACTTTGCAGAAAAATAATGTGAAACCTAGTGCATAATTCAGTGGTCTGCAACAGGGGGTCCACAGATGTACTGCAGGGGGTCTGCCATTTTTCTGCGAAGTAGCTAGAAAATTTAAAGAATGTATTTTAGACAAAAATAATATTGAGTAAACTCCAAGCATTAATAGGCAATAATAATAAGCTACTTTTGACAAAAATTATTTTGTCAAGGCGAATCTGATGAGGCATTATGTGAAACACTCCGTCTCGCTTTTTGAATGTAATCTATTAATAGAAAGTGTCAAATCCTGATATCCTGGTGTGCGCTGGTTTATAAATGCTATTATAGGCCAAGAGTAAAATGCAACACAATTTATTTATTTTATTTTATTTTTTTATCGTATGGGGGTCCCTGCTCTGCTTCTGTTCTGCTGCTTATCTCTTCACATCCCCAGGTTGCATACACATACAGTATACATCC
>NC_139626.1:22717842-22735342 GCF_964638095.1 Poromitra crassiceps
AAGCATTTTATGCAAGGTCCATTGAACAATGAATGTCAGATGAAATCCCATGGAGAGTGAGAGGTGGTGACTTTGGCACTCTATTATTGTTAGGCAGCCAGACGAGGCTGATTAGTGGCTTAGCGAGGTAACTTTAGGTTTAACCCTGGGTTTGCCGTGCTACAACGCTAGTTTAACCCTGGGTTTGCCATGCTACAACGCTAGTTTAACCCTGGGTTTGCCGTGCTACAACGCTAGTTTAACCCTGGGTTTGCCGTGCTACAACGCTAGTTTAACCCTGGGTTTGCCGTGCTACAACGCTAGTTTAACCCTGGGTTTGCCGTGCTACAACGCTAGTTTAACCCTGGGTTTGCCGTGCTACAACGCTAGTTTAACCCTGGGTTTGCCGTGCTACAATGCTAGTTCACTTCTTACTGAGATAGATTTCCATGGCAACTTATGCTGCACGGCTAACCTGGTTAAGTTGAGAGGATAAGATCAAAACCCACGAAAGACCCACCTTCTGACCAATCAGCTCTCTGGAAACAGCCATTCATGTAGGATCCCCATATGAAAAATACATTGCATTCAAATGAAATTCACAAAATAAAAAAAACATTAACAGCTTCTGTTTAATTAATCGAGTACTTAAGCCTCGCACTTGTACTGTACATAATTAAATTAAACCTACTTACCACTTTGGAATATTTTTATATTTATTCCTTTTTAATTGTTCCCAAGTAGTTATGTTTGACTGAGCCGATTGCAGATTGCGTGGAGAAATATCACTAAATCACCGGCATAAAAAGGTTACATAAACGTCTCCAAAGCGCACCAAGGTGCCGTGTCCGCAACGGAGCTGACGTTGGGTTGGACATGGTCATACAAGCCAGAATACCCTACTACATCTAAGCAATTTAATGGGATAGCCGGGATGTAGGCTAATTCATATCTAGGCTACTCCTGCATTTTGCATCTGCAAAGTGCAAGGGCTCTATCTTCCCAAAAGCGCTAATTTAGCGTTTGCGCTCGTTTAACGCTGTGCGCAATGCAAATTGGGGCGGACACAAGCGCATGCCTGTGATAATTGTACTGGGCATTGGCTGCCCCATGCCAAAGCAGACGTTTCAGCGCTAAAATGTGGGATAGATGGCATTACCCTATCGTCAGCAGCGTGCAATTACTTTGCGCTTTTAAAAGAGCTTTTAAAAGGACCTCTTACGCACAAATACCTCTCTGCACTGGGAGCGCAGCCGTAATCTCTGTGCAGCGCAACGCAGTGGAAAGTGGAATTCCTTTTGGATATGTCATTATGCACAGCCTTGCCATGCCAATACATCAAATTATGTTGCTAAAATTGGGTATTAGCAGATAATTCAGTGAGGCAATCAACTATAACTCACTGAGAAACTTTTATCACATCGCAAAGAGGGAAATTAATTGAGAAAACTTGTTGGACAATGGACATAGTAGGCTATTTACCTTCATAAGCCGGAGGGTCCACACAGACGATCTGTCAATAAGCTCTCTCTGTCCTCGCACGAGTGAGTACACTCAATTACGCATGGAGAGAATTACAGCATATTGCATGCCTCGCGCAAACAGTCATTGCGAGACGGGAATCTGATTGGTTTTGATTGACGTAATTCCCAGCATTGCCTGGCCACGCCTGTGAATAATTCTGGTAGTTAAGACCACCCAAATCCCGTTTGCGCAGGCATTTTGGGGCGCAGATGATTTTGGCACGGCTCTAATTTGCGTCTGCGACACATGCCGTGAACCTTTCCGCATCCCGGCCGAGAATTGCATCCCCAACATATTTCGGGGCTGTTTTAACTTAGAAATCAAGGAGGTCACATCTACCAGACAATTATATCACTTTTAAACAGTTACATTTCTGTATAAATCATTACAATATGCTCCTGTGATGTGGGGATGCTGCCGGTGCGGGGGTGCAAAACTCGCCATAACACCTGGCGGATGGCGCAAGGCGGACTGCTATCTTCCGTGATTTAAGGCACGCGCAAACAGGTTCGCAAGCGCTATTAGGGGATAGCGTCTGTCGGAAGATAGGGGCCCAACTGTGTTGCTTTTGGCCTGTATGAATTGAAATCTTCATATTTTTTCCAGCATAATCCTTGTATGAAATATGCCACTCTGCTGCCAATATGTGATCACAGAATAGGCTATTTTTATCAATGAAATCTATGCCCGCACCGTGTCGATTCAGTTCAGCAGCTTTTTTTTATCTATTATCTAATCTATACTACTATCTAATTATCTTAATCTATTATTAAATTGAACCAGATCAATGGGACAGATCCTGGATCTGTTCATCCTCCGTGGTATGGGCCTCTGAGCCTACGTTAGCCTACGCTAACGTTAGCATTAGTGTAGTGCCGAGATGGCCCAGGGAACAGTAGACAGAATATCAGCTTTACTTCATGCAGTAACAAGCCTGAAACCTTTTCCTTGTGGCTGAGTGTTGCTGTAATATAGACAGTTTAAGACCATTTCTACTACATTTCTAGCGTTTCTAGAGCTACTGGGTGCTGCTACAGTCAGCTGAGCACAGAGCTCCAGTGCGCAGCTCTGGTGCGCAGCTCCTACGGCAACGTCACATGGACAAATGGGTCACTCTTAAAGAGACAGGTGCCGGTAAAAGTAACAATTATAAATAATAAATAAAATAAAAAGATTTTCAACATTCAATGATAAAAGTCGATCTTGATAATAAAGACGATTATTCGAAATTTCGAAATTCGTTGCCCATCCCTACTACTACTACTACTACTACTAGTGGCATGGGGATAAAAAATGGTTGTAGCATTTGTTGTCAGCAGTAACACTACAAATAAGGTCCAACTGTAGGAATACAGTGGAGCTCCTTAAAGGAGATAAGTAGCCTCTTGCCATGAAACAAACATCCAATCCAAACGCAGGTAATGCACCCAGTGAGAGGCCTTATGTAAAATGTCATCGCCTCCCCTTTTAGCCTGTAGACCTGCAGTGCTAATGGTGGTGCTGGAGCCCGCTCTCTGTGTGTGTGTGTGTGTGTGTGTGTGTGTGTGTGTGTGTGTGTGTGTGTGTGTGTGTGTGTGTGTGTGTGTGTGTGTGTGTGTGTGTGTGTGTGTGTGTGTGTGTACATGTATGCATGCCTTAGTCTCCCCTTCTTGCCTGAGTTGTTGCATCTGATTATCCACTCAACTGTGTACACTGTGTCTCTTTAGCAGGATGTACTATCTGGGTGCTCTCATCTGCATTTGTGTGAGTGTGTGAGTCTGTGTGTCTGTGTGTGTGTGTGTGTGTTTGTGTGTGTGTGTGTGTGTGTGTGTGTGTGTGTGTGTGTGTGTGTGTGTGTGTGTGTGTGTGTGTGTGTGTGTGTGTGTGTGTGTGTGTGTGTGTGTGTGTGTGTGTGCGTGCGTGCACGCGTGCGTGCGTGTGCATGCGCGCGCTGAGGTCCTTTCTCACTGTGCCCTATACTCCCACCCAGCAGCAGACTGGATCAAACTGGCCTGAATCACATTTATTCCCATCAGCACATCACTGGGTGTCTGCAGGGAGCGGATCATATCCTCACCTGTGACTTCCTCCACTTATAGACACCCCACATATAAACATATTGCAGCCTGAAAAAATATGGGTGGAGTCACCGTGACGTCACGCATTGGTTTTTGGAAGTGTGGCCACTAGTGATGCGCCGGCCGCAGTTATAACCTCACTGACCGCAGATATCCGGGGTGGATCATAAAAATAAACATTCTGATTAATAGCGGATGGGTTGGGGGGGGGGGGTGAAATTATGTATCATTAGTGAGGAAAATTTATATTAATTACGTTCTCTAGTCTATGAACGTATTTGAAGCTTAATTTTTCGTCAGGCAGATTGTTAGCCGTCTATTGTTGGATAGCAGGACCCCCGAAGGACCCAAAGCAGTGGTAAACAATAGAGAGCCGCAGTAACGAGTCCGGAAATCATCGATGCTAACAGCCCTGGTTCTTCACAGTTTTCGCCTATGGGAGTTTTGAATGGGTTTTTGGCACGATGCTTCTAATAATCTCTCTGAGCAACGCTGGCTTAATCAAACGCGAACCAGTGTTTAGTAATATCATCTTCACACACGAGGACCACTTTTACGAGTTTTGAAGCTTTTACGTGCCGTTAAAAGGACGGCTAGCTAGCAAATGGCTAAATGAGACTACACTATTGAGTCGATGGGGATATACGTCAATAACGTCACCACTTCAAAGGGCGAACACGGAAATTCTCTTTCCCTCACCTGGTTCAGCCCCGTTCAGCCCGGGGTAATCAGTGCACACATCAACAACAGTCCAGGTTGAGTGCTGACGTGACGTGAAAGCCTATGCGACAGTGTGTAGTTCTGGATTAGCTTAGCTCGAGCATTTTACTTCTAGGGCTCGCATTTACGCTACAAAACTCATGAAAGTGGTCCTCATGTGTGAAGATTATCCGACGGAACTCTGGTTCGCGTTTGATTAATCTTGCGTTGCCCAGAGACCGTATTTGAAGCATTGCGGCAAAAACCCATTCAAAAATCCCATAGACAGAAACAGTGAAGAACCAGGAAGTTCGGGACTTCCGCATTCTGCCTACAAAAATACGTCATCCCTGCGGCTCTCTATTCAATTCAATTCAATTCAAAAAACTTTATTAGTCCCGCAATTTAGGGGCAATTTAAGGCATGAATACTGCAAACAAGCTGTACTTTGTACACATCCAAAAACAATACAAGAAACAAGACAACATGACACTGATAAAGCAAGATCCCTGATTACAATGTATCCAACACCACAAAGGAATATAGGTGTCGGATCAATATAAATTAAATTCAGTCAATACAATCCAAGTGCATATTAGACTTGTTCAAAGGTTCAAATCAAAAGGTCAAGGTGCAGACTTAGTCTATATAAACTGACCATTTCTTGCACTGTGGCTGTTCACCAGTCGAATGGCCTCTGGAACAAGAGCCATATATGGTCAATGATGTCACCAGAACCTCACTGGAATCTCCGCTGAAGACGAGTTGGAAAAAGACGCATTCGTATGTTCCCATACGATGAGGCCAATCCACTAAATCCAGTACACTAAACTTAAAGCTATAGCGTTCATTAGCCTAGTAAGCTACATGAGGACAAGTGCTGACTGGACATAATACAGCATGGAAGTTTATTTGGAGTCCTGGGGCCAGTTGCACCAAGTGGTCTTAACTATGCCTGGTCGTAACTCCTACGTCGGTCTTAGTTAAGACCAGTCTTTAGAGTGGATTTACGCCTGTTGCACCAACAGGGCTTACGTCTGGTCTTAACTACGCTGGTCGTAGCAATGTCCTCCTGTGGAAGCTCCGGGGGGAAAATGGCGGCGATTAGTGCCAGGCAGTCTGAATGAAATTGAATGTAACGTTCCCAATTCTATGTATTAAATTCTAAAAAACGACCCTCAAAATTTGGGAAGGCTAAGCCACACAACTAGTTCGTTATAATCGAACGTCATGCTTCGAAGGTGACTTTACGACGATGAGGACGGTGAGGACTCAATCACATCAGGTCTCCGCTGATATACTACCACGGAGATCTCTTACAGACACAGGCACCTTACGCCTCCTCCTGACCAGGCGTAATAGTTACGACCGGTCTTAGTGAGAAAAAGGCTTACGCCCTATTGGTGCAACCGGCGTAGCTGTTAGGTCGTAAAGTTACGACCAACTTAGCTTAAGACCAGTCCAGTCGTAAGACCACTTGGTGCAACTGGCCCCTGGACTGCAGCGATCGGGTGCACGGCGGGCGCGGATCTATAAATTGTATGAAATAATTTGCGTCGGATTTATGGTGGGCGGATGGTTCATGCATACACGTGGATTAGGCTGGCATAAAAGCTCATCCGCACATCTCTAGTGGCCGCTGCCATCTTGGTTTTCACACAGCTTGCGTGAGACGGCGTGAGACCGGGGGTTTCCCACAGAGCTGCAGCTCCACCTGCTATTGGTCCATGATCAGCGAGCTACGCAATCACGCCCCCCCAACATGGGCATCTATGGGGATTGACTTGCTTTTGGAGCGAGCCTCAAGTGGCCATTTGAGGAACTACAGCTTTTAGTATTACTTCCGCGGCCTTATCTGTCCCAGCTCCACCATTGCATGTTTGAAGAAATCAGGAATCCGAGGTCCCTTTCGGGCTATAGACTCTAGAGGCAGCACGTGCGAAGCCACATAGACTAGAAGACTAACAGCCTGAACACACCATATGCCGAAGCTACGCAGCGTGAAGGCAGTTTCATTTCAGCGTCCTTGTTAACAGGCGAGGTTGATCACACCAGCCGCGCGCCATGCCACGCTGAAGCTACCTGCACGCATGCTGCAGCGATAGTTTCAGCTTCTGTTCTATTTTTCAAGCATGCAGCACGCTGCACCCGAGCTGCCAGGCATGAATTCAATGTAAGTTGTGAGCGTGGGGAGGACAGCGCCGCTGAGGCGCTGAGGAAAAGAGAGTGCTTCTGGTGTGAATGGCAAAGCTCCTGCTCGAAGCTTCTATGAAGCGCTGCTTCAGAGATGTCTATGGTGTGAACCAAGACTTACTATATACATGCTATGGGAGCATCATAACCAATTCCCTAGCTGTGTGGAAAAAAGTGGAGCTGATGATGGGCAAAACAGGTTTATTTATCAAACGTCTCTGTTATGGAATAACTACTACATTCAATCAGTTTGGCAGCCTTTCATATGGTTAAATGGTTAAATAAACAGTTTTAACAAAGCTGGACTCGGTTTATTTCAAGAAAGCAGGGAGGAATATGATAACCGGGGACCTCTTATTTTCTTTACTTGAGACTAAGATCTGCATTGAAGACATAATTGCCCTGGAATAGACTTTTGCCAGAGCACCCTATGGAGAAGTGGATTGGTCCTGGGTGGGGCTCTCGAGGGACTCTGCTTGATTGTTGAGCGGGTATGGGACAGGGAACTCTACAGTTTCATCGGGAACCAGATTGGGAAACAGTATGGTCCAATTTAAATACTACTTCCATGAACGTCGCGCATCAACTTATACACTTTAAGAAGATGATTCACAGAGCTTGTGTGTGCCACACCTGTTTTAAGATGAGACTAGTTGCTAGTCCTAACTGTACTGCCAGACTCAGACGTCACGCACAACAATGCATATGTTCTGGGAATACCCACTGCATTGATCAGACATTTTTGGAAGTATGCTTTTTCAATATTGTCAGTTATTAGGATCTACAATATTGCCTAACCACTCCCTCTCTCTGCTCAATGATGATTGGTTGGTTTGGTCCACGTATGGACCGCGGAACCCCATTTGCCTTAGTTAGTTGTCTCCACTCACTGATGGCACCGCTGATGAAATCAATCACTGATGACATAGCGGTATCACTGATGACATCGCAACTACTCAAGTGGCGTCATTCACAGATGTCACATCGTTCAATGGGGGCATCTCTGATGGCGTCACAACTGCTTGAATGACATCACTGATGACGTCATCATTGATGGCATCATCGCTGATGACATCACAATTGCTGTCATCGGTGATCTATGACCTCATTACTGCCTGTGACATCATCGGTGATCTGTGACATCAGTTCTGTGACATCACTATAGTGATCACCTGGTGGTCCCCGAACTCCACGTTGAGAGCTTTTTTCTTTTTTCTTTTTCAAGTCTACTGTTTGAATGTGAATGTATGTTTCATTATCACTTTAGTTTCTATTGTTAGTGTGCCACCCTTTCATTGTAGTTGTTGTTATTATTGTTGTGGCGTGTAAAAATCTGTCCAAGCCCGAGCTTGCTGCCTGATTGCAGCGGCTACACCAGGTGGCAAAACTGTAGTTCCTCAAATGGCCACTTGAGGCTAGGCTCTAAAAGCGAGTAAATCCCCATCATGTTAAAATGCCCGTCTTTACAACAGGATTAAACATGTTTACAGCTACTGGTTCAAAACACGGTTTTGGTCTATATCTAATTTCACTTTTCATAACAACTGTTAAGCTGTGTTCACACCGAGATATTTATTTTTCTCTCTGTCGCTTTGGAATCGCTCTGTCGCTCTGTTTAAATCGCTCGTCAACAGGCACAAGAATTGACAGACATCTGGGGGGTATAACGTTACGCAATGTCATGATATTTGTCCACTACGAGCCACCGTAGTTGTTTACAAGCTAAGCCACACATGGGCGGCGCCACCTGTGTGGCCCGCGATGGAATTGCAAAAAGAAAAAAAAGAAAAGAAAGAAAACACTTTTTTTTTTTTTTTTTTTTTTTACACACAGTGCACCTGAACGCAACATGCAAGATACCCGCTGAATAGAGAGCCGCAGGGATGACGTATTTTTGTAGTCAGAATGCGGAAGTCCCGGACTTCCTGGTTCTTCACTGTTTCTGTCTATGGGATTTTTGAATGGGTTTTTGCCGCGATGCTTCAAATACGGTCTCTGGGCAACGCAAGATTAATCAAACGCGAACCAGAGTTCAGTCGGATAATCTTCACACATGAGGACCACTTTCATGAGTTTTGTAGCGTAAATGCGAGCCCTAGAAGTAAAAAGCTTGAGCTAAGCTAATCCAGAACTACACACTGTCGCATAGGCTTCCACGTCACGTCAGCACTCAACCTGGACTGTTGTTGATGTGTGCACTGATTACCCCGGGCTGAAAGGGGCTGAACCAGGTGAGGGAAAGAGAATTTCCGTGTTCGGCCTTTGAAGTGGTGACGTTATTGACGTATATATCCCCATCGACTGAACAGTGTAGTCTCATTTAGCCGTTTGCTAGCTAGCCGCCCTTTTAACGGCACGTAAAAGCTTCAAAACTCATAAAAGTGGTCCTCGTGTGTGAAGATGATATTACTAAACACTGGTTCGCGTTTGATTAAGCCAGCGTTGCCCAGAGAGATTATTAGAAGCATCGCACCAAAAACCCATTCAAAACTCCCATAGGCGAAAACAGTGAAGAACCAGGACTGTTAGCATCGATGATTTCCGGACTCGTTCCTGCGGCTCTTCTGGCCAATACTCCACTTCTGTTATAACATTTCAGTCTGGAATATGGAATCTTTCAATAATCTTTATGACTAAAAGGCTACATTGAAGTAGAAATTTAAACAACTCAAATAACTCATTGGTTTTGGATTTATTTAGCTTCAAGACTGCATTTTTGTTCGTGTGACCCTCAACACAAGCTTTGATCATCCCGGGACACTTACTGATACTTATGCTTAAATTAACCCACTCATATTCTGATTTATTTCAAGAAAAACATTTCAGCTAATGGAAATTCTAATTGGCTGGTAACTTTAAAATCTAGCAGCCATATTGGCAGGTGGTCAAAAAAGTTAATTTCAAGCACTGAGAGCAGGTGGTGACATAGGAGTGAGTGAGAAAAGGATCAAATATTGGTGGTTAAGACTGAATAATGACATCACAACTGTTAATTTAAAATGAGTTATTCCTCTAAACCTGGCTTCAAATGCACCAAATTGTTTGTGCTGGCGCCGTTCGGCCGTCAGCAAAACTTGGTAGCGAGGACATTTTTTGTGGCCCTCTCTATCATCAAAGTTACCCATCCATGGGTTACGGCATGACAATATTTGTTCGGCCCCCGGCAACAATCTGGGTTTCTCATGTGGCCCCCCATGAAAAATAATTGCCTACCCCTGAGCTAAGCCTATCAGCATGCTCCTAATGCAAGCTCTATACCGGTAGTACAGACTTCACTTCATGTCAGCTGTCAGCCTGTCAATGAGCTGTCAATGCGGTTTGTTGCCACACAATAAACCAGCGGTTTGTTCCAAGCCAGTGTGATCCTTGACTCACTCTCACACGGCAGCCAATCAGCGTTGAACAGCGAGCGACTGATGCCAGCGTAATTTTGCTCGAGTTGGGATATTTCATCTCGGGCGACGAGCGTATTTTCTCCCTATCGCTCGGACGGCCAGCGATTTTTCTCCCGGGCGAATATACGCTCAATCGCTCGTTTGCATTGACTTTGTATGTAAATTCGATGCCAGCGAAAAACTTGAATAGGTCGGTGTGAACGCAGCTTAAGGGGGGTGATTTTTCTCTCGATTTTCCCCCCTACTTGGCCAATTCCCCCCTGTTGTCCCGGTCATAGCTCCACCCCCTCTGCCAATCTGAGGAGAGTTGTAGACTAGCACATGCGTCCTCTGATACTTATGCATGTGCCAGCTGCTTCTTTTCACCTGACAGCGAGGAGTTTCACCGGTAGGACATAGCGCGTGGAGGATCACACTATTCCACCCAAGTTCCCCTCCCGCCCGAACAGGCCGACCAGAGGAGGCGTTAGTACAGCGACCAGGACCCATACCCACTGGCTTCCCACCCACAGACACGGCCAATTTTGTCTGAATGAACGTCTGACCAAGCCGGAAATAGTCTACTGCTGCTTCTGTGTGTCACTACACCCTGAAGAAGGTGCAAGCCAACATGCGTTGGTGTATTTTAATTATTCTAGCTAAATGAATGATATGCCTTTTATATTTTTCAAACCTCGAGTACCTGGACCACTTCCTCTCCATTCGAATAATATTCCCTTCCAAGAGCACCATACATCCACACTAAGAGTCACGGTGGACTTGGGAGGAAAGGAAGGGGAGGTTGGAATGAAGGGATGATGGAGGGAGGGAGAGAGGGAGGAAAGAGGAAATGCAGTGAGAGGGGGGAGGGAGAAACACTTATGACTCCCCATCAGTCCTGTCTCCATGGTAACCTAGGCCATCCCACTGTCCGCTAAGTGGTAGGGTGTGATATGGTGGGTGGCTATAGGGAGGTGTGATGGGAACAGTGGTGCTGGGTGGGGCGTGAGGTCAGGGTGGAGAGGGACAGCAGCAAGGCCACTCTACTGTTTTGGCAGATGCATTGGAGTCATTGAAAAATCAATAGCTAAGGCAAAGCTGAAAAGCCTCTTTGAAGTCAAAAAGGAAAAAAATAAATACAATACAGTAATTGAGATAGCTAATGATTGAAAATACAGATTTGCTCTGTGAATGAACTGAAGCAAATCTTACGACACAGACCACTAAGCAGGGGGAAATTAAAGCATTTACAGTAGTGTCCATAACTGAGTTCATTAAGCAGCTTTTCATTCGTTTTTCTAATGGCCATCATTACAGTGCCCTATATATTGGCACTTCTATTGACTAAAGTATTTGACTATATATATTGGCACTTATGATCACTTATGCCATACTCAATTACACCGCTGTTGGAAATATTGGACTTGTCAGAAGTAAGCACAAGATCAATAATAGATTTTGACGTGGGGGATACTCTAGTAAACTGAGAAATTAATTGGTGGAGACTAAAAAGCCTTAAAGGCTTTGAAACTAGAGGAGTCATGTTTTAGCATATTTGTGTTCAAATCTCCAATGAGAATTGTTTCGCGTTTACCGTGGTCAATAGCGTTGGAAAAAGACTCCTCCAGATACTCATAAAAGTCTGACTGGGTCGGTGGACGGTATAAAATCCCGACTAAAAGGGGTTTGGTTTTAGGCATTAAAATATCCAGCCAAACCGCCTCTAAATGGGCATTTTCCAGATCCGACCTTACATTGAAACAAATGTCCGATCGAATGTACCCGCACACCCCACCCCCTCTCCTGTTTCTATCTTTCCTTATAATTCAATAATTTTGAATTTCGATCTCCGAATCGCTAATGGAGCTATCCAGCCACGTTTCAGAGAACGAAATAATATGAGCCTTGTTGCTCGCAAACAGCAGCCTAATTTCATCTATCTTGTTTACTAGACTCCTAACATTGAGGTGGATAATATGCAACCCTCGAGCCGACCACAGCCTGTCCATAGACATGCACAAACTGTCTGACGAGGGTGGGGGGATTGGAGTGGAAAGATGGCTTAGGCTAGAGACGAGTGAGAGCAGATAGATAGACCCAACTCCATGCTACCGCATGCTTGCTACGCCAAATGGTACTCTTCCAGGTCTTCTGGTCATCAGCTTGTGATTGGCTGTTTGTCAATGACGCGGCGAAAACACAGATACAGGGAGTCACTCGAAGTAGAAGTGTCTTGCTTTATAGTGTCTTTGGTGAGAGCAGCTTTTGCCTGCATGTGAAAGAGCATTTGCTCCTGTCACGTAACTCTGTTTTTTTTATTGCGATAACACGTGACTTTTGCGATGTGTTCATCGCGTATTTTCATATCGCGATGACGATGAAAATACGATAAATAGTGCTGCCCTATGCTGGACACATGTAATCTGAGTCCGATAGCATGGAAGTGTACCTGGGGCCGGTTGCACCAACTGGTCTTACACTGGTCTTAAGCTAAGTTGGTCGTAACTTTACGACCTAACAGCTACGCCGGTTGCACCAAGACGACTTAAGCCTTATTTTCACTAAGACCAGGCGTAACTCCTACGCCTCGTCAGGAGGAGGCGTAGAGCCTGCCTGTAACAGAGATCTCCGCGGAGACCTTTTTGACCGTCATCGTCGTAACACCGCCAGTTCGCCGTCTTTGAAAGCACGACGTTAGATTATAACTAACTAGTTAACCTAACCCGCCTTCCAAAATGTTGCCGTTAGTTTTTTAGAAGTTAATACATAGAATTGGGAACGTTACATTCAATTTCATTCAGACTGACTCTGTCTGCTCAATAGCCGCCATTTTTCCCCCGGAGCGAGGGAGGATGGGAGGAGGGAGGGTGTTTTACAGTAGTGGCTGAGAGAGCGTAGTGGCACAGTGCTCCAAGCAGGTCGCGAGGCACATTTTTTGCAACATCATCCAATCAGGGTGCATTCCCTGGCAATTCACATGGACGCGCATTGCTACGACCAGCATAGTTAAGACCAGACATAAGCCGTGTTGGTGCAACAGGCGTAAGTCCATGGTCTTAACTAAGACCGACCTAGGAGTTACGACCAGGCATAGTTAAGACCAGTTGGTGCAACCGGCCCCTGGACTGTAAGGATTCGCACGGACGGCAGCAGAAACAGTAAGTACGTCTCCCCAATGTGATACTCGCTGCTTTGATTTAAAAGGCAATATAGCGATGTGAAATTGCGGGTGCACAGCGGGCGTGGATTTATAATTAGCAGGAAATAATTTGCTCGGTTGGATGGCAGGCGGATTGTTTATGCATACACGCGGATTAGGATGGCATAAAAGCTCATCCGCACATCTCTACTGTAGATAGTCTCGCTTGCAAGATCTCCACACTTCGTTTCACTCTGTACCAGCGCAGGAGAGAGTCTGGCTCCACTTACTCGTCTAAACTTGCAATTTTTCCATAGATAAAAAATAAGCAATTTTCAGCGTGTACATTGCTACTGTAGCTTGCTAGCTAGCGTTGTTGTTTCACAGCGGCGGAGACATTTGAGAGAGGACACGCAGGGAGCGGAAAGGGATTCCCCTTCCACTCCAACTGAAATGGTCGGAGCCAATGGCAGAGCTTATACCTGCTGCAGCCAGAGCTTATACCTGCTGCAGCCAGAGCTTATACCTGCTGCAGCCAGAGCTTATACCTGCTGCAGCCAGAGCTTATACCTGCTGCAGCCAGAGCTTATACCTGCTGCAGCCAGAGCTTATACCTGCTGCAGCCGGCTTCCGTTGAGTCAGATGAAGATTGTTCATCACAACCACAAATATCAGAATATTGGGCAATTTATAGTACAGCGATTTATGATGGTTGTGACCTACCATGATCATATTCCATCGTCGATGTCGATGTTCATTGGACATAATAGTCTATCATCGATGTCCATTGGACAATAATAATTGATGTTCAGCGATGCTCGTCGGGCGATCATAAATCACTGTACTATAAACTGCTCTTATGTGAGATGATTGGCAGGGTTCCTACACGGTTTCCATTTTAAAACTCCATATTTTTCCAGGCAGACCCTATGTTCTTGACTGCATTTGATTTTGGTGGGTAGGCCTATATAATGCATGCTGTCAGTGGCTGGATAATAAGTGCATCCCAGTCTATCTGAACATTATTCTTCACATCAGCAAAAACAGTGGACTCAAAGTTGGTCTACAACAACATAAAATCTATAATTATATGTGTATCGGACTTGATCCACAACATTTTTCATGGTTTTCCAGACATTTTTCAAATTCCCAAACTATTCAAGACCTCGAAATGATCCAATTAATTTTTAATACTCTTCCAGACTTTCCAGAGTTGCGCAAGAATCCTGTATTTACAGTTTTATAATACAGGACACCGACAGACACGCACACACACACACACACACACACACACACACACACACATGCATGCACACATGCACACACACACACACACACACATGCACACACAGTCATGAAAACGTAATCTTAACAGGCTGCAAGTTGTTTGAATAAAAGGGAGGAAACAGATTGGTTGTGCACAATTCAATTCAGCAGCCTATGTAATGTATGGCACCGATGAAGGCCATCTAGAATCAATGCAAATCCATTAACACAGGCAGCCAGGTGTCAGCCATTCAACAACCACTGATTTCCAACCTCTCAGCCTATTCCCAATGAAAGTCTCTCAACGGGAGCCAACAACCCCATTCATAATGGATCTATACTACTCTATACTCCCATGCACACCAATACAGCCCAGCATGGCTTACGCCACTAGCCATGCAAGGCTCTCAGCGAGATTCAGGAATTTGTCTCAAATCTCCAGCTTCCCAGTCTGAATGGAGCTCATAGGAGCAGTTCAGTTCCAACACCAGTAAACTAACTGCACTTCTTGGGAGGGGGCTTAGCGCTGAGCCCTACAGATACATACTCAGAGCCATCGGCAGCCATAGGAATCAATATTAAACATATTAAGTATGCATGCCTCGCACTGTTTGTGAAGGCTGCCAGTCCAGTGAGGGGGGTGAATGAGAAGTAAATGTCTACACTGAAGAATTGGAAGTATTAAATTGGAGACGTGTGTGTGTGTGTGTGTGTGTGTTTGTGTGTGTGTGTGTGTGTGTGTGTGTGTGTGTGTGTGTGTGTGACTGTGTTAGTGTATGCAGGTGAATGTGTGTGTCTGAAGGATGAGGCGGTGTGTGATGAGGGTCAGCAGCATGGCTCTGGGCCTTACCTTCGCTGCAGTCGTTGCCTTGGTAGCCGGTGTCAGAGCAGTCGCAGACGGCCTGGTCGTTGACCACGCTGCACACCCCTCCGTTCTGGCACTGGTGGTCCGGCCCGCAGCCAGCCGTGACCGTCACGCCCTCTGAGCTGTCCAGCCTCACTAGTGAGCCGTTGACACCCACTGCCGTGATCCAGCCGCGGAACGGAGGATGTTCCCGTACCGAGGGGGAGGTGAGGCGCAGGGGCGAGGAGTGCAGCTCCGGCGACACCCCGCCCATGAAGGTGTGGCTGAACACCGTCATGTCTCTCCTCTTGCTCTTCACCTCCGCCCAGCCTTCCAGCCGCCCGTCCACCTCTAACGAGGTGTTCCTCCAGTCCCGTCTGACACGCACGGCGTGCCAGTGGCCGTCGCTCACCGCCACGCCCGACGCAAGCTCAGCCGGCTCGGCGCAGAAGATGGAGAAGCGCAGCCGGAGGTGGCCGTGGAGGAGCAGCAGCTCCAGGAAGTCACAGAAGCCCTCATCGTCCAGGTAGAGCAGCAGGCCCTCCTGGCTGTGAGTCCGCAGGCTGAAGCTCAGCACGCTCTCGCAGCAGGCGTTCCACACGGGGAACCGCCCCCATTGGCCGGACACACCCCCAAACTCCAAGACCTCCCCCTGGGCCTGGCCCCCCACACTGCACAGGCACAGCCCCAGGAAGAGCAGGGGGGCCGCCGCCCACACGCACACCGCCATCACACTCATACACGCACTCGCACTCGCACTCACACACACACACGGGAGGAGATAGGGGCTAGAGCTGGGGAGTACCCTCTAGCCTCATGGTGATAACTGTAGGGCACTCCGTGGCACACTCTAGGTGTCTCAGGGGCAGCCTGCTGTCTTCCTGGGCCCTTGGTAGTGGTCGTCACAGGGTGAAGAGACAGCTGTGGAGGGGGGGGGGGGGGGGGAGGAGGAGCGGTAACACAGCAGCTCCCTTGCTCCTCTTAGTGCTCTTGGGGCATCTCCTCCTGCCCTGGCCCGGGGACCGTCTGGTCTTCTTGCCTTCTCTGAGATGTGTTATTCTAATGTCCATTCAGTCACTCATTTCATTCTTCATATCTGGGGTGTGATATTACAGGTGTGTTTCTATGTGGGCATGTGTGTGTGTGAGTGTTAGATATGTGACGAATAGGATGTGAGCTCCATCTTTGTGCCCTAGATAGGGCCTTATCCTCCATGCAGGCAGTGTGAGTGTGTGTGTGGCTCACACACACACACGCAAGGTAATGGAGAGAAATGACACCGTCATAGCAGAATTTTCTCCCCCTCCTCCCTGTCTTAGTAGGGCAAGACTTAAAGTGTGTGTGGGCAATTGTGTCTGTGTGTGTGTGTGTGTGTGTGTGTGTGTGTGTGGGTGTGTGTGTGTGTGTGTTTGTGTGTGTCTGTGTGCGTGACTGAGTGAGGGAGTGCGTATGTGCTCCTCTCACTGCCGCGTCATCACTCTCTCCAGCGACCTACAGAGGGAACAGAGACAGCACAATCAACCAGGGTCACACACATATGCGCACACACACACACACCACACACACACACACACACACACACACACAAACACACCGAGCCTGCTATTGTACTCAAATTACTCTTTCTCATGCGTTCTCTCTCTCGCTCTCTCTCTCTCTCACACACACACACACACACACACACACACAAGCACACGCACACACATTATCACTGATACATATTCCTCAGGCCCATATCAAGACTCTTTGAACATATTGGACACAGTAAACAAGAATTGCATTATTTCACCACCACCAGCAAAACAATGACTCTAACCACACACACACACACACACACACACACACACACACACACACACACACACACACACACACACACACACACACACACACACACACGCAGAAACTGGCATAGCCTACCTGCTAATGTCACAGCTATAACACTTATGAGACTTAACATCATACTGAACGAAGCATGTAACCTATATTTATATATTATATATTGCCTATTTTTTTATGTTTATCTCTCTCGGAAGCTGGCGGAAAGCGAAGGCCACCTCCTCGGCCACCGTCAAGGATTCGGTGTACTGTACAGCACAAAGAGCGGGAGCAGCACGGAGCGGGGCGCTGCGGCGGATGACTCAAACGCGCCTCGCTTATCGAATTAACGGCTTCTGCGCTCACACTACTAGAGTCACTAACGAATGAACACACACAAGCACGCGGACACACACAGTCGCACTCGCGCATAGTCTATTATGTAGTTTCGTTTCCGCCTTCTCTGAACGGGAAAAGCGACATCACATTATTGATAGAGGCGGTGAATGAATGCGGTTGAAATATCGATTCTCGATTTGCGGCCATACTTCTTCTCTGGGGTTTTTTCTCTCCTCAATTTCAGTCTGTCATCACCTCACAGATTAAC
>NC_139626.1:22740342-22767842 GCF_964638095.1 Poromitra crassiceps
TGCGCGTGCATGTGTGCATGCGTGTGCAAAGCCTTGTATGTGTCCATGTGTGTCAGAATGGCTATAAATCTTGACCTATATGTGCTGCCGTTGGTAGTCATGGCAATGCAGCCGCTCACGGCCCGCGGCTGTCCGTGCCCTACAGGCAGAGGGTGAGGGTCAGGGCAGGCCTGTGCTGCGGAATAGACTAGAGTGGATAATGAACAGGGAAGCCAGTAACAAGGAACACATCGTCCCCTTTGACCTATCACCTCTCACCTCGCGCTCCTCCAAATGTCATAGCAGCAGCAGCTGTACAGCACACACACAGAACCTAGTCCCCACTGAAGCTGGGGCACCGGCATCACACAGGGCAATGGAAGGAATGAAATGAAGTGGGTTTGTACACCAAGCTCAATAGAGCGCGAGTTCCATTCATTTTCTCCATAGACATTTCAAAGAAATCCTTATAGAACGGGTTTGAAGGGTGGAACCAAGCTAACCCGTGACCTACTGAATCGTGAGTGACCATAAAACATTTCAGTTGAAGCAAAAACAAAAAATAAAGACGGGGAGGAATCGAAAATTTGATGTGTCTATGGAGAAAATGAATGGGGGACTCACTTCTGGGGCACGAAATGTCACGTGACTGTTCAGCTCTGTATAGAATATGGAAATATTGTTAGGCAAAATGAGCCAATGAGCTGCATTGAGTCATTCTACAGTAGTAGGAAAGGCATGTCACATCATCAGAATACGTTTAATTGAATTAAACTGAACTAGCCGAATACTCTGTGTGACTGGCCATTTAGTCAGGCCTCGCTCACAGCCTCTCCTCTCTCTCCCCCAGACTTCACTGGCTGATTAACAAACTCCGCTCACCTGTGGGCTGCTCCACTCGGGAGCACCTGTGGGTTCCTCACTCTGGAGCTCTCCGTGGTGCTGAACCTGTCTTGAGTAATTTTGGTCATTTAGTCGGCCCTAATTACCTAATTCAAAAATCCGGTTGCGCTAGGTCACCCACAGGGGTGCTCTTTACACTTGCTGAAAGATTCAGCGCGATCGCGAGGGGTGCTTTGACGATGTTGTTCACAAGCTCTTCTCGTAGCTATTGTAACATATTCACCTTCTGTTTGAACACGGGGGTCAGCCAATTACTTCTGATTGTGTTGGCACTTCCTGAGGCAGTACAGTACTTATATTGTGTTGGTTCTGTTATCGGCCTAGAATCATCTGCCACTCAATGTGAAATTGCAGCCCGTTCTCACTCTGACGGCTTCCAGTGAGTCAGACTAGGTTTGATCAGGTAAAGCAGCCGGTGTTTTGGACAGGAAGTCGTAAGACAACCGGGTCAAGTGGGCGGGGCTACATAAGGTGAAAACATTTGTTCCAAAAGGAATTAACGTTAAATCATAACGTTAATCAAAATGCTACGGCAGGACTCAGGAGACATGAACTAATCACCAGAGAGTTGCAAATCAGTCCATCGGATGTTGCCCAGCAGCTCGCAGGCTGCCTGCTATGAGCTGAGATGACTGGCTGGCCCCCGGTTCCTCAATCTCCGACATTTTGATAAACTGACCTCATAGTGGGAATCTACATGGTTACTTTTGATGAGTCAAAAATGATTTCAGTTCAGAGGGGCGTGGGAACCTGCACTCTGGTCCCATCCACCGGTCACTATACTGCGCAGACTCTGGTTCCAAAATGAAGCTGAATCTGGGGTATTCATGGCCTCACTATAGCATACCGGTAGGAGGTGGAGAAGACATGCAATCCATATTAATATATAGGTCAGTGACCTGAACACGCATGCACGCACGCACACACGCGCGTACACACACGCACACACACACACACACACACACACACACACACACACACACACACACACACACACACACACACACACACACACACACACACACACACACACACACACAGACATTTGAAATATTTATTTATGTCCACATAAATACAAGTATGCAAAGGACATAAACAGTAATAGTGCAGTCAAATGCTGGGAGTCAGTCAGTTACATGAGTGCCCAGATGGCAAACACAATAATGCATACACATAAGAAGAAACACACAGGATGATAACATGGCAGGTTGATATATACAGTTATACTGTAATGCAAGATAGCGGTCGGTATCCACTTCATGGGTACAAAAAGCAGCGCCTCCTCCATATTGAGCGGCTGCCGATAATAGTAGATATTGAACAATATCTCGCTAACTGCTTGGCCCTTCTCTTTGGGAGACCAGCCATCTGAAGGCCTCTCACAACCAGCTTATAGACATGACCTAGGCTACCAAATATGAAAACTAGAAGTTTACACCTGTAGCCCAGCTGTGAAATGGTCTGTTCTAGCTGTTGGTATTTCATCATCTTGGTTAGAAAGGCCTCCTCTAGGCTGTGGTCAAAGGTACAGCCAACCTCTAGAACAAACACCTCTCTACGATTTTCATTGACAACAACAACATCAGGAGTGTTAGCTGGAATATTCAAGAACACATCTGAATCGTCACTACACAGACTGAACATGCTCGGCTTCACAATAGAATGTTTAAAAAGCGATATTGAAGACCCGAAAATAGAAGAGATATCTTTTGATATCAGATCCACTAATCTGTCATGCCTACATATGTAAAGCCCTTTGTATGCATGGCAACCATTTAAGATGTGAGCCATGGTTTCAGTTATCTGTTCATTACCATGATGTATACAGTGAGGAGCATGACTGTCAGGAAGCCAGATGGAAAGATTGAGCTTGGTTGGTAAAACTTGCAGTCTTGCTTTTAGAGTGAAGATGATAATGCTCTCATCCAGAGCGACACTTTTAAACACTGCATGAGAAACAGAGTGATCTGCTGCAGGGAGACATGCAAGTTTCCCTTGGAGTTTTAACTCAGTCCAGTGTTGTTGTTGTTGTCTTTGTTGTTGCGCCCTCATGAGGTGACCTCGGGCATTCGTTAGAGGGAGTTGATGATCACACACACACACACACACACACACACACACACACACACACACACACACACACACACACACACACACACACACACACACAGCCAGATGACAGTTATTTCCTGACGAAACCACACATACGAGGGATCAGCCGAGCAGCATTTTGGTAAACAAACCACGTCACTGTGGCAACGGCAATGGAACCCTATGGAGCCCAAGTGGCGCGAGGCATGAGTGTCTGCTCTAGCCGGCTTGACTCTGTTTACATTTTAAAAACTGCGACAGTTCACACAACTTTAACACGACATGCATATATTATACATCAAACTCTTGAGCTACTTCTGCTCTCACTCAGAATGTCAAAATATAATCGGTGTCATGTATAGTTCTTGAGATATTAACGTTTGTTTGGCACAACTCATACTATTAACTGCCGTGGGGTTCCGCATTTCTGGGTGGAAAGTGACGTCACGCTGATTCGTCCTATAGAATGGGATCTCATATCCTGTGTATACACAAGTACCCTTTTTTGTGTGCTTGTGTGTGTGTGTGTGTGTGTGTGTGTGTGTGTGTGTGTGTGTGTGTGTGTGTGTGTGTGTGTGTGTGCTTGCGTGTGCGTGCGTGCGTGCGTACGAGTGCCGAAAACGTACAGTATGCTCGGGCCGCGCTGGAGCGGCTAGCACGAAATAGGAAGTGTGAGCGCAGAGAGGCTGGGTTACTATGACAACGGGGGACAGTGTTCCAGGTGACGGTGAGATCGTTGAGATGCTAATTGTCCATTTTCAATCCTCCATAAAGTTTAACAACCGCGCTGCCTCCACATGTTATTCTAACTCAGTCACAGAGTATACCCCTGGGATGTACAGCACTGCCTCTCTCTCTCTCTCTCTCTCTCTCTCTCTCTCACTTCTCATATATAATGAGACCCCTCGCTCCCCACCTCCCCAATCTCTCCCCCCTCTATCACTGGCAGAGAGAGGGAGGGAGGGAGGGAGAGAGAGAGAGAGAGAGAGAAAGAGAGAGAGAGGCTGGATAAATATGATAGGAGATCTGGACCATATGTTTGCATCTCTCAGGAGGCCAGCGCACACCTGATCATCGACGCTCTCTCTCTCCCAGTCGCGCTCTCTTCCTGTTTGCATTTTGTGCGCCCCCCTCGTCCTTGCTCTCCTCCCCTCTCCTCATTTCCCCCGGTCCAAATTTGTCTCTCTTTTTAAGTTCATTCTCCGTTTCCCCCCCAACTCGCCTTCATTCCCCTCTGTTTATCTCTCCCGCTAGTACACCCCTACCCCTCCCCCGTCCCCCGTCCCAACGCAGTGCGTTTAGCCACTTTGTTCCCTTTAAGATAAAGATAATTAAATCAGCAGCTAAATGAGAGAGAGTGTGGCTGCTGGCGTCACCGCTTTGATGTTCTATTTCAGCGCGATAGTATCATCATCAACTCATCAGTGCAAAACTACTGTTGCACATACGCACACAAGCTCAACGCATGCATTCACACACACACACACACACACACACACACACACACGCACACGCACACACACACACACACACACACACACACACACACACACACACACAGACACACACCTCACTCCGCCTACCAGCTGACGCCTCCACACACTTAGACCCTCTTGTCCCCACTCATACATAAAGATGGATTAGGACAGCCTACTGTAGGCTACGTCTTACTCCATCCCTCTCATCCACCCCCAGCATTCTTTTCTGTTGATCTCACCCACCTCCCTTCCTTCTCTCCTTCCCTCCCCAGACCCTCCATCTCTCCTCTTTTCTAATCATATGCCCCTCACTCTCTCTCCCTCTCTCTCTCTCCCGCCTCCTTCCACCGATCAGCAGGTTGCTAGGCAACTGTGCTCCATTGATCTAGAGGAGCAGGATGACAAGCTCACATAACTGTCATGAAAAACACATCCACACACACACACACACACACACACACACATGCGTGCCCGCACACACACACACACACACACACACACACACACACACACACACACACACACACACACACACACACACACACACACACATGAACGCACACAGTTATCAGAGATGTGTGTCTCAATAGCACCTTTGGAATGAATACATCCTCTCTTATCTGATGTGTCTAAGGACAAGGAACAGGAGAGAGAGAGGAGAGCGATAGAAATGACAGAGGAGGAGGAGAGGATGGCTGTTCGTGTTGCTTGGACCTCCTCATACCCTCCTCCTGCCTTACATGTATTTCTTCCTTTAGCTACCCCCAATGTAACCCCTTCCCTTCCCTGGAAAACAATTACCTTCCCTGGTGGCTGGGCTAAATTTCCAATCTGACCCGTCACACAGTCATGGCCACCTCATCATTCCAAGCTAGATACTGGTTCCATTCCATTTCTGCCCCGACTCCAGCACTTATTACATGAAATGTCACAATGAAATGAAATAGGATAAAAGACAGCGGTGAAACAACGGGAAGTACTAGGGAACATGCTTAGCTCGTTAGCAGTGATTGCTGGGCATACAATTTGAGAAATGTGTGTAATTTACTTGATTTACTTGTACAGTAGTACAAGTAAATCATCAGCGATGTAAAACCAATGCTCACAAGTTGTGCTCACACTGTATGTGTAAAATATAAACTAAAACAGCTTGTCGGCCCCTGTCGGCCGTTCTGGCTATTGACAATTGTCATTTGTCAATAAAGATTTGTTTGAATTTAAGCAGGCAGCAAGGTAGTCTCACGTGGTCAGACCTAACGTCTTATGTCAGCACGCTTCCAGCGACGGAGGGTTTGAATCACAAGTCAAATTTCCGAGTTCCGCCGACATGAACCAAGACAAATTCCTATCAACTATGTTGACATGGCAATACATTTATTGAATCTAGAATTGAATGAAACGTGCGGCGAAATCTGATTGGCTGGGCTGTTACGGAATTTGCCTGTCTAGCGATCACATAGTTTGACGATCATGGACCAATAGCAGGCGGAGCTGCAGCTCTGGGAAACTCCCATCTGACGTGAGGTCAGGATCAGGATATACTTTATTGTCCCCGAGAGGAAATTTGTCTTGGACAACAGTGCTACATACAGCTGCATCATAAGAAGGCGCGGAAGGACTCAACCCATTCCCTCCCACTCTGCTGATGAAAAATCAAGATGGTGACACCCACCGTTTGAACTCACCCAGGAAAATGAAAATTTAATATACGATACGTCCATATTATTTATGTCTATGGGCTGGCTACTGCAAGAGTAGCAGCAAGGCATCTGTCCCTCTCACACACACATGCAAGTCAGCAGCAGCAACAAACTAACAAGCTATACTAAGTTGCCACAGCTTGACCAGCATGTCAGGTGCATCTATGACGCAGTGGGGAAAAAAGCATTATAGACAACTGACTGTGGGGAATCGACTTGTGGCTCTGCTTCAACTGTGCGAGAGCCTGATGGCCGACAAAAACCATCCAACCGTCGCTCGGGAGCAGTTAATCGCTCCTCGCTCCCCCTACACGGCACGGCAAACGACCAAGCTTAAATTCGGCCCAACTCTAAAATGAGTAATGCGGCTCACAAATCGGGTCAGAAACGGGCTTAATTCGTACACTGTCTGCTCACCTTAAGGCTCTGGTAGAAAATGGCTGAATGTCATAGTGTAATCGGCCTCATACTTTACCTCTTCATAATGGATGGGCCTTTTTCAAACTACATTAAACAAACAGAAAGAAATGTGTATCAGTGAGGAGGGAGAGAGACTGAATGGTCTGAATGTCTTCTTAATCCAGGTGCACGCAATCAGCTTAAAGACTCAAACACCAGGCTGCTGTAAGACAGGGCCAGGAGGGAGGATCGTCACAAAAGCTAAAATCTTATCAGATGGTGGGCTCTGGGACAAAATCTTATCAAACTGGGGTCCGTGGTCAGTTTAGTCCTTGATATGAAAAGTTTGAGAACCACTGAGGTAGCCTACTATTCTCCATCAGTAGGCTATTTTTCACAATCAGTCATTGGCCAGTTTGTAAAAAATATATATATAATATCATTACTGCACAGTGGATCTTTCAATGGCAAAGCATTAAGAGAAAAAGCCAGAGCAAGAACAATATTACACATTTGATCATGAGCCACAAGAACAGGTGGCTAATGGTGATCATGGCTCTTTATGCCATAGAAAGCAGTTCCCATGACATCCGACCGCCAGCCGTCTGTAAGTCATACAAACATCTGTAACAACACATGATCAACAGCACAACTTACAAACATCTGTAACAACACATGATCAACAGCACAACTTACTGAAATAAAATACAGTAGTCAGCTAAGCAAACAACAGTGAAAAGAGAACTCTTCATCATGAGATTATGCAAATTGGATTGCAAGTGGCCTAAATTATAGAGAAAGCAAGAGGGCACAGAAATATTGGATGCTCGTCACTCAATCCTACAGATTGAACATACATAGAAACACATAGCAGACTGAAGGAAGATCTTCTCAAGGCCAAAGTAGAGAGGTAACAGCAGGTCATGGAAATAAAGACCTTGAGGCCTGACTCTCAGACTGACTTGCCTGATATGTAATATAAGAGAGTCAGAGGTAAAAATGTTAACTGACCAGCAACGGAAATCTGCAAGGTCATGAGGACTTTCAAGCCTGGCAGCAGGAATGAACAAAAAGGGAGATCTGGATATTGAAAGCTCTGTTCAATGTTGCACAGTGTGGAAGGTCTGGGAGAAAAATACTAATTTAATGGGACAAATATGGAGAATGAGAGAAGAAACCCAGAATGAGAAGAGGAAGCTGATGGAAGAAGACACAAGGACAATCCTGTCACTCAAGATGTCCCAGGCTGACCAACAGGTACTCTACCAGCAGCCGATTTGATTTGGCATAATGATTCATTTGATTCAGAGGAGAGAGCAAAGATTCTGTTGATTAAAACCAAGGAATAAATTAGATGAATGATTGATTTCAAGTTCTGAAGGAGTTTCCTTGCTTAAGGTCAGTATAAGAACTACGGTCTACAATATTAAAAGGAGAAAATGTTCCTTTTCCCCCAGTTACCAGCAGTGAGTCTGCTAAGTGTCTGGAACAAAACGTTCAGGAGGAAATGGGAGAATTTTAATATCCTTTCTTGTCTGTCTACAATCAGAGAGTGATATACTCCCTTTCCTCATATCATCATCCTCTCCACCTGTCAGGCTCAACATCTTCATTGATGTCACACATTCTCATCTCCAACTATCCTTGTATTTTATATCAACACATCCTTAAAAAGACAGAAAGGAGAACACAATAGAAAAAAGAAAGAAAACTCTCCGCCATCGCAACCTAAACTCCTCACCTCAGTTTTATCTCCCCCTGTGGCCCTGACCTGACTCGTCCACCACTCCACTTCCCTCTCAGACTCCAGCAGCTTTGTTCTGGCTCTTCTCCAGCAAATGCTCTGGTTGGTTCCACTCTGACGCAACTCCGACTCCGCTCCTCGTCCTATTCGTCATCAGTTTCGCTCTCAGCAAAAGCGAGACTCCCTCTCTGACATCAACTCCTACTCATCTTCCGAATGGGCATCACCAGTTCCAACTTAGCTCAAATTCCTCTCTGGCATCAGCTCAATGAGGTAGCTCCAACTCTTTCCTGGCTCCTCAGCCACATTGACGCCGACTCTGGCTCCGCTTGGATGCTGGCTTGGACTCCACTTTGGCCCTGCATCCGCTTTGACTCCGCTCCAGCCCTCTTCCAGCTCTACTCCAGCATTGGTGTTGACTCAGCTCCGGCTCCTAAGCCGCAGACTTAACCTAGCCTTCTTTCCAACCCAAAACATCTGCCTACACCGTGATAGGACCTTATCTTCCCCCACAAACATCTGCCTACACAGTGATAGAGTAGCACCTTATCTTTCCCCCCAAACTTCTGCGTGAACAGTAAACAGTTACGCTTCAATCTGCACAAGTCAACTGGGAGGAGAACCACTCAGATGTGAAACAGCATCATTCCAACACACCAACAAAAAAGATTGGACCTATAAGCACTATAGCACCAAGTTCAACTAGTTACTATCACCCATATAACAATGTTTTAGACTGAAACAGGCGGAGGTGACAATTTCCTAATTTTAGGTTGCATATTTATTTCTTTTTAAAACAGAAACCATTCATACTCTTACAGAGATTAAGATTCCAACTTTTTTAAGCACGAGCTTTCCAATGATGTAATAATACTCATTTTGGGCCAATTTTTATTATTATTACATGATTGGAAAGCTGACTGAAACTGACTGATGCTCCATTTGCACCAAACCCTCAATATAATCTCAGTCGAAACTTTGCAACATAACAGCCCCTTTCTTCTCTCTGCAGGTTATTTTAAGGTTAAGTAGGTTTTCACACCCCGTTCACAGGAATGTGCCAAACTAGTGAGAGCTTCCCTTGTTAAGTAATAATCCACTGAGGAATCCTGAAGCTGGACAGGAAAGCACTTCCATGTAGTAGCCTATATAACTAAAGCTGTCATTATTTGTCCTGGTCACTGCACTAGCGCCTCCTCTGGTCGGTCGGGGCGCCTGTTCGGGGGGAAGGGAACTGGTGGGAATAGAGAGGTCCAGTAACGAGTCCGGAAATCATCGACGCTAACAGCCCTGGTTCTTCACAGTTTTCGCCTATGGGAGTTTTGAATGGGTTTTTGGCGCAATGCTTCTAATAATCTCTCTCAACGCTGGCTTAATCAAACGCGAACCAGTGTTTAGTAACATCATCTTCACACATGAAGACCACTTTTATGAGTTTTGAAGCTTTTATGTGCCGTTAAAAGGGTGACTAGCTAGCAAACGGCTAAATGAGACTACACTTTTGAGTCGATGAGGATATATACGTCAATAACGTCACCACTTCAAAGGGCGAACACAGAAATTCTCTTTCCCTCACCTGGTTCAGCCCCGTTCAGCCCGAGGTAATCAGTGCACACATCAACAACAGTCCAGGTTGAGTGCTGACGTGACGTGAAAGCCTATGCGACAGTGTGTAGTTCTGGATTAGCTTAGCTCGAGCATTTTACTTCTAGGGCTCGCATTTACGCTACAAAACTCATGAAAGTGGTCCTCATGTGTGAAGATTATCCCGCTGAACCTTGGTTCGCGTTTGATTAAACTTGCATTGCCCACAGACCTTATTTGAAGCATCGCGCCAAAAACCCATTAAAAAATCCCATAGACAGAAACAGTGAAGAACCAGAAAGTTCGGGACTTCCACATTCAGCCTACAAAAATACGTCATCCCTGGACCTCTCTATAGCGTGATCCTCCCACGTGCTACGTCCTGCCTGTGAAGCTCCCGCTGCCAGGTGAAAAGAAGCGGATGGCAACTGTGCATGTGTCGGAGGAAGCATGGTGCTAGTCTACGGCTCTCCCCAGATCGGCAGAGGGTGGAGCAGCGCCCGGGGCAGTCGATACTGATCATAGCCTCCAATAACACTTACTCCACAGGTCTCACTCGGCAAGCTGATTTGATTATGCTTCAGGAGGTTCTAGTATTTTTTGCCTTTTTTATACCAATTTTAGGGGGGCGGGTCTTAAATACCTTCATCAATGTCAGTACCAAGTGAGGAGAGTGATATGTGTCTTTGTAGTTACTCACCAGACCGAGGACAGATGAAAATAGAAGTTGGGAGATAATTTATATTTTCCAAATTGGACATTAATCAAATTTTGACTTGACAAAAACCTCAATGTCTAATACACATTTCAAATTTCAAATGAAAAGATATAGAGGGATGCAATTGAACATTAGGGAAAACACAATCAACTCAGCTCTGTATAAAAAAAGAAAACATAATATTACCAGTGACCTCATTTAGATGGAATAACATGCAGATTGCTTTCTACTTTGTGGTGTAGTGACTCAAACCTAGAAGCTGATTGTCCAGATAAAGAAAGAGAGAAGGTTTCAAACACATCATGGCTGCTTCTCTCATTGTTTAGTCGATGTTTCAGTCAAAGCACCTTTCACAAGGCAAGCAACTTTTTTGTCTCTTGAGGGGAAACATCAACCTCACGCACAAAATACACAGTAGATATGTATTCACCAAACCTTCTATCTTCATGTGACTGCACATTTTGGGGCGTTGGTTGCTGACACCACAAAGAAGAATGCAGCATTGTTTATGATAGTGTCTCTAAAAACGTTTATGCTATCATTTCCATAAAGACTTAGGACAACAGGCTTTCCATTATCAGTCATGTCAATGTGGACATGGTCTGTCTCATTCAAACTCAGTGTTGATTCCCTATTTCATGATGAAAGATCCTTGGTCCTTTTTGCTTTTTAAGAAAAACAAAATAAAAAAGACAGAGAAGGTCCACACACACTGTAGTGGCCTTTAGTTCGTTTAAACATCCCACATGTGATGTTTTGAGCTACTGCTCTTCTTCAGACATATTCCCTTGCTGGTTCCCTATTTCAGAAATCATTTTCTGTGCAATCTCGTGGTTTGAAATTCAGTTGAGTCAAAGCCCAAAATGCATGATAATAACGACTTGCTTATCTGGCAATTTCCCGAATAACACCACCAATACTCCCCGGGCGCATAAAACAGTGCTGAGGACTGACTTTACCAAGCTTGTAAATGAGCAAGAGAATCCTCATGAGTCATATGAACAGTTTATGATGAAAAGAGGCTGGAGGTAAAACAGCCCATTCTATTGCACCTGCTCTGCATGTTAGACTGTCATGCCATAGCCAACATAGACCAGTCTCCCCAGTATACTGTAGCTGCTGGGATTGAGGCACAGGTTAACAAATAGGCTCGTCTCAGAAGGAGTACTGCAGCTGGGGGTCTCACCATGGAGGGGACCTTTGGTTGGGTCTCACAGACCTCCAACACTGCTGGAGGACAACTAAATATTGGATCCATCCTGTATGGGTTAAGGGAGAAAAGAAAGAGATCTGCAAACTCAAAGAAGCTCTTCTCAAGGCCGAGGCAGAGAGCGAAGAGCAGGCCATGGAGGTAAAGACCTCGAGGCCTGACGATGCCAGACTGCAGAAGCTCCTTATGGCGGTCCAGGCTGAAAATGAGTAGCTTGCTGTGAGCTTGCTCTATAGCAAAGTCAGAAGTAAATATGCTAAATGGGCCAGCAGGGATTAGCACGCCTCACATACCCTTCTAGCTTCCTAGGCAGAATGGGAAAGAACTAAGGGAGATCTGGACCTTGAAAGCGCCACACAGAGACAGACACTACAGGAAAGAGTGCAGAGGAGAGGATCACCTGTCATGAATGGATGAATGGAGCATTGAAGGCGATGCTGTTGGGTGAAACACCGACCGTCCGATGGAGGTATAGAAAACCGTAAGATCATAGAGATAAGATGACAGGAAAAGATATCCTGGTCAGGTCACTTCCCTAATGGATACGTGGGGGGAGCACCAGGAAAACCAAGTGGGAGCAAAGCGTGTGCTTTGGGCCAGTAAGTGGCCAGAGAGGAGAACGCCTGTGAGAATCCAATGTTAATGGACAATCTATGGAGAGTGAGGGTGAGGCTGATATGAGGCATGAGGATAGACAATTACATACTCTACTGCCACAGATTGATTGTTTAGAATAATGGCTCGTTTAATTTAAAATTATTTTTCTGTTGATGTGGTCAGGACATGTATCAGAAAGTGGATTACACTGAATTTATAAGATATTAGGATAGGGACATCTCCCTGATTTTGAGTTGCAGCCCCCTTTTGCCTCAATCCACATCTCAATTGTCTTAAAGCTTAAAAATCCTTTAACTCATCCATTTCTCTTTACCTACATCTCCTCCTTTGTGATGGGTATAGATTAAATAATGGAAATCAATAAGGGATAATAGCCTTTACATTCACCTCATCAGTGTACTTCATGAAAAGAGTAAGTGTCTGCTTAATGATTAATTTGATTAGAGTTCTAAAGTAGTTTCATTGGAAAGTGTAAGAACTGCAGACGACAACATTAAAAAAGAAAATGTTTCCTTTCTCTAATTAACAGCAATTACAACAACAGTTAGAGAATCCCAGTGCTCTTCTATTTCAGTCCTATTGTATTCCCCTTCATAGCAACACACCATTATTGTTTCATTTTGAGAGAGAAATATTTTATTGTCAAACGTTAATCTAGTGCATAAAAAGGTAAATAAACATATTCTCTCTCATAAAAGAGGCATCTGTTTTTTAAAGAACAAACATGCTTCAACACCCAACTGTTTACATTTCCCTAAATTCCAACGTTATGTCTTTAGGATTAATTATATGCCAGAAAGTGGTGGAAAAAGCACAATGAAAAATATTTTCCAATGTATATTTTCGCTGTGAAACACGTGTATTGCAGTAATGAGACATATGGGACAAGCTCATGAGCAGTGTTGTGTTATTTTACTGATCCATACAGCCCGGTCGCATCCGAAGCCCACATCAGGTAAGTGCACTTCAGATAATGTAGTGACTGATAATGTAAATTATAGCAATTTTTTTCCATTGTAAGGGAACATCAACTAGGCTATTAGAAGCTGCCAATCCTGCATTACAGTATGACCTCAAATTACAATAACAGTAATTGTGAATTTATATGAACACTTGAAACTGAGAAAAAGAAACACGATAGAAAAGAATGCGGTTGAGAGCTGGTGGCCAATGGTTTCAAGTGTGGTGAATTGCATATTCCTATTCTTTTTTACCTTTATTTATCCAGGGAAAGTGGAAAGAGCATGCGTGCTCTTTTTCAGCACTGCTCCACCACCACATGCCCCGGGTCCGTCCATGGAGTCGAACCGGCGGTCTTGCCGTGACGACCAGCCCGCCGCTCTCAACTCGAGGCTGGGGAGATGAAAGAGTCCGCCGGCTGGCTGTGACAGAGACAGATGAGCCAGGGAGAGCTGCCGCTGTCCCTCCGCTGAGCTGAAAATTATACAGCACAGACTGTCGCTGTCCACTTTATTTGGTGCTGAATCAGTGCTCGCATGGCAGACGAGAGTTTATAATTCGGGGAGAACACGAAATTGCATTACACCGTGGGACATGGAAACTCAGCACCCCCTTGTGTCAGGATGTAGGCCTATCCTACCTGTGATTTGCGTCCTTATATTTATTTATTTACATTTATTTTCTCTGAATACAAAAGACAAGCATAATACAATCAAATGAATGAGATTAAAATGATTAGGCTACAAGAAGATCTTTAAGGAGAATACTTTATCAACATAACATTTAATCATTTCAATAATAAAAGGGATTAAATTACATTGTTTCTGTTTGCTTCTAGTTTAGGAAGAAACAAAAAACAACAGTTTTGTCCACAATTTAATAAACTGATTCCTACTGTAGAGAAATTGCAATAAAGCATGTATGCAGGCAGCAGAACACGCTGCTGTTGTGGAGGATGTGATCTGCCCTCACTATCATGGCCTGTGGCCTACCCGAAGTACTGCAATGGATGTATAAAAGAAACGGGGAAACAGCCCGTGTCCTCGGGTGTGCGGGGTTAATAAGAATTCTCTGCTGTGTGGTTGGACCATGCTGGTTGGACGTTTTTTTTAAACAGATATCCGATTTGACAGATTACGTCAGAGTTCTCAGTGGGTATTTAGCTTCCGGGGAAAATTGTCAACTACAAAAAAACAAGAATGACAGAAAATACCGGAAAGAGACAATTCTTCTTTCAAAATAAAGTCCTATAAATGCTGGATTTATGCTGTGAAAATGTACTTTGGGTAAAATATATAAATTATGTTAAGACCCACTGCTGATATTATTTATTCTCACTTAATATTGTTTTTTTTTTAAGTAGGTACAATCTAGGTTTCTCAAGGATTTTGACCGGATGTTTGCATCAGTGTGGGTGACTTGACACCCGACCTGACACCCCCCGTCCTCTCAGTGACTCGACATGTTATTAACATTTAACAGTTAGGTAAAAACCTGCGGTGTCTCAGACAACATGCGTATTAGGACTGGAAGCTCTTTAATATCAGCTGTTATCGGTCTATAGCCGGAGCTGTCAGGTGCCATGCAGCAGATAACCCGTCCTTGTTTGTGGAGACGCGATCTAGCGAGTCGAGTCTAGTCATGTGGGTTTTCGGTTACGGGTCCCTCATATGGAAAGTGGATTTCCCCTATGAGGAAAAGCGTATTGGCTACATTAAAGGCTTCAGCCGCCGGTTCTGGCAGGGCAGCACCGACCACCGGGGAGTACCGGGGAAGGTGAGTCCTCTGGCTTTATAGGGCCCCCATAGAGCGACGGCAAACACGTGATATAACTGTTAATCCTATGTTCCTGTGGTGCTCAGTGAAGTTATCTCCTATGGCATGGTATCACTAGAACATTGCTATCATATTCTTATACTATTAATATATGAACTTGTGCAGCCTATATGGCTGTTCATGTAATATTCATATTGCATTCTTAAGGCCCATTCCCACTTGGAACTATTGTTAACTGAGTTAAAGTAAATAGAATGTGTTCACACTATAACTATCATAATATTCTATTTTACACATTTTTATGTTCCAAGTGTAAATGGGCCTTCATAGTCTGTTTTGCTGTGATATGTAGCCTATAGCTTCCATCTATAAATGTAATTGTGGGACTGTGGTCTGTGTGCATTTGCTGTTAGTTCTAACTTTTATGCTGTCCCTCCACAGCCTGGCCGGGTCGTGACTCTAGTGGAGGACCCCGAGGTGAGCCATACAGCTTTATTACATTACATCACTTTTTAATGCCGTACAATAGTGTGACACAGTGTTATACACTGTATATGCCCGCCCTGAGAAAAATTGCACAATTGTTGCAGTATGCTATTTAGATTTGCAATGTGCCATAAAATAAAATGAACAGAACAATCAGGTGTAATAATGAAACCAATGTATTATATAAGGGGGAAAGTATTCTTACCTGAAAATATAATTGATTTTTGTTGATATGGACGATTGTAATGGGTTATGACAATCACCTGTTGTTTACCCAGCTTTATTACTGGGTACTGAACTAACAGTACAGCGTGATGTTTGTTTGCAAAACATATTTCATCATTTCCTGTTGTTCCAAATTATGTGAGCTAATTAGTCACATCTTGACCTGCAGTTATGAAGCTGAACATAAATCAACAAAGTAGTAATTTCTCTACCACCCTCTTTAGAGTAACATTAGTAATGCCAATAAGTCTCTCCCTGTCCTTAATAAGTAGGGAGGCCCAATATATTGGTGATCATATTGGTAGCGGACGGTTAGTATTTTTTTTACTATATCGGTATTGGTCCGATGAGCAAAATAACAGCAATGTTTATATCGGTTATTGTATCGTCCAAAAGTTTAATATTGAGAGGAAACAATGCTGTAAATCTATGATTTATGGGCTTTTCAATGGCTTTTCCAGATGTTTTGGAAATAAAGAGATATTACTTTCTCAAATTCACAATGTTTACATGTATTTTTCAGCACTAGGAATCGCTTGATTCCTAGGGTGGAGACTCTAGAGATGATGCGTCATGGCTGCAGTTATGAAAATCGACCGCTCCGCGGGCTCCCAAAATCGTGACTGACAGACACTGCCCACCCACCAAGGCGCCATCGTGCAACTGTGCGCCATCGGCTCATACTACATCACAGTTGCTCGAGTGACATCACTGATGACATCGCAATTGCTCAAGTGACATCACTGATGACATCACAATTGCTCAAGTGACATCACTGATGACATCATCACTGATGACATCACAATCATAGCACACCGCGCACAGACACCACTTACCGGCCAGGGGTGTCAAACTCATTTTAGTCCACGGGCCACATGCAACCCAATTTGGTGTCAAGTGGGCCAGACAATGAAAATCATTAATCAGTAACTTATAAATGACAAAACCTCAAAATGTCCCGGTTTATCTTAGTGTAAAGAATTACAGGTACAACCCTACAACACGTAGGGTTATCTCAGATACCATCAAGCACATTATCGACTGTCTGTACTGTGCATTACAATCAGGGGTGTAGTGGAGAGTCAACGCAAGTAAACAATTTACCCACCCCTTTGAAATGAGGCAGATAGTTTACTCACCTATTCAGATCAACTGTATCAATCAATGAGGGCAAACAAGGTGGGTAAACTACTCACCTTGGATAGTTTACCCACCTGTGCAATTCTCTATAGTCAAGCAAAGGTAATGAAAATAGAAAAACTGAAACCTGGTACCTCTTAGCCTTAACAAGTGCATCACATTGGATTGAAGGACTTCTCAGTGCAATTTTCACACTTTGCAAAGTCATCCTTTGGGCCGCATTGGACCGTTTGGGGGGCCGGACCTAGCCCCTGGCCATGACACCCCAGCCATAGAACTTCAAATAGTGGCCGGGGCATTTATTTACCAAAACCTATTTCCAGACCGGCCGTCTATATGGGACTGGCGTCTATTTGGGACAGGCGTTTATTTGATTTACGGTAGCCAATTTGAACTAAGATGTACAAAATAAGATTATCATCGAAACCTGTTTTTACACAGACCATACCAACATCGGTAAATATCGGTTATCGGCCATAACAGTAATGTTAATATCGGACGGTTATCAATATAGGCCAACATTTTCATATCGGTGCATCCCTACTAATAAGTGTGTTAGAGCAGTATTAACCTGTAATCCATTCATCCTTAAAGTTGCCATTTGACATCCTATAACGTTACATGCGACCTGTGTTTTCCCCTGTGACCTCCTCCCTCTCCCTCAGGGGTGTGTTTGGGGCGTCGCCTACAAGCTGCCCACAGGCCAGGAGCAGGAGGTGAAACGCTACCTCGACCACCGGGAAAAAGGTGGATACCGGGTCATCACGGTGAGCTTTCACCCCCGTCCGCCCCTCACTCCCCCCCCCAGCCAGGCGCTGCTCTACATCGGCTCTCAGGACAACCCGGACTACCTCGGCCCCGCTCCTCTGGAGCAGATAGCCAACCAGATCGTCGACGCCACCGGGCCCAGCGGGCGCAACACAGAGTATCTGTTTCAGCTGGCTGAAGCTCTGAGGACACTGCTGCCCGAGGACTCAGACGCACACCTGTTCTCTCTAGAAACACTAGTACGAGACAGACTAAACGCTGGGGAGTAACACTCACACACTCATACATACATACTGTACAGGTCAATGAGTAATGCACACTCACTCACACATGCCAGGCCGGACTGGTGAAATCGTCTCAGGGCTGAAGGTACACATGGACCATCCAGATGTTTGCAGGGTACAAATAACTTGTTAGTGATGCTACCAGTCTATTCTTTTTTCTTTTGACACATTCTGAAGGACAGGATATGTTCACACACCATTCGGTGTAAAAATCATGTCAGGATAACAAAAATACAAGCTGGAGACCATCTTGCGATGGGATCACACCAGCCGTGACGACGAATGTGGGCGAGGGGCGTAAAGGGAGGGGAGCCGTGTGTGTGTGTGTGGGGGGGGGGCTTCCTCAGATCCCACCCATTTTTTCGAAATCGGCTTCCATTTTGATGTCACCTACACACCTGTAAAGTTTAGTGACTGCATCCTGCACGGTTTTGACGCTATCATGGTGACAAAATCTGTCCACAGACGGACATATGCTTCTGCTGAACTGCTTCTGTGGTAGTCCCCGCTACAATAGCATTCCATTTGCACCACCTGGTTTTTAAATGTGACCTGTATCGGGAATACAGGTCACATTTAAGGGAAAAGTGTTTTAATATTTCTTGCTGTTTAACTCCGTTTAGCCCTGCCTCTGTCTCGACATGTATTTGAAGGTTTCTTCATACAATATGATAATTACTGTATATTACCATAAAATCAACGGCCCCTCCAAACCGTTATCTAACTCCTCTGCTTGATTTTGTGACTGGTTTGAATCAGTATCAAACAGGTCTAGTTCCAGTTTGACTTATCATATCAGTCACACCTGTACAAACAAAGCCATACAAGTACACCCTGTTTGTGTCCATGCTGTACTTACTCCTCAGTACGTCTATGTTACCTGTTGGGGTATCAAAATCAGCCATGTTTGCTCATCTCATACCACCAGCATGCATTTGAGCACAGTGAATGTAACAATCTCAACAGCATTGCATTAAAAAAAAGAATATCCTGCCACCTGCAGAATAAAATGTTCACAGCTCTCACTTTGATCCTGTCTTTCTTACGCAAACAAACACACACACACACACACACACACACACACACACACACGTTGTAACCAGTTAACAGTGTTTATTGGCTCTGGTCAGTTGTAGTAGCAGCTGTACAGCATAGCTATAGAACAGTTTGGCACTGAACTAATGCTCTATTCTTGCGGAGAGGAAAAGCTCATTAGTGAGTGAACTCTCAGTCTATGTACAGAGCATCTACTGCTGCAGGCGGCTATATATAATGCTATATGCTATATATGTGATACAGTATATACAGATGAACCGCAGGTATTGTAAATACCTCTGCATACATGCAGCACACCACACTCATTCCCCTCTAAAATAAAAGCTCATCTCTTTACAAATTGTACAGCAAATGTATAACAGTTAGCAACAATAATTGATCTATTGTATGTACAAGTTATATATTTTGATAATATTATAGCATGTTATAGTATAGTATATAGTAGTATTATTATGTATATTATACATAATTAGAAGTGTTATAATAATAAAATTTTAGTACAGTGTCTTATGCTCATTATTAATACTACATACTCATTAGGGGCCGGTCAGCTCTGCTGCTGGTCCCTATTAGTTATACGTATTATTATTGTATTTCATTCTTGTATTTAGCAGAAGAATGGGCAGTCCCACATTAAATATTTTTGATATCTTTGAAACAGCAGCTAGGGTGAAATACTGTGTGAGAGATAAAAGACGTTTGTGGCAGACGTGGGCAAAACAGTGGTTGAATATGTTTTAAATATAAAACAAACAAACAAAAACTTACAGGGCGGTTATCGCTAAAGTAAATTAAATGGTGAACTTCAAAGCGTTTTGCCCAGGTCTGCTTTCTGCCGGTGTTTAATTGAAGGCCAACAGTGGCACATGAGGCTGCAAACGCTACAGCATTGTTAGACGCTATTATAACAGGCTGCCAAGAATAACAGCATATAAAAGGTGTAACCTGTGCTATTTGTGTTTGTAGGGCTTGTCAGGGAGGTGTCTAGGCGTAGTAACAGGGGGACACCAGCAGGTCTGTGAGCACCAGTAGCTGGTCGTCAGTGAAGCACTGCCGATGCTCCTGCCAGTTGTCATGGTGTGTGCGCCTGAAGTCCGACAGAGTCTTCTTCACCGTCATCTTGGGGACGAAAGCATCCTCATTATTAGCACAGAATATATTCTTTATTCATGAATTATGCTGTACATGAAACCTGCAATATGCTTCGCAGCATGATGTCACGTGGGTTCCATCTTGTCATCTTGGGTCCCAAATTCAAAACACATCACACACTCTAAGCCAGCACTGCATAGACTCCCATTATAAAGGTTGGGGAAAAAAGTCTAAAAGTCAAATTGCGATTTCTCAAAAAGTACAAAACAATCAAAAAGCTGAACTAAGTTATAAATAATGTCTCAGACTATTTTCAATGATGCAAGACTACTTCCCTAATCAATGTCTGATTAACAATCTAATTCATTAATCCATTGTTCCTTCCATTCATCTCTCTCTCCCCCTGCAGCAACGCCCTGTTCAGGTGACATCACTCATTCGTAAATATGCACGCCGTCATTCCTGTCCAATCAGTGCTTTTCCACGCTCTCCCTCTCTCTGGCCTGCTGGCCAATCACCTAACTGGAGTTATATATCAGTTCCCTCGTATTTTAGAATGTTGTAACACTTTGTGTCTCCCCTCAGTGATGGTCTTCACCGTAGCAGTTTGCTTCGTCCCACCTCCTCCCCTGAACACCACCAATGTCATGACTCCTGTAGAATTCCCTACGGGGATTCTCTATCCTATAAATCACTGACGTCCTCCTCACGTCTCAGAAGAGTGTCATCATACCATGGAGTCATACGCCAAATCTAAGTGTTGTTTGTTGCATCATTAAAGTTTATTGTACTTTCCTTCTAGTCTCTCATCATTGAAAGTACTATAAGTGGTGACCTGTTTAAAGCAGCTACGAGCAAGATTTTCAATTGTTATTAAACAGTCTAAATGTAATATTGATGCATCAAATCTTACCTATAATAGTAGCTGAGACCAAAGCCGTGTCAATCGGAGATTGCTCTCTTGATGATTATAGAGTCTGTGTCTGTCTTCCGGCGGCCGGATAGACCAGGAAGTGAAACGAAACGGTTTACGGCAGCTGCCTGCTTTCAACCGTTTCGCTCTGCCTAGCAACAGACCATAAACAAGGAGAACGCCATGCTCGCTACATCCAGGGGCTTGCTACTCTCGCGAAAATCTCTTGTTATATTCTAACAGTTTGTTTGGAAGTAATTTTGTTATTTTGTGGTTATGGCCGAAGTGGCTGCCGCAAACCGTTTCATTTCACTTCCTGATCTGCCCCGGCCGCAGACAGACTAATCATCAAGACAACACTGGCCGATTCACTCGGGGTTCAAGCGAGACTCCTCTCCGTTGGTCTCGTCTACTATTAGAGGTAAGATGTGAGGCATCAATATTAAATTTAGACTGTTTAATAACAATCGAAAATCTTGCTCGTAGCTGCTTTAAAGTTTGAATGGAGTTGGTAGTACAAAGCATGAAAGAGTAGTTAGAGCTCAAAGAGGGCATGGTTTGGACAGTCCTCCTATAGACTTAAACAGGTAGTAAAAAGTTGTGTTTTGAATTCGGGACCCAAGATGGACGACAGTGTGACTGGAACCCATGTGACATGATTCATGCTGCAAGGCATCGTATGCCAAGTTTCTCTGTAGTGGTCTTGTTTGTTTATGGCAATTATACCAACATCTCAAAATGTATGTGGTAATTATTTAAATGAATGTGGTAATTATTTATTGATGCTAAAATCTGACATGTAGCCACTGGAATAAAAAAAGAATCTGATCCCCCCCCATTTTCTCCCCAATTGTACTTGGCCAATTTCCCCCTGCTGCCCCGGTCGCTGCTCCACCCTCTGCTGATCTGGGGAGAGCCGTAGACTAGCACCATGCTTCCTCCGACACATGCACAGTTGCCAGCCGCTTCTTTTCACCTGACGGCGGGGAGCTTCAGCGGCCACATACCCCTAATGCGGCTTCCCACCCACAGACACAGCACATTAAACAGATGATCACTAAACCTAAGGATGTGTTTATGACTTACCAAATTAGGGAAAGCAATGTTAGATCTTAATAAATTAGAACTTCACTTGCTACTCCACATTCCAGTCTGAAAACCAAAACTGATTGACCTTTTGTAATTAAGGCCCTTAGACTGATAAGATATTTTAGTCAGTATTGCTCAAAATAATACATTAACCTTCATCCAATTGTTACTAATACCATTTGATTACAACTAATATCTACATCTAGAGTGTGTCATGTTATTTAAATATGTATAATTAACAGTGTCTTATTGTCTTTTCCAGTAGCCTTTATGAGGGGCTGGGTAATCTGTCTACTGACTAGTATTGTTTTATTGTGTTACAGTATTTTGAAATAGATTTTCTTTCTTTTTTTTGTCCTCTTTGCAACTTGAAAAGCACTAACTCATTAACACCATTATCATCATTTGCCTCTGATCACTGTAATGTATTATTCAAACTTTTCACTACCGATTACATTGGTACGTCTTTTTCATGCATGGAGTAAGGCCAGAGATACAATTTTCTCCTCAATTGGACAATGAAATTGTATTCTTTGAGCTCACTGTGTGCTGAGCTAAACATTTGTGTGTGTGTGTGTGTGTGTGTGTGTGTGTGTGTGTGTGTGTGCGTGCGTGCGTGCGCGTGCATGCGTGCGTGTGTGTGTGTGTGTGTGTGTGTGTGTGTGTGTGTGCGTGCGCGTGCGTGCGTGCGTACCTCTATAGGCTGTGGGTCATTGAGATGGTCACTCAGGTCCATCAGTATCTGGGGCATCCAGTCTGGAACATCATAGGGACTCGACAGGATGCATGCACTGAGACCCAGCACTCCAGCATGGCGCCGCACCAAGTCTACACACACACACACACACACGCACACGCACACGCACACACGCACACGCACACGCACACGCACACGCACACGGTGAGTGAAAGTGGGCCAAAGAATTTCAAGGTTCACAATTGCCTTGGGACAAGAAAGGGTAACAGGGCAAGTATTACTATGATTGCCTCGCCTCGTTGTGTAAATGTGTGTGTGTGTGTGTGTGTGTGTGTGTGTGTGTGTGTGTGTGTGTGTGTGTGTGTGCGCGCGTGTGTGCGCGTGCGCGCGCGCGTGTGTGCGTGCGCGTGCATGTGTGCGTGCGCTTGTGTGTGTACCTGTCGAGGCCAGCTCTCCCCTGGCCTTGGGGAGGCGAGTCTGACTCAGCGTCTGGAGCTGTGTCTGCAGACTGGAGTCCAGGGGGAAGAACTGGCACTGCAGTAAACCACTGAGGGTGGTGCCTGCCATGTCCCTCACCTACAGGGAGGGCGAGAGAGAGAGAGAGAGGGGGGGGGGGGGGGGGGGGACAGATAGTGCAGGGGGACAGGAGAGAGAGAGAGAGAGAGATGGGGGGGAGACAGATAGTGCAGGGGGACAGAGACGGTGCAGGGGGACAGAGACGGCCAAATAGAGAATGCAGAGGAAAGCAGGCGGCAGTTTGAGAGCAAGAAACACACAATTTATTAGAAGAGAAGAATGCAAGGAGACAGAGATTGGGGTGAGCGAGGGGAGGGTGAGCGAGGGGAGGGTGAGCGAGGGGAGGGTGAGCGAGGGGAGGGTGAGCGAGGGGAGGGTGAGCGAGGGGAGGGTGAGCGAGGGGAGGGGTGAGCGAGGGGAGGGTGAGCGAGGGGAGGGTGAGCGAGAGAGGGTGAGCGAGGGGAGGGTGAGCGAGGGGAGGGTGAGCGAGAGAGGGTGAGCGAGAGAGGGTGAGCGAGGGGAGGGGAAGAAATAGACACTGAGTTTAGTTGAGGTAAAATTCCTGCATCTCATTAGATAAATTATAAATGAGCGCTCGTGACAAAAAGAAAGGGAAGCGTGAGAGATGGTTGACACATAAAAACAGACAACGCTACATGGGAAAATATCCACATCCATACACTGAGCGTGCAAAATAATTTATTCGAGCCAGCTATTACTTCTGACTAGTGTCCTCTAGAGAGAGAGTGGCGTCAGCGGAGGACCAAAATGCGAGACTGAATGAACAGCCAGGAATGGGTCTCGCGCTACTTTTGCATGCTAAAATAAAGCTGATAATGTACAATTTGATTCAAGGGATGAAAAACCCTTTCAGAGTACAACACAAACTGTCTATTTTGCTGCAACTCGACAGTGCTGCTTAATCCAGGACCTTACTTCCTGGAACTCTTGAGAGTAAAAAACTGGTCCATTGGAGTGAATGGAGATGTCGGGACTCTTCTATCTATACGGCTCTGCTTCTGACCAGGTGAATACTTGTACTCTCTTATTGATTTGAGAGCATAGGTCACTCTGTCACTCAATCATCCGCTGATCTGATTGGCCAGAAATGCCAGGATGCATTATGGGATGAAGAGATACCTCACTCTTAAGAGTGGTTTATGCTCTTAGGAGTGATGTACTGTATCTCTTCACCCCTTTTTTCCCCTTGTACCTTGTAATTTCCCCCCCGTTTTCCGATGTTTTTTCAACTCTGAAACAAATGTTTTACGGTCATGATTCTTTGGATCACCAGTTGGCTTTGTTGCAGGCTTAAAACTCTTTAGATATGGATTTTTTCCAAACGTGAATGAGAAAAATGAATGTGAAATACTCTTCCAGGGCAAACATTGATCGTCACAATGTCACGCCACAGTTGAGCTCTATATTCCTGTAACCATAGAAATGATCCTGTACTGTAAGAGAAAGGCATCAGGATGAGAAAATAAATTAAGATCCAAACAGCGGTGGTGGTGGGGGGTTGGGGGGGGGCGTTAGCAATTACAATGAGCAGAGAAGAAAGGCTGTGATTTAGTGGGGACAGACTTGGGAACAATAAACGGTCATTTATAATAATCCGGTGACAATTGTATCTGGCAGAGGGGCGATGGCAGGGACAAAAGCGATGGCAGCGGCGTGCGTTTGTGCGTGCGCTCACCTCCAGCTGCTCGTCAAGCAGCAGCAGCGGCGTGCGTTTGTTTCGTGCGCTCACCTCCAGCTGCTCGTCAAGCAGCAGCCGCATCACCAGCGTTTGGATGCGCAGGACCTCGGCGGGGGCACCGAGCAGAGTAAACAAGTTGTAGAAAACCATAATCTGCAGGTAGGCCAACACGGAGTAGCGCGCGTGCCACGACCTGCTGACTGCCATCTAGAGAGAGACATAGGGAGAGAATGTGAGTGAGCGAGAGAGAGAGAGGCAGAAGGGGTGGGGTTTTGTTGGGAAGGTGAGACAGAGACATTTCAGCGCTGTGCTTTCTCAGCATGTCTACCTTCAAATATGAAACTGTAGACGGGGCGGCTGGCGACAGTAAATGGGGCAAAGGAGACATTTACGTGTGAGAGTGAAAGAGGGAGGGAGGGAGAGGGAGGGAGAGGGAGGGAGAGAGAGGGAGGGAGAGAGAGGGAGGGAGGGAGGGAGGGAGAGAGAGGGAGGGAGAGAGAGGGAGGGAGGGGGGGCATTTGAGAACAGAACGGAAGTGTGAAAAACTGGCAATTTATCAACGGGGGAGGGGAGGGGGAGGGGAGGGGGTCCACTCACATCTCACAGCACATGAGAAGGTGAGCATATTAAAGCAGTGCAGGTTGCTTCCAGTCCAACAAAAAGAAAAACACCTTGGGCAGCATTGGAACACTCACAGGAGGCAGGTGGGCTGGTGGGTGTGCGTAATACGTGTGTATTATTTACCTCCTCCAAAGCTGCCAGGACTAGCGCGATGTGCTCGGGGTACAGCAGGCCCTGAGACATGAGAGAGAGACACGTGCGCGCGTCCTGCTTCATCTCATCATAGCTCTCATCAATCTCCACCGGGGCAATCTGCGCCGAGAGAGAGACACAGAGAGAGAGAGAGAGAGAGAGAGAGATGGAGAGAAGTAGGAAGACAGAGAGATACGCACCATTTTGAGTAAATGAAGAGAGAAATTGAGTTTAATGGGCAAGTAAGATTGAGTGGGTAATAATGCTGTGCTGGGACCTGCGTGTGTGCGTGTGCGTGTGCTTGTGCATGTGCGTGTGCGTGTGTGTGTGCGTGTGCAGGGGGGGAGCATGTGTGCGTGTGCATGTGTGTGTATCATTACCTTGAAGAGCAGAGGCAGGAGCTGTAGCTGCTGCTGAACAGGAGTGGTGAAAGTTCGCCCTGCGCTCGCCATCAACCATTTTAGAACTGCAAATGCCACACACACACACACACACACACACACACACACACACACACACAGACACAAAAATGGGATTTTGGGTTACTGCCAGGGAGTAAAAACAATAGACTTGGCCGCTTTGATTTGACTGAATTGCTCTGGTAATAAAACACAATCTGTGATGATTTAATATCCAAGGAATTGGATCGTTTCATATCCAGATATGTGTAATCCACATTATTACTGAGACAGAATAGAGGATGAAAGAGTAACAGGGTGTATGGAGATCTAAAGTCAGTCCTTGGCCATAAGGTGTTATTTCACAACAGAAGAAAATATCGTACTCCCAACACCAAGGTCATTTTTGGGGTGCGTTCGTAAATCCAATCTGACGCTCTACACTAAAATGAGAGCACGGCTGTTCGCTGTATTCCAACAGCGCTCCCAATTTATGAACGGTCCTGTTTGTGCCAGAGTGCACTATTTACGAACGCATCCATAGTTAACTAAAATATCGGCCCTCCCACTCTGACTTGTAGGAGCCTGGTGTTGGGGTCGTTAGGCTGATTGGGTGCACCTGGACCCGTGTACTCATTGGGCTACTGATGCACCTTTTGTTCCGTTTGTTTGTTTAATGTATCAGAATCACTTTTCTTGCCACAATATGCAAGAATACGTTGAAGGAATTTGTCTTAGTGTCAGTATGCAGCGTAGCAGTCATGTCAATATTCAGAGATAAAGAAATAGGAAAAATAACTATAGGACGAATCAGCGTGACAACATTAATATCTCAAAAACTATACATCACATCGCTTATATTTTTACATTCTGAGTGAGAGCAGAATTAGCTCAAGAGTTGGATGTATAATATATGCATGTCGTGTTAAAGTTGTGTGAACTGTCATCAACAACAAAAAATAGTACAAATTACAGAACCAGTTGAACTGTAAATAAAGTTAATATTGGAATCCCATTAATTGAGTTGCACTCATGTCCATTTTCTGAAATGCTTGAAAACCCTACCCTTAAAATTCCCCTTCATCTTTCCCTTCATGTACATCTCCTCCCCCCACCCCTACATCATCAAAAAGGCATCATAGCTTCTAGCTTCTTTCATCTGGCTCCACTTGGTCTATTTCATGCACACACACACACACACACACACACACACACACATATATA
>NC_139626.1:22770342-22785342 GCF_964638095.1 Poromitra crassiceps
GCTCTGAAAACATGTGATGCGAGGTACAAACACGATTTCACGATTTCAGACGGACAAGCCCGTCTTTATTGTCACACGATTACACATCAACACATGCACGGACGGCCACAAACACACACATGCTGATGACGGTAGCCGGTGAAATTTGTCCTCTGCATTTAACCCATCCTGGCTTGTCCTTTCCTCCGGGGGGCAGGCCAGGAGCAGTGGTCGCTTTCTCGTACAGCGCCCGTACAGGTATCTTAGCTATGTAGCTAATACACACACAAAAAATAACACCCTGGTGTTGAAGTAAGCGGTGCAGGTTTGCAGGTCTGACCCTTCTACTCCACCCCCCTCTCCCCTCTCTCTGACAGTGTTGAGCCACTCTCTCCATAGTGTGCCAAAGTCTCGCCAACGAGGAAGTGAATACTACTCACTCCATTCATTTCCATACGCTTGTGTGCATGCGTGTGCGCGCGCATGTGTGTGCATACGTGTGTGTTTCACCGGCTTTTTGAACCACTGTCGACCTCGAGATGAGACGCGCTCTATCTCTACGCCTGTGTCTCTCTGTGCTGACCTGGGAGCCGGGGGAGTGGCCTGGGCTGCAAGGCTACAGATCTCGTTCATCTACCCACATCCCGTCCACATCCCGTGCTACGGACGGACGGACAGACACACATGTCCTTTGTAGAAGCGCCTGCACCGCTTAATAAAATGAACTAATACAGTAGACTACAGAGATCAAAACTACCAGACATAAGAACAGTTTCTGCCCACAGAAGGGGTGCTCCAAAAAATCGATTCTTGAAAGGATCGCGATTCTTAGTGCCACGATTCCTGGATCGATTCCAAACTCCCAAGAATCGATTCTTCTTCGTATTGTAAAAAAAAAAAAAAAAAAAAATTACAGTGCACCTGAACGCAACATGCAAGATACCGGCTGAATAAGTGTCCAAATGTTCATGTCATTTGTGTACTGTACTGCCACGGTGCCGCCACCTCTTGCACTTAAGAACTCTGGTTAATGTATTCCCCCCAAAATCTATAAATCCTTCTCAAAGTCTACAGATCCCCCCCAGCCTATAAATCCATCTTATCTGAAGAACATAAGGGGGAATTCCCCCCTGGTTTGCAAAATGAATTTAGGCCCTGACTGTAATACTTCAGAAGTTGAATTTGAAGTTCAGCATTAATACATTTGTCATTTTTTGTCTTAGATTTACCTTTGTGTGTTATTGCAATATAAAACTACATAATTGAGAATCGATTCTAGATTCTGGAATCGAGAAGCGTTGGAATCGAGAATCGATTCTGGAATCGGAAATCGTGACCCGAGGAATCGGAATCGGATCGGATCGTGGCTTAGTCGGATCGGAGCACCCCTAGCCCACAGGCCATCACTCTGATGAACACTTAATCCAGTCACTTGATCACTGCATTCCAACACTTCACTGTCCACTTGAATCACTTTACCTTGAATCACTTTACCTGTTCAGTAATAACTGTCCCAAAACTGTCTCACTCTCAATAACTCAATAACTGTGCAATCACTGTCTCAAAGCTTTGCTCATATAGATCGATAAGCAACTGTGCAATATCTGACTTATAGCCTTGTTTACAATCCAGTGTGGTTTACATATACATATACGTCTGCACATAGGTATACAACTACTATAATTATTTATCCTATACACATATTTATAACGGTCACACTACATCACACTTATTGTACAGTATATAATGTAAATAGCAGTTCACTTGCTTTATGTACCTTTGATCACTGTCCTCGTTTGTTTTTCTAGCTTGTACTGTATGCATACCTTTTAGTTTTCCCTTGTAAGTACATTGAGAGCAACGTATGCCGGAGTCAAATTCCTTGTATGTCTACATACTTGGCCAATAAAGCCGATTCTGATTCTGATAACACCATATACTGTCAAACCATCCTTCTATGGGGGAAACGCGGTAACGCACACATCTGCCGGATCTGGGGCCGGTCTAAAACAGGCAGACCGAGAAGCCAGTAATGGAAACCAGGCTCTTCTTCTTTGAGAGAGAGCCCGTTGACGCAAGGTTAATATCAATTACGTTTTTCTTACCATTTAGCTTTACAGATGCTAAAATGTTCCCCTTTGAGGTAATGCTAGTGGCCTACGATCACTCAGCACAGCGTATGCTAAAGTGTTACTATGCGGCACAGAAGCAAACAATCTTCTGGGGACACTTTGATCATTTTGTATGTATCTATGTTCTCATCACTTAACGGTGTAAGGTGATCAACGGGACAGTCTCCCAAAAACTGGGTGTGTATACCTTTAGGTATGTAGAGGTGAATGCTAAGGTTAGGGACATCTACATTCCACTTATACTCAGAGAGACTTTCAGCCACCTGGGGAATGAACGCAAGTCAATAGGACGCCCTGACAAGTATGGCATGTGTGTATGCATGCATATGAATGAACTTACACAGGCGGTAGCGATGCAGGTGCCCCAGTCTGTGTACGTTTCCACTGTGATGTTGGCCAACGCTGTCCTGATCAAAGGACACAAAAGATGCCATAGCCTCTCCACCTACACACACGCGTGCACACACGCGTGCACACACACAGACAATAATGAGAATTTTTATTAATATTGACTTTTCTTATCAAAAAGCAGTGCAGGGTGTGTGTGTGTGTGTGTGTGTGTGTGTGTTTGTGTGACTCCGGTACCTTGCTGAAACTCCAGTGTTTGCTGCCTCTGATTAGTCCTGCAGTAATCTCACACACGCAGCGCTGGGAGCTCTCATGGGAGTCGCTGGCTAGCTGCTCCAAGTGAGGCCATAGTAACGGCAGGAACACGTCGCCATAGTTACGAAACAGCCCCTGTCAATCAAACGTGAAGATGCACATTTGTGCGGGCGAGGAGGAGCCAACCGAGCCACTTTTGCAACCAAACAAAGACAGATTACGGCCATTCGTTTGACGCAAGCAAACTGTCAGCAGCCTGACAGACAGCGATGGATCACAACAGTCCAGGACACAAATTCCAGCACACTAGAGTTCAACGCAGCCTTGGCTAGCAGTGGTGTGTTGTGTCAGCTCTTGTAAAGGGTACGCCAGGCTCATTGGTCCTATTTAGACCTGGTATTAACATGTGTCTTGGGTGATCCAATCACAAGTATTTAGACCTGGTATTAACCTGTGTCTTCGGTGGTCTGATCACAAGTGGACAGCTCTAAGTGCGTCAGTTTACACCCGGCATTAGAATTAAAGGTGCTGTAAGTGATATTGGTTTGTTAAAATATCACTTACATTGACTTTTCTATGTAGAGAAACATTGCTCTACATTCTGACAGCCACCACAGATATAGAGCATTTGGTCAGTAACGTGGGTCTCCCAGTCCTTCCGCTCTGGAGTAAACAGAGAAAAGACATTTATGGAATCCTATCTCTTAGCTGATTGGATAAATGTGGGAACAGGAGGATACCAGATTTTTTTCTTCTTCTGTATAATAAGATCGGAGGACCCATGTTACTGACCAAACACTGTATATCAGTGATGGCTGTCGGAATGTAGAACTATTTAACACTTTTATTTATACCACTTACAGCATCTTTAAGTTTCCCCTTCTACTGTGGCGTAAAGTTACCATCCCCATGCTTAAAATATGTTCTATAGTTTTTCCTATAGTACAGTATGTGTATTGTATAGTATTATATACTGTATATATATATCTATTTCCGCCTAGATGCATGGAAGTGACACAAACAAAGAGGACGTCACTTAAACAGGCGGTCCTTCAATGTCTCCTGAGGACACATCAGCTACATCCCTACATCTATTGGACTAATTAACAGGCTCTGATACCCCCAACCTCCTACTCCTCTCATGTTTTCTGTCTTGTGATGTGATAGTGGTGTCGCCAATGCTTGTTGTCTTGTTGTTGATGTTTTGTTCTTGCTTTTTACCACAGACAATGATGTACAGAACAATTTTCCTAACGGACAAATAAATACTTCATTCATCAGGACACATAAGTGTTTACAAAAGATATGTTTTCAAATGCATCCCAGACCCCCTCGGCATGTGGTTTGAGTGATCGGATCACAATGCTTGTATTTATCGCTGTCCACTTGTGATCCGATCGCCCAAGGCGCATTTTAAAAACAAGGGTAAACAGCCTCATTGAGGCTGAGTTTACAACTCGCACCTTGAAGAGACAGAAGCGTCGGGGGCTGAAGCTATCTTTCCCCTTCCGCTCCTCGAGGGAGAGAAACTCCATGAGCTGCTCAATGAACTCTGGGTCAGAGAAATATTCCAAGATGATATTTTCGCCCTGTGTGACACAAACAGAAAATGGGTGTAAATGGGTGTGTGCGCACACAGAAACACACATACATATACCAAATGTGATGGAAATAGAGTAGAAATATTGAGGCATGCTTGAGTGTCTGTGTATGTACGTGTGTGTGTGTGTGTGTGTGTGTGTGTGTGTGTGTGTGTGTGTGTGTGTGTGTGTGTGTGTGTGTGTGTGTGTGTGTGTGCATGTGCGTGTGTGTGTGTGTGCGCATCTGTGGCACGTGCACGCACCTCACTCATCTCCTCATTTGGCAGGTCGTCTTTTGCCGTTTCTGAAGCTGCATAGATCATCAGTTCTCTGAAAGGAGAGGGAGACAAAGAAGAGGCTGCTGTGATTTATAGATAACACCACCGAAAAATATGGATGGATAGATACTGTCTTCGAATAAGTAGTGAGGATAAATGAATGATTAAAAAGTCAGTTAGTCAGCAAGCCATCCGCATACCAAGACAGCCAGCCAGCCGTACGTCAATTCTTTTATCTAGGCCAGGCGGTAGGCTATAAGTCAGTCAGTCAGGCTTTTCTAAGCCAGGCCATAACGGGAAGTCAGTCCACAACCAACCAGGCACCCAGTCAGTCACTAGTTGTGTTTACATGCAGACTTTTTCTCCACTTGTATTCAGAAAAGAAGCCTAATCCGAATAATAATGCCTCATATAAATGCCTCAATCAGAATAAACTGACCGATCTGAAGGACATTTCAATCCGTTTGAGAGGCGTGGTGTAACCCTTTCATAATCCGGTCGATGGATAACATTTCATCATGTAAACACTTATTCCGATCACTTTCTTTTGCCTCTTTCTGCACATGCTCGCGCAGTTAGCATAGGCTAACGTCAATGACATTACCATATTTCCCCATATATCCCCAGGAGGATTCGTATGGATGTGCTATTAACTCAGAGGTACTCTGACTTGATGCAGCCAGTTTTATATGAAGTCTTGACTCCGCCTCTCCAGGCCAGTTTCGCTTACAAATAGACCTAATCATTGTGGGGGCAAAAAAAATGTATTTCTCTTTTTTTCCACACATTTGTATGTTTTGATAAAACTGTTGCTTCCTCAGAAAGAACAGCAGTAAAGAAATAACCGACGCAGCAGGTCCATCTTTTAAAAACGTAAGTCCATGTTAGAGTGCTGGATTCATGTCAGAAACTTTGATTCTGATTACAAACAGGGGAGCATGTAAATGTAGCCTGCGTTGTGTTGACAGCACTGGCAGCAAACCATGTTCAGGGCTCGGCCAGGGGTGGAGCGGGATTCGATCCACCGACCTCCCGCTTCCAAAGCACACACGCTAACGGAGCTGGTTAACGGACCTTTACACTGGGAAGGGAGTTTAATGCCAACAGAGCTGGTTAACAGACCTTTACACTGGGAAAGGAGTTTAACCAACCTCCTCGCTACCATTCGGGACTCACGAGGCCTCACATCCACTCGGTTACATAAATGCACATATCAATGCGATTGTTATAGTTAGCGCCCATGTTAAAAACACTTCCTTCAGAATGTTTTCATTCAGAATGGAAAACAATGTAGCTAGCTAGCTAGCTAGCTAGCCAGCCAGAAAGTCTCACCTTGGCCATGCGTAGTAGCCCCAGTGTGTTTTCTCCACAAAGTGCTGGGCGTTCCACTGTTCTTCGCTTAGCGGAAGATTGCTGCTGTCATACTGCAGCCAGCGATTCCCCTCGTGATCCCCCACACACACACCCTTTGGATCCGCTACTCCACCTACACACACACACACACATACACACACACACACACACGCAAAGACATACACACACAAACACACACACACACACACACACACACACACACACACACATGGTTTGAGACTGATTTTGAAGTGAATGTATAAATGTATGGCCTCTATATTGATTTAGCAGTGATGTCCCTCCCCTCACTGTTGGAAAATGTCCCCATTACTAGAAAAAGATTCTATCTAGCGGAAAGATTCTTAATTTTAGGCCATTTCTATTTTAATGGAGAGCCAATGAAGATGTATCATCTGGTCTTCTTGCTCACTCAAAGGGAAATTACCAGACAATTAGTCCATATATCATGGTGTATATATTCAAATTATAACCACCCTGGAACTACAACTGGTACCAGTAAGTGGAGGCAGGGAAGGCCCTGGTGCCAGAACTCAAATTAAATGTATTAAAATCTATTGCTACAATAAAACTATAAACTGAAGAGTTGGATACACAATTGTTTGTTGTGTGTATTTATGTGTGTATACTCACTGATATCTGATGGCTTTACAGACACTTTCTTTTTTGGTCTCTTCAGTTGTCTCAGGATGCCAGCCACTGCTGAGATCGCCACCTAAAACACAACAAGGATATAATCATTATAATTAATTATTATAGGGGCGTCTGGGTAGTGTAGAGATACAAGCACTCGCCTACTGTACCACCGCGGAGACCCGGGTTCAATTCCCGGCAGCATTACTTCCGACTTGGTCAGACGTTCCTACAGACACAATTGGCCGTGTCTGCGGGTGGGAAGCCGGTGGGGTATGAGTCCTGGCCGCTGCCCTAATGCTTCCTCTCGTCGGTCAGGGCACCTGTTCGGGTGGGAGGGGAGGGGAACTGGGGGGAATAGCGTGATCCTCCCACACGCTACTCCACAGACCTTGCGTATGCTGATAGAGTCATGGGTGAGGCTCTGTGTGAAGTAGAGGACGGCGTCGGGGGGCAGAGGGTGGTCTTCCCTCAGCTGGAGAGACAGCAGGTCTGTGGCCATGTGCTCAAACTTCCATGGTCTGAAACAGACATCACACACCCACACAGTCATCTGGCTGTTATTAAAGGGTAATAAGTGAGTGCCCCATAGCACAAACATGCCCATACTAATGTCTGCAGGGGGTTGATAGGGTGGTAACAATACTAATGGCTGAGTGATTATTTTTTGCCAGATACTGAGGTTTCTGGCTTTCAAACCTCACCTTAATCTGTTTGGAACAAAAACTCCCCGCCCACTGGCATTTCAAAACACTCCCACTCTCCTCCCCCCACCCACGCCCACTCTCCTACTCCCACCCACGCCCACTCTCCTCCCCCCACCCACTCTCCTCCCCCCACCCACGCCCACTCTCCTACTCCCACCCACACCCACTCTCCTCCCCCCACCCTACTCAAATGTTCAACTGCTCAGTGATGGAGGACGGTGCTGTGAGTGAGCCACCAGCCTCACAAGACATTTCAGCTGCAACTATAATAAGCCTCGCTCTCAAGCCAGAAAAGCAGATGACTAAGCAGTATTATTATGACAGGATTTATTGTGATATATTATCTCTTCACTGGACATTTCTGTTGGGTCTCTGCTGTAATGGTGAACTGTGACTTTATTGTTTTTGTCATTTACTGGCCATCATCACTGGATGGGGGCTGTGCCAGAGACTTGCGTCGGAGGAGATGGGTTCTATCAATGCTGTTACAATAGATGCTACTAGTCACTGATGGATCTCGCTAAAGATCATAGATTACTTATGTCACTTTAAATGCATAGCTGCTTTATACAATAATACAACGTATTACATGCATTTTTTCCTCACATTACATTTGCATTATATACAGGTGCAGAGACAAACTTACAGGTCTCCGTCTTCAAGGCAATCCAAGAGGTCGTTGACCAACTTCTCATATTTCCTATGAAGAAAATGGAGCTTTAGCTGGTCACAAACTAGGCTAACAGACACCACAATGGCAAAATGTGGCGTGGTTAATGCTATTACTACCACTGCTACTACTGCTGCTACTATTACTATTAATAGTATGATAATGATAATGATAAGAATGATCATAATTGAATTTATATGTTTACCTCGCAGCAACCAGGTTTTTGATTCTCTGCCGCTGAAGCCCCTCCTTCAGCTCCTCTATTGTGGGCGCCTCTAAACAGGGGGCGGGGTTTTGCGACTCTGCAATTTGACTGGCTATGTCTGCACATCTCTCAGATACCTACAAGCGTTAAAAAGAGGAGCGAAATACAACAGGAATAAAACAGCTATTGCATTCGAATCAAGCTGGTGAATGGGCCTTTTTCACAGCAGCCATTTTGTGTCTAAAAGGAAGGAAGTAACACAGGTGCAACCAAACATTAAGTAGCATTTCCAACTTCCAATCCATTTAGGTGTTCCAGTGCTGGGGCCCTAATTAATGATTTGGTTGCACCTGCCTTTTAGACACAACATGTCAGCTGTGAAAAAGGCCCATTGTTGGCATCCGTGTGTGTGAACGTTCAAGTCGCTCACCGTGAAGTAGATGCCGACAGTCTCGTGCTGCCGATGGACCCTGTCGGTGATGTCGTCAAACAGCCGGCCAATGGAGGCCTTTTCCAGGGTCATGGAGGGCGACAGGCCACAACGGACCAAAGCAGGCCACACCTCCCCCACACAGTCCCAGTCCCTCGCACTGGCCAGACACACACTACTGTACACACCCAGCAGGCAGTACAGAGCACCCTGAACAAACACACACACAAGATACACACTACTGTACACACACAGCAGGCAGTACAGAGCACCCTGAACAAACACACACACAAGATACACACTACTGTACACACCCAGCAGGCAGTACAGGGCACCCTGAACAAACACACACACAAGATACACACTACTGTACACACCCAGCAGGCAGTACAGAGCACCCTGAACAAACACACACACAAGATACACACTACTGTACACACCCAGCAGGCAGTACAGAGCACCCTGAACAAACACACACACAAGATACACACTACTGTACACACCCAGCAGGCAGTACAGAGCACCCTGAACAAACACACACACAAGATGAGTACTGTACACACCCAGGAGGCAGTACAGAGCACCCTGAACAAACACACACACAAGATGAGGACACATGAAACCCTATAGTAATGTGTTATTTGTCAGAAGGGCGGGATTGCTCAAAACTCTGATGTTTTAGTGGTTAGAAATGTATATTTATGCACACGATTGCAGCATGAGGTCACCAGTAATGATATTTTTCAGTAAGTAAAAGTAACGCGAGTTCAAATGGTCAGTTATGGACTACACTATAGTTTCAGCACCATGGACAGTGACCGCCATCAGTTGCAAGCCCAGACAGGGGAAAGAGTTTGGGATTATTATTTTTTTATCAATTTTTTTTCTGATTGACCACTCTCTTCTCACTCTTCTCCCCAATTGTACTTGGCCAATTTCCCCTGCTGTCCCGGGCGTTGCTCCACCCCCTTTGCCGATCTGGGGAGAGTTGTAGACTAGCACATGCTTCCTCTGATACATGTGCTGCTGCTTTTCACCTGGCCGCGCAGAGTTTCACCGGCACGACGTAGCACGTGGGAGGATCATGCTATTCCCCCCAGTTCCCCTCCCTCCGAACAGGTGCCCCGACTGACCAGAGGAGCCACTAGTGCAGCTACCAGGACACGTAGCCTTAATCCGGCTTCTCATCCGCAGACACAGCCAATTGTGCCTTTATGGATGCCCCGACCAACCTGGAGGTAACACGGGGGCTCGAACCTGCAACCCTCGTGTTGGTAGGGTTGGTAGGCAGGGAATCCACCGCTGCACTACCCGGACGCCCGCCCATGTATTTGAGTTGTGTGTTGTCATCACACATCATGCAAGACACTTATGCCTGATCATATATTTGCGTGTGTGTGTGAGAGCGTGCATGCGCGCGTGTGTGTGTGTGTGTGTGTTTGTGCGTGTATAGTGCATGTGTTTCTGCTACCTTGAACTGCTGCTGTGTGCAGGTGGTGTGTTGTGGGGAGAGCAGCTGTAGGATTCTGCCCGTCAGGTCTCTGTAGGAGAAGCTGTAGGTTCCTAATGCAGTCATCAGCACATTCTGGGCCCTGCTACGTACCTGCGGGGTGGATTCATGTGGTTAAAGGAATGAATGCATGAATGAATGCATGCATGAATGAATGTGTGTTTTACCTGACTATAAGTGCTGGTAGACAGCAGTAGCAGATCACAAAGCAGCTCCTGATGGACTACTTTATATTCACAGCCTTCAACCACCAGCTTTCTCATCTAAAAACAAAATAAAAAATAAAATAAAAAAAACACACAAAAAAATCGAGAATAACAAATGCATGCCATGTATCCTTATTTCATGCATGAGATTACAGCTACATCTGTCACCCCCACGTGCACAGAACATGAACACTGGTGCGTTTATTGTGCCTGCCGACCTCATGCTGGAGCAGAACTCTGTCGATGAGCAGCGCTCGGATGTGCTGCTTTTTCCCATGAAGCTGCAAAGGGAGAAAACAACGTCACCGGCCTGCAAGTGACTCATCGGCCGCCAGTCAAATCTGCAGCCTTGTGCGCTTTTTCGCAACTCACCCTGTTTTCCATGGACTTCTTGACAAGGGTGAAGCTTTTCCAGCGGGAGTCAAACTCCTTCTTGTGAGTGCCTCGGAAAAACATGAGGTCACTGATGATCTGTAGTCAGACAGAGGCCGCTGTGAGAGCTTTGCAGGCTTACCGGAGGGCAGAATAACACCATTTCTTGGCAACACCTTATATTAAGGTGCACATATTCACCATTCACTAGCCGCTTATTAGCATACATTTTATGAGTCATTATAAAGCACTTATTAATGCCTTATTCTGCATGACCATATTCTACAACTACTAAGGGGTGCACACCTTAATGATGGCGAACAGAGACTTGGTGTCGTCCTCCGAGTGCTCCAGGATGCGATCTGGATGGGGGGAAAGTGGATACAGGTTCACTCTGCTTCACCATCTCATTCCAGAGTGAGGAGTTAAGAGCCAAAGTTAAAATCTTAGACACACTCACGTAGCAGCAGTCTCATGGTTTGGCAGATGGACTCTCTGTAGTTCTGCCTGGAATCATCTGGAGGGGAGGAGACACACAGACACTCCGTATGGATACGGAATGCAGGATGAGCAGCAGCATCACCCCATAGACTGTGTAAGATATGGACGTCACGACAGCTCCCCAAATGTGAAGCCCAAACAACTCAATTGCCCCCTTGTGGTTGGTCCCAGACAGTATAGGTCAAAAGTATAGGCCCCTCCATGTTAGTAGCAGGCGGCAAGTTTGGGCTTGGGCAGAGGAAGCGATACTGACAGTTGTAATTCCTCGAATAGCCACTTGAGGCTGGCTCCAAAAGCAAGTCATTCCCTATTCAACCCCTATGTTAAAATGCCCTTTTAATTTTTTTAACAAGATTAAAGCCCCTCTCCAGTAAGTTTTTCCTACCTGTACTACATTGATGTTCTATGAAAACGTACATGTACTGTATCAACCAACGCACGTCATCATTTGCGCCAAATAACTTAAATTGATAAGAACCGAAGGCTAAAGCTTGTTCCACCCATTATTCCACTGCAGCATCATATGACTGCAGCACTGTTCTCTGTGTGTCGGTTCTCTCTTAACTCAATAGTCAGTTTTGGTGAGTTGTTTCTATACAATTCACTCATATGACATGTAAGCAGTAAACCTATGCTTATAAAAATACTTTTACTGGATAAAAACAAGCACTTTAGATATCTTACTACAATAATTATGACATCGCTGATGACATCACAATTGCCAAGTGACATCACTGATGACATCACAGTTGCTTGAGTGACATCACTGATCGATCATAAATTGTGATGGCATGAATCCTTCCCTGCTGCGAGTGCCGAGAGGTCCGGCAACACAGAGTCCGAATAGGAGAGCAAGGCGGCCGGGGGAGGAACATTGAGGAGGGGGCGGACCACCGAGTCTGGAATTTGTGTAATATTCTGTGAGAGGCAGCAATGTGCCGCAAGGCATCCAGTCTGCCGGAAAGCCATTAGAAGAAGAAGAGGAGGAAGAAGAAGAAGACGAAGGTTATAAAAGGGACGACTCGTTATTTCACACTTTCCATTTTGGTCTCATTGTCTAGATATGGCTACTGCCAGCTGTCTCCTATCTGAAGAGCAGTTTCGATGTCCCATCTGTCTGGATGTGTTCATTGATCTAGTCACCATACCAGGTGGACACAACTTCTGCAAAAACTGCATCACTCAGGACTACTGGCTTGTTAATGCCCCATGTCGGTGTCCCATGTGTAATGTTTTTTTGACAGACCTGTGAGTAGTAAGACAGAGGCTGAAATTCAGAAAGAAATCAGGCAGATGATCCAGGATAGACAACGGAAGATTCAGGAGATCAAACACTCAGTAGAGTTCAGCAAGGCAAACAGTGTGCAGGTCTCCACTGCTCTGAAGCAGTCTGTGGAGAGAGGCCCAGCTGACCTCATTGAGACGATTGAAGAGGAGCAGAAAACAACAGAGAAACAGGCTGAAGGCGTCATCAAAGAGCTGGAACAGGAGATCTCTGAGCTGGGGAGAGAACTGCTGACAGGGTCAAGAAGCTCTCACACACTGAAGACCTCCTCCTCCAACAAAGCAAGATGAACAAGCTGCTTGCTGAGGCTGAGCTGAAGCGGGTCCAGCAGTATGCAGTGGATGTGACTCTGGATCCTGATACAGCAAATCTCTCTCTCATCCTGTCTGAAGATGGGAAACAAGTAAATCATGCTGATGTATGGAAGAATCTCCCAGACAACCTAGAGAGATTTGCTCATTATGTCTTATGTCTTAGGAAAGCAGGGCTTCTTCTCTTCAGGAAGGTTATACTACGAGGTTCAGGTTAAAAGGAAGACTGTGTGGAGTTTAGGAGTGGTCAGAGGGTCGATCAACAAGAAGACAAAAATCCTACTGAAAGCAGAGAATGGCTACTGGACTGTATGGTTGAGGAGTGGAGATGAGGACCAAGCTCTTGCTGGCCCTCCTGTCTTCCTCTCTCAGATGGGACATAAGCCAAACTCAAAACATCAATGTACATGTCAAATACATTTCCCCCAAAGATGGTTTCCATCATTTTAGGTAGTTCTTATCACACTGATATATGTTCAAGTGCTCATTTTTCTGATGTTTGTTTTTAGTTAGGGTGCGTTCGTAAATCCACTCTGACGCTCTACACTGAAATGAGAGCGTGAAGGTCCAGTACATTACAACGGCGCTCCCAATTTTACGAGCGGTCCAGTGTGCGCTCTGTGCGCTCGGAGTGCTGTTTCCGAACACACCCTACGTTAGTTGACGATATCAAAAGGGCTGATTGACAGCTATGACTCAAAGCCAATCTCAAACCTCGGTGGCACGGCTGAGGAGGAGGCTCAGCCCGACTCTACTGTGAATACTCGGGTCCCAAAAGACATGACACAAGCAAGACGGCAGCTTCCGGAAACATGATATTTTAGATTCATTTTTGCATATATAGCAGTAGGAAGTGCCATTTGCGAAACGTAACGTACTGTGTGTGTGTTCTCACCATATTCAACACCAATATGCAGCTTGATCTCCCCAAGATTCACCATGGAGGAAACACTGAGAAGAAACAAAATGGGAGAACAAAACGTGACAAGCCTGCTTATGCTAGCACAAAAATGTGTGTTTCTGTGAGTGTGTGTGTGCGTGTGTGCGTGCGTGTGTGTGTGTGTGTGTGTGTGTGTGTGTGTGTGTGTGTGCGTGCGTGCGTGTGTGTGTGTGTGTACGTGTGTGTGTGTGTGTGTGTGTCTCTGCATCACTCACAGGTCAGATACGTGGGGTCCATCCAGAGGGGGCAGCATGCTTCCAGCTCCAAGAAGGCAGTGCTGCACTATGGCTAGACTCTGCAACAGCTCCTCCCTGTGGACCATGCCACACATTACAGCCCCTTCACAGCTGCTAGTGTGTGTGTGCGCGCGCGCGCGTGCGTGTGTGTGTGTGTGTCTGTGTTACAAATGTATGACCCTCAAGTTCAACTCTCCCACCCCGTGTCTCCCTCTGTTTTTGTGTGTGTCCCTGATTACATCCAAATTGTAAAATTGAGAGAAATTCAGCTCACCTGCTCATTGGCTGATCTCCAGAGACGTGGTCCTTCATTCGCTGGAGCTCGGGGTGCAGGAGGCGGGACAACAGCTGGAAAACAAAGGTCTCCTCCTCCCGACTGGGCACGTGCCAACACAACCCCAATGCCGCCACATCTCCTGCTCTGCCCCAGTCCTAGAGGGAGAGAGACAGAGGCAAAGAGAGAGGGGGGAGAGAGAGGGAGACAGACACAGAGAGAGAGAGAGAGGGGGAGAGACAGAGACAGACAGAGAGAGGGGGAGGGAGAGAGACAGAGAGAGAGGGACAGAGAGAGAGAGAGAGAAAGAGATAGAATATTGTTATTTGATTCTTAGTAAATGCTTTTGCAGCTAATTGTCTGCCTTTTGCTATGGAAATAGCAATGTGATGTGTTTACCATGCCTATAGCTTCCTTTTAAATTAAATTCAGATGTTGGCAGAGACAGCAATTTGGAAGGTCCCTGGTGTGTGCTTCTGAAGACCACATTTCTCTCTTAAAAAAACAGATGCAAGAATATTTTTGCAAGAAGGATCATAGCAAACCAACAGATTGCCAATGAAATCCGATCCCTTGGCACACAATGTAAAATGCAGTGTCGAGGCCAGTCAAGGCTACCACTCATCTCAGTGATGGGCGCGTTTATTTGCGGTAATTATACTAACGTCTCAATATTAATGTGGTACCGCTAATGATTTATTGACGTTTAAATGCTACACGTAGCACCTTTAAATCCAATGTGCGAAAAAGCCATCTATCATCAAAGCATGAATTCAA
>NC_139626.1:22790342-22804669 GCF_964638095.1 Poromitra crassiceps
ATAAAAGAGGTCGGTGGTTCGATTCCTGGCTCCTCCAGTCTGCATGTCGAAGTGTCCTTGGGCAAGACACTGAACCCCAAATTGCTCCCGTTGGTGTGCCAGCACCCTGCGTGGTAACCTGCCGCCATCGGTGTGTGAATGGGTGAACGTACCTACTGACTGTAAAGCGTTTTGGATAAAAGCGCTACTGTATATAAATGCAGGCCATTTACCATTTACCAAGACGGCGCAATAACAATTTCAAATGTATTCATTTACATTGGGGGGCCCCTGAAAAGGTCCAGTGAATGGGCCCTCCCCAAATCTGCTTTCCTCATATCAACATGTTGATTAGCTGGTAGTTTAAATCAGTACACTTCCCAGGTGATGAGGTCGGTGTTACAGTGTTACAGTGTTACAGTGTTATAGGTCCCATTAGATTCTGTGACTGCCCACGGTATAGCCTGCTTTACACCTGCCAGACAACACTCCCGGTTTTCACGGTAGTCTCCCTATTTTTAACCCTTTCTCCTGCTGTGCTCCCGATTGGTCATTTCTCTCATTATTAATTTCCCGATTTTATAGTGATACAATTGAAATGGCTGTAGCGGGCTCAGTGTTAAGGCCATGGGCGAAGTTTGCGTTGGTTCAGGGGGTTCACTGAGCCCCCTAGCGGCTGTAGCAAAATAAATAAATAAATGCATGTAGGAATTTAAATATGATCTCTAGGCTATATTAAAAAATAACACAGAATAATCTTTTATTGTGATGCCTTGCTCTATACAAAGGGTAAAATAATGTGACTGTGATTATTTCCAATTAATACATTGGTTCTGGTCTCATTTCCAATGCTGTGGTATAAACCGTAGCCTGCATGGGCATCTCGCACTCTTAGAATTTTGCGCACAGAATGGCTCCAATGAGACTGCTCTGGAACTGGCTCCAAGGTGACAGCAGTCATCGTCTACACATCGTAAAATGTAAACATTAGATTGCATGCCTATTATAATTGCAATCCTGTTTAACTGCATATTGATTTTAAAAGTACACAATTTACCTGTCATTGGCAGCACAAAATGCGCACTCAATACCAAATATATATATATCGCACACTCCGAGCGATATGTAGCCTTGATGTAAGCAATGCAGTTACAACATGCGTGCGGGATAACAACTCCGTGGAGGTGTGTGTGTGTGTGTGTGTGTGTGTGTGTGTGTGTGTGAGTGACTCTTTACGTGCGGGTAAAACATCTCTTCTCTCTCTGCAGCTGTGGGCTTTTCTCTGCTACCAACATTTACACTCCACTGACACATGAGGCATTTGTGCAAAATTGCGCTTCTTTTGTCCATCATGTTGACGCAAATAGGCCATTGTGCACATTGTTCGGCCCTTATATTTGCGCATTTGCAATTATATTTGAGTATCTGCGTCGTTTGGGTGCACTGCTACTTTAGTAAATGTCCTGGCGGTCCAATTCTCATCACTGTAATTGCTTTTGTGCTGCGGCTGGAATGTTAGTACCTAGATCCACGTTCATGTGCCATGTTCATGTCAATGTTCAACATGTAGATCCACGTTCATGTGCCATGTTCATGTCAATGTTCAACATGTAGATCCACGTTCATGTGCCATGTTCATGTCAATGTTCAACATGTAGATCCACGTTAATGTGCCATGTTCATGTCAATGTTCAACATGTTGATCCACGTTAATGTGCTATGTTCATGTCAATGTTCAACATGTAGATCCACGTTCATGTGCCATGTTCATGTCAATGTTCAACATGTTGATCCACGTTAATGTGCCATGTTCATGTCAATGTTCAACATGTAGATCCATGTTAAAGTGCCATGTTCATGTCAATGTTCAACATGTAGATCCATGTTAAAGTGCCATGTTCATGTCAATGTTCAACGGTGCCGCGTCTATGTACCGACAGGCCGCAGTGCCGACAGGTCGCAATGCCGATAGCCCACAAGCAGAACCAGCTGAGCGAGGCGGCGGTGGAGCTAACCTCTCCCAGCCCCCACGCCAAACCTAACCTCCCCCCATGCCTAAACCTAACCTCCCCCAGACCCTAACCCAAAACCTAACCTCTCCCAGCCCCCACGCCAAACCTAACCTCCCCCCATGCCATGCCTAAACCTAACCTCCCCCAGACCCTAACCCAAAACCTAACCTCTCCCACCCCCACGCCTAAACCTAAGGTCGGCATTGCGGGTGGTCGGCATAGCGGGTGGACCCCTGTTCAACATGTAGATCCACGTTCATGTGCCATGTTCATGTCAATGTTCAACATGTTGATCCACGTTAATGTGCCATGTTCATGTCAATGTTCAACATGTAGATCCACGTTCATGTGCCATGTTCATGTCAATGTTCAACATGTAGATCCACGTTCATGTGCCATGTTCATGTCAATGTTCAACATGTAGATCCACGTTCATGTGCCATGTTCATGTCAATGTTCAATTGACATATTGTTGATGTTTTAATAAGTAATGGTTAGTATTTTGGTTCAAAATAAAATTATAAACTTTTTTTTTTTTGCTGGCCTCCATGGGCCCTCCCTAGAAGCTGGGCCCCAGAAATAATGTCTTAGACTGTTTTCAATAATGAAGACTACTTCACTAGTCAATGATTGTTTATCCATCCCATTCACTAATCCATGGTTCCTTTCCATTCATCTCTCTCTCCCCTGCAGCAACACCCTCAGGTTACATCAGCCATTCATAAATATGCACGCCCTCTTTATCCCTGTCCAATCAATGTCTCCCACGCTTTCCCTCTCTTCGGCTGTTGCCAATCACCTAAATGAAGTTCTATTTAAGACTGTTGCAAGTTGTAACTCACCCTGTTTGTTCACCCATATAGCTGCTGTTCCTGCGTAGCTGCTGCTTCGCCCCTCCTCCTCCCCTGAACACCACCAATGTCATGACTCCAGTAGAACTCCCTATGGGGGTTCTCTATCCTATAAATCACTGACGTCCTCCTCTTGTCTCAGAGGAGCGTCATCATTCCATGGAGTCATTCGCCAAATCTAAGTGTTGTTTTATCATTAAAGTTTATCGTACTTTCCTTCTAGTCTCTCATGATTGAAAGGGGCCCGGTACGGTTATCGTAAGGAATTTTATCACGGTCATCATTCAAACCATAGTCATATTGTCTAGATGTATAATAGAATGAACACACATCCACTCCTCACCATGCACTTGCTGAAGTCGTTGGGGTCCACCCCGGGCAGCGAGCCCATGAGCAGCGGGAGCACGTGTGCACGGCCCTCTGGGTAATGGTTGCCCGCGGAGACCAGGCTGCGTGCCATGCCGATCATACAACTGAGGGTGGCGGTGAGGGTGTGGGGCTCCGTCAGCGTCTGCATCGCCCCATAGGTCCTGTGGTGAGACAGATACACGAGAGAGGACGTTATACCTTCAATATAGCATGAGTCTCTAATGCTCTTTCTTTACTGAACAGGCAGATAGCACACACGCACGCACGTGCACGCGCACACACACACACACACACACACACACAGACACACACACACACAGCCGTGGGTCACGGCTGACTGTAGGGAACTGATGTGCACTAGGGACTTCCTCTTAAAACAGTCTCTCAAATCAGGCCTGAGCACCGACAGACTGAAGTTTACATCTTGTAGGAATAAAGTCACCCTAACACTGCACGGCAGAATATTAACAAATTACTGGGCCGTGAATGCAATCAGGACAAGGATCTGGAGCTCACCCTAAACAACACACTAGTGAGGGATCCCACTACACTGGCATCTGGCTTGAACCACTTCTTTATTGAGTCAGTAAATGAAATAGCCCAGCTCTTTCCCCCTCCTGATTGCATGGACAGCCCTGTCAACCCCTCCCACCCAATCTTTGAGCTCACAGAAATAACTGACTTAGAAGTTGCCAAAATCATAAGTAGCCTAAGGAACTCCACAGCCAAGGACGTCTTTGGCTTCAACACCAACTTCATCAAAGAGCATCAAGACGCTCTGGTCCGCCCTATCACCCACCTGGTCAATCTGTCCATTAAACATGCAGTGGTTCCCTTGGTCTGGAAGATGGCAGTAGTCACCCCAATTTTTAAAGCTGGGAAGAAAACTGATATGTCTAATTATAGACCGATAAGCATTTTACCGATCATCTCAAAAATAGCTGAGAAATGGATTGCTAAGCTTTTGGTTGAACATCTCAGCAACGAACACCCTCTGCTGCATCCCATGCAATTTGGTTTTTGGTCATCACTTGGTCATCACTTTGGTCATCACTCGACCGAGACGGCCATTTCTGTCCTAGTTGAAAAAAATCAAGGGGCTTCTAGACTGCAATGCTTGTGTCGGTGCTGTCTTTTTAGATTTAAAGAGAGCATTTGATAAGGTGAACCACCAAGTCCTTCTGTCCAGACTAACTCACTTTAACTTCTCCAATCATGCACTGAACTGGTTTAAATCCTATTTAGCCAACAGAACACACTGTGTAATGGTAGATGGGGCCAAGTCCTCCTATCTGGAGTGTCCAGTGGGCATTCCCCAAGGGTCGGTCCTTGGACCACTTCTTTTCTCATTATTTATTAATAACTTGCCATATTTCTGTTCAAACCTGCACTCCCAGATGTATGCGGATGATGCAGTAATTTTCACCCCTGCCAAAAACATCGCAGAGGCCTCTCGCCTCCTAACATCTGCTGCATCTGAGGTACAGAATTGGCTTTCCAAATCCTGCCTTTTGCTAAACACCAAGAAAACGGTTTGCATGATGTTCACCAAACGTCCTCATGCAGCAAGCCGCTCGAATGTTTTCTTCAATGATGTTGAACTGGAATTAGTATCAGAATTTAAATACCTAGGTGTGATATTAGACCCCACACTGACCTTTAAGAACCAGGTTAAAAAGGTTGCTAACTCAGTAAAATTCAACCTGCTCAACTTCAAACACATTAGACACAGCATGTCTGTAGGTTCTGCCAGGACATTCTTACATGCTATGATATTTTCTCACCTGGACTACTGTGTGACCAGCTGGTCTCTCACGTGCACATCCACACTCAAACCACTTGAGTCACTCTATAAGAGAGCACTAAAAATATTTGATAAAAAAAACCCCGCTCCTATCACTATTGTAACATCCTGGTCAAACACAACTTACTAAGTTTCAATAACTTAATTTCCTTTAAATATGCATGCACTGTTTTCAAGGTACTAAATGGCCTTGCCCCTCCCCCGCTAAATGAGTACATCAATCAGAGACCTGTATCTGGATCCACAACCAGACCCACCAGAGCCTCAATTAGAGGCGATTGTGTTATCCCGTACAGGCGCACCACCTTTGGCCAGACAGTTCTGTCTGTCAAGGGTGGCAAATTCTGGAACAAAATTCCATCGGCCATAAGGGAATGCCCAACACTAGGCATGTTTAAGGGTCAAGTGAAGAGATGGCTGAAGTCCACTCAACTATGCACACATCAATAGGGTATAGAACAGTATTATACTACATGGATATGTGTGTTGTATCTCTGTATTTTTTTTTTTTTTTTATCTTATATCTGTCTGAGTAAGTCTTCTATGTAGATCTCACTTTTTAGCTGTATGTTGATCCCAAACTCAGGTTTTAGTATCAGACTGTAATTCCTGTATATTTTGTACTCTGCACTTTTCACTTAGCTATGTAGAGCTATGTAGAGCTCTAACTCAGGTTCTCACTTTGCATTGTGTTTATATTTTAAATATGTTTTGTTGCACTATGTTACTTTTTACCCCTATTAGGACTATCTCTCTGCATACTTGCACTTTGTATTGTGTTTACATTTTAAATATGTTTTTGTTGCACTATGTATACTTTTTACCCCTATCAGGACTCTAAGCCTGTATCATCTGGCAGGGGGACTAACAATGGAAATCCGTCTTGTGACTGCAATTGTCTTGCATTTACATTTTTTTTTAATGTTCATTAATGTACACCTGTCCCCTATCGAACAAATAAAATTAATTTAACACACACACACACACACACACACACTTACTTCTCCAGCACAGGTGGGATGGTGAGTTGCGGGGTGAGGAGAGCCAGGTTCTGCAGAGCGAAGGCTGCATCCATACTGCCTGTTTTACTGCACATCACCAGGAGAGGGCGACCAAACACACAACAGACAGACGGATAATCGCTCCAGATTACTGTAAGGCGGTTGTGTGTACAGTGTGTGTACTTGCTAGATAGGCTGTGATCTTGTCACATCACTGGCTGGCACAGACTCAAATCCCATGCTCAGTGGCAGATAGTGTTTCCATGGTTACAAGGTCTTGATGGTTGGCTATGTGGACCTTGATATTAAAAGGAATAGTTCACCCAAAAATGTAAATTCTGTCATCATCTGCTCACCCTCATGCCAGTGTAAACACAGGTGAAGGTAGCTCCTCCCCCTCATGCCAGCTGAAACACAGGTGAAGCTTGGCCATAACACACAGGGAGGTTGCCAGCACAACTCCATAGCAGCCTTCTCCAAAACAACTGAAGTCAAACAATTTACACCATAATTAAGTGCCAATCTTAACTACATATGATTTATTTGCAACAAATAATGGTGTATAGTAGGTCTTTATATTCACAGTGATTGTTTGGCTGTTTTAGGTCCCCAGGAACTTCAGTTGTTTTGGTGAAGGCTGCTAAGAAGTTATGCTGGCAAGTAACACATTTCACCTCAGACTCCTACATTTCTTTATAATAACATAATTTATAGTTCAAATACTCATACACATTCCAATAGAGGGGCAAGAGGTGGACAGATAACTTTACCCCGACCAAAGTCCAATTATATGAAGAGGGCTGTATTATACCGGGCGATCGTATCGTGGAACAGTCTTCCAGGTGATGTTCGTTCCATCAAAGGAAAGGCTAGTTTTAAAAGGAAACAATAGATCCTACCTATACTCATACATACAATCCTGATTTATATATCATCTCTTCTAGTCTGCTTGTTATGTCTGTTTTGTAGATCACAAAGAAAGAAGTGTTCTAATCGCATGTTCAAATTTTAGTCCGCTGGCTAGCTTGAGGGCTTGTGGACCATGCTTCATTGTTTTATCTGGTTCTAAATTAGCTTTTATCTCTTGTTTTCTTCTCTCTTTTATTCTTATGTGATACATGTTTTTTGTGTATTCTATTTCATTGTCTGTCATGTAATGTATATTGTTGTCTTGGACCCCAGGAAGACTAGCTGTCGTCTAGGCATCAGCTAATGGGGTTCCTTTTTAATAAACAAATTATAAACAAATAAACCTGTGTTTCATTTGGCATGAGGGTGAGTATGATGATGACAGAATGGGTGAACTGTTCCTTTAAAGTGCCCATGAAATGAACTCCCATTACTTTTAGTACCTGGAAAACACAGCATCTTTAATGTTGACCTCATGCTGCACTAGTAGGCAACAATAGACATTTCTAAGCAATAAAACCATCAGATTTTCTTTTTACAATCCCGCCCCTCTGCACCCCTCCCATCAAATAAAACTGCCTTTCATGCTTTCTCTTACACTGAGAACATTGTTTTATTCTGCAAGGATCTACTTCTGAAATGAGATGCACAGTGAAGAGCCAACCCCCACCAGAGTGCAGTACCTGAACATGGCCAGCAGGGCGGCTCCCATGAGGCTGCGGCTGAACTCGTGCAGGTCTTGGTCGGTCAGCCTCTGCTGGGCAGGGACCGGTGTGATCCAGCAGGGATCGGCGTGGCGCTCGCGGTGCACGCGGCGCACCACACTCGCCGGGAGACGCTGGAGCAGCCGCATCAACCGGGACTGTATTAGGCACACACACACACACACACACGCACACACACGCGCGCGTAAACACACACACAGTTCGACATTTGCTTTATCATCCATAAACACATTCTGTGTGTCCACCGTAAACAGATCCATGGTATTATTCTTTCCTCTGGCAGTTGTGCATTTCATTATTCTCTGCGCACAGAGGGCCAAGTCCTGAATGACAGGTTATAAATCAAACCAGCCTGACAGCAACCAGCTGAAAATGCATTCACGGCTTGCTTTCTGTGTGTGTGTGTGTGTGTGTGTGTGTGTGAGGGAGAGAGAGAGAGAGTAAGACAGAGAGTAAGAGAGAGAAAAAGAGAGAGAGAGAGAGAGAGAGAGAGAGAAAGAGAGAGAGAGATATTACTTACCTGCCAGCGTCCATGGTTGGACGGATGGTAGAAGGAGGCGATGCTGTTGAAGAGGCAGGTCAGCTCTTTCTGCGCAGGGTTCCCCGGGCCGCCCTGCAGGGGTGGTAAAAAGAAATCGCTATTCGGCAACTGCAATATTACAAACAAATCTTTTTTGGTCATACCTTTTTATGAGAAAAACTTTATATGTACCAGTAGGGCAGTGATCCACAGCACCAAGTGTCCGATGTCATAGGAGTTGGTGAGGTATCGCGGTGCCACCATTTGACTGACCCCCACTGGCAGGTTGAGGCTGCGCAGGATCCTTGTGAAAATCTACACAAACACATCGTAACCATGGCACAGCAGTCTCCAATAAAATACATGAACAGACACACAGACACATCCCCCCAGCGCTGCTCATAATGACTCACTGTGGGAATATAAGGGGTCCAGTCCACGTAGCCGATGTTATCGTTGGCCAAGCGTGCAAACAGGTTCACTAGGTGCTGCAAAAGAACATCAGTCACTGTACGCACAAAGGACATTTTCTCCTCAATTAGAAGTGACATTAGACGTGTCATTCCAAATGATCTATAGCCATTTTGGAAAGAGAGAAATGTTCAAGAGGAGAGGAAGTGTGCACCGCCAGCCTGTTGTAGGCCAGATGGCTGGGTAAAAGCAGACTCCAAGCGCTAATGGAAAATTATATCCGCGGAAAATTATATACACAATACAGTTTTTTTTATATCACCCCCCCCCCCTTCGTGTAGAAAGGAGCCAGTAACCCTTCTCACGGGGGCCATTTTGTGTCAAAAAGGGGGGGTAAACACAGGTGCAACAAAACACTAATGAGGGTTTCACACTTCCATGATTGGAATGTGGAAACCCTCATTAGTGTTTTGCTTGCACCTGTGTTTATTCTGCCTTTTCGACACAAAATGGCCCCCGTGAAAAGGGTCTGTTGATGTGGCTCGGGCATCTGGTAAGGATGCCTCCTGGTCGCCTCCCTAGGGAGGTTTTCCAGGCATGTCCAGCTGAGGGGAGACTAGGTGGAGAGATGACGGAGCAGACCGAGGGCTAGGTGGAGAGATGACGGAGCAGACCGAGGGCTAGGTGGAGAGATGACATCTCCACAGTGGCCTGGGAACGCCTAGGGGATCCAAAAATAAATAAAAACAGCTTGCACACTGCATGGGCTCCGTTTTCACTGATTTATTTTTAGCACCAAAAAAGTTACGTTTCGAGCATCAAGCTCTTCATCAGACTGGAGTCAGACTTCAAGACGCCTCTGGATCCCCCAGTCAGAGCTGACTAATGTGGCCAGGAAAAGGAAAGTTTGGGGTTCCCTGCTGGAACTGCTACCTCCGCGACCTGATCCCAGATAAGTGGTTGAACATGATGATGATGAGTTTCCCCTGTTTCTCTCCCAATTGTACTTGGCCAATTCCCCCTGCTGTCCCGGTCGTTGCTCTTCTACCCCCTCTGCGGATCTGGCACCTGCCTCCTCTGATACATGTGCAGTCGCCAGCCACTTCTTTTCACCTGAGAGCGAGGAGTTTCACCAACAGGGGGTAGCACGTGGGAGGATCACGCTATTCCCCAGTCTTCCCCTCCCCCCCGAACAGGTGCCCCGACCGACCAGAGGAGGCACTAGTTCAGTGACCAGGACACATACCCTTCCCACCCGCAGACTAGCCTGTATGCACCTATTTCACATCCCATCTCAAGCAGCCATTTTGTGTAAAAAATACAGGAAATAACACGATATAAAAACTAAAGCCCATGCACTGACATCAATTGTATAGCCGTATAGCGTATGGATGCCCGAGCAAGACGAAGGTAACACAGGGACTTGAACCTGCAACCCTTGTGTTGGTAGGTAGGAAATCTGCCTGCCGCTGCACTACCCGGACGCCCCCTGCTATTATTTCCTTTTTAGTAAAGTAAAGTGACATCATTCACACTGTTTTAAATATACATTATCGTTCCGTCCTGCAATGTCACCAATGATTAACTTCAGCTGACATGCACTTTCAGGCCATTTAGCACTTTGTAAACACTTTGTCACATAAACTCAGAAAGTTATGTGTTTATGTGTGTGCATGTGTGGTGTGTGTGTGTGTGTGTGTGTGTGTGTGTGTGTGTGTGTGTGTGTGTGTGTGTGTGTGTGTGTGTGTGTGTGTGTGTGTTTGCGTGTGCGTGTGCGTGTGTGTCTCACCCCCTCCCAACTTGGCTGATTCTGTACTGACATCCAGAGATTCATGAATTCATCAAACCACAACCTGAAAAAAACAACAAAGAAAAACATTACACACAGACACACACACACACACACACACACACACACACACACACACACACACACACACACACAGACACACACACAGACACACACAAAGACACACACACAGACACACACAGACACACACAAAGACACACACACAGACACACACACCTGAAGCTGCCGACGAATTCCCCATCCATCCCCAATTCCCCAAAATATGAACTCACTCTCTCCCCCGTAGATTTTGGAGGGGCGCGAGTAAAAACCCAAACGGAAAAACAGAGTATTAAAGATGATGTATTGTGGAAAGTGCACGGAAACTGCTGATGAATCCAAGACTAAATCCAGACAAATAGCTTTTGAAAGAGTGAATACACATGAGGAATGCACTGAACGCTGTGAAGACGCTCGGTAATTGGAACACAACCACGGAGGGTGTGGAGAGAGGGGCAAAGGGCTCCCAAGACGGTGAAATACTCGCCAAAGAAGCAGAGGGGAACCACTGCTTATGCCAAAAGAACACTATTGTAGAGCTGTAATGATCAGTTGATTCATCGATGAGTCAAATGACAGAAAATTAACTGCCAAATGTTTTTATAATCGATGAATCGTTTAGACACATTTTTAAGAGAATAAATAAATACTAAGGTCGTTTTCACACTGGAACGTTTAGGTCGACTTAACTGAGTTTTAGGGCCAAACACGGCGCGACTGGGTCAGGGTGAACATGCCACTCGAACTCGTAGTCGACGTAACTCACTCGCTCTCGGTTCAGCTGGAGAGGGTGGTTTCGGAGCGGCTTGCGTCGCCCTAAAGGTGCTCTTATGCTCGAGCAAAGCTCCGTGGGGGTGGGGCCCCGCGAGTCTCCGTGAGTCACCGTGCAGACCTCGCGCTGGGGCAGATGCCATTATACTCAGAAAGTGATCAGCATGTATTGTGTGCATTGTACAATGGTGAAAACAACCCGTGAAAAGTCGCAATGAAACGCTGTGCAGTACTGAGTGCGCTTTCACTCTCAAACGACCGCACATCAGCACATGAAGGACTCACCAAACTTGTTTTTACTGAAAGCCGTTTTTACTACTCAGCCCTGATAGCCTACTACTCTGTGCTGCTTTTAATCTCTCTCAATAATGCTCTCAACACAACACATTTACTTGGTGAAATGACTAAAAACGAACAGTTGCAAATCTAAGTTTATAGCCTACCACATGGGTCAAGAAATGTGGCGAAAACACAGCTCAGTGTTCAGGGCTCAATGGTTTAAATGCGGCCATGTTTGGAGAGAAGCTCGCGCTGTTAGAAAAAAAGTCAGGCACAACGCGAGCAGCCGCTGGAGCTGGCGCATAACCACGCCCAACAAATTTACGTAATTTGACGCGCCCGCCCCTCGCTCCACCCCCGCGCCCTTCACGGCAGGGTGAGCATAATTCAGCCTTAACCCTACCCTAAATACGGCGCGAGTGATGTGTGAACGCGCGCCGACTTCAGCTCGTTCTAATGCTGTATTTCTAATGTTAACGTCAATTCAGCGTTCACAAACATTGCATAAACAGTTATTGGCCAAATTACCACCAAGGGCATAGCAAGCCTAGCGTTACAAACGTTAATGTTTACAACTTACCTGGCTGTTTGCCGATAATATCTGCGTATGGTGAGGGCTTCACGGTTCAACAGAATCAATCTGCGCCTTGTCCTGCTTTGTCTGGAGATTCGCATCCGCCGCCTCCATTACATGAAAACATTGTTTTCCAGACGCAGCCGTGCCTCGTTTTCAAATTCAACACTTTCCCGATATTGAAAGAGACAAACGATGTAAAATGCAAAAAGCAGTACCAAGAGCAAACGGCATTGTTCATTCTCCATTCTCCATCTAGGGACAAATATTGCAAACTAGCTTAGGATAAATGTCAGGATATATAACAAAGACTGTGAATGCTCTATGTTTATGTATCTGTCCCTATAGAAATAAACTTTTCAATCAATCGTTCAGTTCTGTTTACATCCCGCCGGGCTTCCTTTCCGGGTGGAATTACGCTATACGCGTCTACTTCCGTCTGGTTGGCATGGATACATGACGCTCCACTCTGTAGAACGACGGCCTGGGCGCGGTGATAAAAAACACATGTGAAACGAAGCCGCTCTAGTTGAAAATTGAAACATTGTATACTTTTCACTGCTGCGGCAGCGCCTGGCTCGACCCAAATATGTGTGAAAACGACCTAAGATTCTCTGCTTCCAGCTTCATAAATGTGAATATTTTTGGGTTGTGGACTGCTGGTCAAGACAAAAGACGACATTTGAGGATGTCATCTTGGGCTTTGGTGTTTTCTTTGCCATTTTGTGACATTTTATAGACCAAACGGCTAATCGATTAGTCAAGAAAATAATCAACAGATTAATCCATGAAAATAATCGTTAGTTGCAGCCCTACACTATTCAGGCTTACAGCTGCAAAGGGGCAAAAGCTGCCATAGGAATACATGGCGTGCGTGTAAAATATGCAATGCATTCTGAGTGAAAACAGTCTCCCTGGATAAAAGCACCCACCAGTTGGCATACATTGCTGTTTATACTCTGGGTGTATTGAGCCATGCGGGTCCACTTACTACTTGCATACATTGCTGTTTATACTCTGGGTGTATTGAGCCATGCGGGTCCACTTACTGGCATACATTGCTGTTTATACTCTGGGTGTATTGAGCCATGCGGGTCCACTTACTGGAAGCCCTGGCCGTGGTCCTCCTGGGGCAAGATGGTGGGTAAGAACAGCTCCATGTTGCTTATGGCCTTCTGCATGATCACATCAAACACACACAGCAGGGGGCGCCACTCATCCAGCATCTCCTGGGTGGACGACACCGGGAAATACCTGGAAAATCCAACAATCCACAATCCACAATATATATATATCAAAAGAACTTCCATTTTCAATTTCTATTCATTCAAGCACTTTCAATGTCTATTTGTCTATTTTCAAAAACGTTCAATTGCTTGACCCCCCCCCCCCCTCTAATTCACAAACTTCCAAGGATTTCAAGGACCTGTGGGAACCCTGACAGACAGACATGAGCATAAACAGGTATAGACAGACAAACACAGACACAAACATGGAGCGATACACAGCGCGCACGCACGCACGCACGCCCACACACACACACACACACACACACACACACACACACACACACACACACACAAGCATGAAGACTCCCAAGTGCAGATCAAAGAGACGCATTATCAAGGGAAAATACGAGACGGAATCGCAGGGAATGAGACTTACAGTCTGCAGCTCTTGATCAAAGCCTTCAAAATGTTATCCACCGAGCTGCAAACAAGAAGAGGAGCAGTGTGTGAGCGTGCACGTGCCTGCGGGAGATTTCTGCTTTTACTATCTGGCGCCATCCGAATGTCCCCCACAAGGATAGAAAGCCTACAAATGTAATCATTTCCCAGACCTCTTTTAGGACAAGGGCAATTCCAAGGTTGGAAGGACTGTAAAAGTTATATGCAGAGAGAGAAATATTTAGGATGAGGTATGGATAAGCATTGACGTTAGAAATGTAATGATGGGTTGTTAAAAACAAGGTTAGGAAATGAATGAAAGTCAATATGTGTCCTGACAAATGAGACAAAAAGACGTAGCCTACTTGGGGAACCAGATGAGGCCGAGGTGCTCAGTTTTGGAGTAGATGACCCTCTCGTACAGCTCGTACAGCGGTCGCCACGGCAACTGTAGGTCATCTCTTGACAGCAGCTCCTTCTTCCTGTTATTAGAAAAGGAAGTGAATTATCAAAGTGCGTTTTTCTCCTCTTTATTCACATTATGTAGAAGAGACAGTCTGGCTTGAGAGACTAACAGGAAGTGTAAACAAACACAAAACGGAACCG
>NC_139626.1:22804869-22809869 GCF_964638095.1 Poromitra crassiceps
AAACCAGACGTCAACACACACAGACACACACTTGCGTGCACACACGCATACACACACAGAATTCCCTTCATCCAGCTGGGTCTCTCGCTGGGAGATATGTAGCCCAGTTCATCGCCAGACAGACGGGTAATATATGGCCCCCGCTCCTGCCCGAGTCACACACACACACACACACACACACACGCACACGCACACGCACACGCACACTCACACACACTCAAACAAATACACACACTCATGAGAACTTGCTACAGACACTGTTCTTCACACGTGTGCTTCAGTCAGATTGCTCTCGCATCCATCTCTCCATGTTTGTCGTTTGTTGATGATCTTTGGTCCAGATGCCAAGCGGACGAGGGAGCAAGGAGACAAGGAAATAAGGACGTGAAGAGGAGAGGAGACAGACATTCCAGCGTAGCCCCTGTGGAGCTCCTGACGGGACGAGCAGCCGTGATTACCAATTCTAATCGTGGAGAAAGACGGAGTGGCGAGGAGTTCGCAGGTATGAAGGGCTAATCACATCTTCTTCTCTTTCTTCTGCCTCTCTCTTCTTGGCAGTAGTGCTGCTCGTAATATGTTGCGGTAGTGCTGCTCGTAATATGTTGCGGCGTAGTCGTATAGTTTCCCTATATTTCATGGACACTGCATATGATTTATGTGTGAACAGGAATGACTCCACTGAGATGTTTCCCCTGGCTTTTCATATTCCTATATGGGGCGGTTGTTTGCTCAGGTAACAAACACACACACACATGCACACTAACACATGCATGCATATACATTAAATATATGCACAAATAGAACACTTGGTTTTCTGTCTCTGTGACTTAAGCAAACACAGACACAGGTGCACGCACATACAGACACACAAATATCAAATCGAGCACACACACTCCTGCCTCCTCTGCCGGTGTGGGGCTGCAAAGGTGAGCACACACATACACACAATACCCACACTCCTGCCTCAGTGTGTGTGTGTGTGTGTGTGTGTGTGTGTGTGTGCGCGCGCCCGCGTGCATGCGTGCGTACCACCTCTACAGGTGTGGCGGGTGCAGAGGTGGAGGCGGTGTCGTCTCACATGTGTCGCCACCCGTGTGAGGACCTGCTGGGCCTGATCACTGAGATCCAGGGCCTACGCATCGTCACCGGCAACCTGCTCCAAGACCTGAAGAGAGTAGTAAGAGATACACATGCAAACACAAACACATGCACATGTAACATTATGCACCGTGTGTTTCTGATGAACTTTCAACGTGCTACACGGAGTGTTCTGTCATCAATATACTGTATCATTACCATAGTCATTTTGATAGGGTATCATTCCCATAGTCATTTTGATACATTTGTATAATTACTGTAAACAAAAGATCATCACGGAGAAGACTGGCTTCTTACTTCTAACTGCATTTGATAGTGTTTGCCATTGTTTGATGGTTTGCCATATGGCATGTGTTTAGCACCATCCTTTTTGTGGCCGGGTTTGTGGCAAATGTGGTTTTAACTTTGAAGAACACAAACAGAACCCTGGTGTTAAAATATTGCCTACTAATCATCTCAACCATGGTCTCATTCTGGTTACTGTAGCTTAATCATACAAAGGCATAGCAAATGTTTTGACAATGATGTATCGATGTTTAAAAATGCGATATGCAGCACCTTTATCGACTCTAACTTCTGAGTATAATAATCATAATATGAATCATATGATGTATATTTATAGAGCACAAACAATAAAGTGCAATGAATAAAACAAAATGCAGACTCAAAACTGAAGCTATACCGTAACAGCAAAGACATACAATAAAAAGACAAACAATGACAATAAATAAATCAATATTTTACACAAGATGACAAATTCAGTAATGAATCAGACACTTTGCCTAATATCAGACCAGGAAGCTTTTCAATAAAAGTATGGCCAACACTTTATTTGGATAGTCTGCCTACTGAGAGAGTGACAGAGTATTTGTAACATTTCAACAGTTTATTAGTTGACATTCAACAATAAAAAAAAAACACGATTTCAGACGGACAAGCCCGTCTTTATTGTCACACGAACACTACAACACATGCATGCGGCCACAACACACACTCATGCCAAGGTGGCCGGTGAAATATGTCCTCTGCATTTGACCCATCCAGGCTTTGTCCTTTCCTCCAGGGGGCAGGCCAGGAGCAGTGGTCGCTTTTTCTTTCCAGCGCCCGGGGACCAACTTCAGATGCATGTTTTTAGTGGGGGGTTATGTACGGAGGAACCCCCTGGGGGGGACGGGGAGAACATGCAAACTCCACACAGAAAGGCCCTTTTGACGAGATAGCCCACCTGGGCAGTAGGCACTGAAGATATGATATGGTTCAATTCAAGAATTCAAGAATTCAGAATTCAGAATTCAAGAATTCTGAATTCAACTGTTTAGCAGATGTTAACAGATAACCTATAGAGTATATGTGACAATTCATGAAGATACCTACATAGCAGATGTGTGGAATGGGAGGCAAACAGAATATTTTGTTGAATCTCAACTAATAAGCCAAACGGTTGAATTGTTGAATGCCTGTTGAAATGTTACAAATAATCTGTAGACTTTCTGTAGGTGGACTATCCAAAGAAGGTGTTACCAGAGTATGTTTTGAGAGGTGATTTAAATGCTGTGTGTGTCCACAGACCATAGAAAATGAGGAGATGCGTATCTTTTTGGCCGAGTTGAGCAACAGCAGCAGCAGCAGCAGCCTCAGCAGCCGCGGCGGTGATGGTGATGAGGTGGACAGAGACAGAGACGGGGAGGTCTGGTGTGTGCAGGATGGACGCGTGTACGAGCAGAGGGAGGAGTGGGAGCTTGACAGCTGCACCTCCTGTACTTGCCAGGTCAGTGTTGAACACAAACTGCAATCTAAAATATAGCAGAGAGCAGTGTGCGATCATCCTTGGTAACGCGCCATGCAATTCTCTGGCTTGATGGAAGATCTGTCATGGACATACAGCAGACCCAGAGATCTTCTCTATCCCTTTAGATTAGGTGGTATAAATCTTCTCCGCTGCAATAACGTCCATCTTTACAAGTCATTTCCTTTTGTCTTTTAAAAGGTTTATTTTCCTGAACCAAGGAAACCGAGTGAGTTTCCAATGCATTTGGTTCACAAATGTCCTGGAAAGAAGCAACAATATCTTAATAAGACTTGTTTAAAGATAATGCCACATGATTTAAGGACATTATTGAATAAATATGAGCCACCTTGGAATCAGGCCTGAATCAATCAACTGTCTCACCTCCCTTGGCAGTGTGTTTGTTTAGGCAAATATAGATTTTTCCAACGTGAGTGAAGATAGACTTTTCCATCGTATGTGCTACACTGCCGCTGTTAGTCACGCTCAGTTCTTTCCCCCTGGCTTTCTCCTAGTTTCTGTCTCTATTTCCCGTCATACAAACAAATCATTAGTATTGCTTTGGATGAATTGTGGCAGTTAACTAAATTGTGGCTTTTAATTGCATAGCTTTGCATGGCTTTCTTCCTTTCTCTCCCCCCGTTTCTCTTAGCAAAATGCTATTAGGGGTATCATTATGCATCCATTGACATTTAGCAGAACTCTGGCTCAAGGTAACATGGCTATGGTTTTGAATAATAGTATTGTTATTGCAAAACCAAGATGTACTAACACTTGCCTCTCTGTCTGTCTGTCCGTCTGTGTGTGTGTCGCTCTCTCTCTCTCTCTCTCTCTCTCTCTCTCTCTCTCTCTCTCTCTCTCTCTCTCTCTCTCTCTCTCTCTCTCTCTCTCTCTCTCTCTCTCTAGGATGGAAAGGTGGTGTGTCGGCAAGTGTCATGTCCGCCTGTCGCCTGTATCAATCCTTCCTTTATGGATGGACAGTGTTGCCCTGTGTGCCTGGGTGAGTTTGTCCAGCATCTCTCGCCACTTGCCCTGCACCCATATCATGGGAAATGATGTATGTGTGATTTTCCAGTTGAGTATGTTAGGGTCAAGAGGTGAGAGAATAAATGTCACAAAATCCAATCATGTGCGGGTGTGTGTTCTAAGCTAATGAAGACGGCTGGTCCCCGTGGTCTGAGTGGACGTACTGTTCGGTGAGCTGCGGGCGCGGGGGGCAGCAGCGCGGCCGATCCTGCGATGGCATCAGCCCGTCTTCCTGCTCCGGCCCCTCGGTTCAGACCCGCAGCTGCATGCTGATGAAGTGTGACCGCAAAGGTAAGACATTGTGTTTCGCTCTGTGATTGATTGAGCATGCCTGCTTCTCCGGGACGAATTGCAGATTCCCCAAAGAGCAAATCCTTCAACTTCAGGTAAGCTCACGCAAATGGATTTCAGAGATTGTTATCACAGTGTGAAGCATGTTGGTTTGTATACACAATGTGGAGCTGTGGTGCAAGCAGTGGTGTTTAAAGTACTCGAAAAGCAGAGTGGAGCAAAAGTACAGATTTCTTACCAGAAACAGACTGTGGTAAAAATCAAAGTCACCTATTAGAATATTACTAGTAAAAGTCTTACAGTAGTTGATATTTTTCTGTACAAAAGTAATTTTCTTATATTAAATGTACCTCATTTAAAAGTAAAAGAACAAGTAAATGCTGTTAATAAAAAAGCAAGCAAAGGACATCCTGGGCTTGAGTGAAAATCATTTTATTCTTCTTCTTGGCAAACAACGTTATGTTGCATTCGATTAGAGCCACCAACTGGAATGGAGTGTGCATTGTGATTAACGTAACTTGCAAACTAGGAGCACTGATTCACTAAACCTGCTTGCTAGCAGGCTACCAAATTTCTTCTGCTTTTACTTTGTATCTAAGATGCTTAGTGGAAATGTAGTGGAGTCAATGTATCCATTTTATTTAGGAAATGTAGTGGAGTAAAAGTGAAAGTTGACAGAAATATAAATGCTCAAGTGAAGTACAGATACTCAGAAAAAATACTTAAGTGCTGTAATTATTACTTTGTTACATTACACGACTCGGTGGTAGCTTGTGCAGAATTCCCCTGATCCTGGGGT
>NC_139626.1:22812369-22862369 GCF_964638095.1 Poromitra crassiceps
CAATCCCTGCAAAGACAGCACACACACCTGCCACAAGCATGCTGCGTGTGTGTACCTGGGCCTGGCGTCCGAGCTCTTGTTCAAGTGTGTGTGTGACGTGGGGTTCGCGGGCGATGGCTTCCTGTGTGGTGAAGACTCCGATCTGGACGGCTGGCCCGACTACGGCTTGACCTGCAAGAGGAACGCTACTTACCACTGTCAGAAGGTAATAGACGCACCCTAGATTTAGACTGACTATAGACTACTTACCACTGTCAGAAGGTAATAGACGCACACTAGATTTAGACTGACTATAGACTACTTCTTACCACTGTCAGAAGGTAATAGACGCACACTAGATTTAGACTGACTATAGACTACCTACCACTGTCAGAAGGTAATAGACGCACACTAGATTTAGACTGACTATAGACTACTTACCACTGTCAGAAGGTAATAGACGCACACTAGATTTAGACTGACTATAGACTACTTACCACTGTCAGAAGGTAATAGACGCACACTAGATTTAGACTGACTATAGACTACTTACCACTGTCAGAAGGTAATAGACGCACACTAGATTTAGACTGACTATAGACTACTTACCACTGTCAGAAGGTAATAGACGCACACTAGATTTAGACTGACTATAGACTACTTACCACTGTCAGAAGGTAATAGACGCACACTAGATTTAGACTGACTATAGACTACCTACCACTGTCAGAAGGTAATAGACGCACACTAGATTTAGACTGACTATAGACTACTTACCACTGTCAGAAGGTAATAGACGCACACTAGATTTAGACTGACTATAGACTACCTACCACTGTCAGAAGGTAATAGACGCACACTAGATTTAGACTGACTATAGACTACTTACCACTGTCAGAAGGTAATAGACGCACACTAGATTTAGACTGACTATAGACTACTTACCACTGTCAGAAGGTAATAGACGCACACTGGATTTAGACTAGTCTGACTGGGTGGAAGCAGCATAGTGGACTTAGCTCTCCCATTGGTGCCGACCATTTCAGTCGGTGCCGGATGGAAATCCCATTCCGCTTCCTGCAAACTCTGCAATTGGCTCCGACCCGCTCTGACTGCGGCTGCGACCATATTTGGATTTCCTTTCCACGCCCCCCATGTCGAATCTGTATGCCTCTGCTGCTGTATGTGTCGAATCTGCCGAGCTCAAATGCCTGCGCCGCTGCCTTTGAAACAATAACAACAGCAGCGCTAGTCGCTAACTCGTTTGCTACACGCTGAAAACGATTGATGTGGATTATGCAATGAAGCAGCCTGCATGGTACGTTCGGTGGATGGCTGTAAACAGCTTTTTTCCCCTCTAGTCCACAATAGAAAGCGTCCCCAGCCAGACTCTCCCTGCCCCTTTGCTGGGAGAGTCTGGCAAACAAGACTAGATTTAGACTGACTATAGACTATACTTACCACTGTCAGAAGGTAATAGACGCACACTAGATTTAGACTGACTATAGACTACTTACAGTACCACTGTCTAAACAAGATGGTTGTGCCACTGGCTCCGTAGTGCTCATTAAAGATTAAAGATTAAACCGAATGGGCAAACCGTGTCTTTATTTGTCACAAACAGCGTGGCATGCACACACGTGCACGGCGGCATAATCCAAGTCTGCAGAAACCCTGAGATGCCAAGTTGACTTGAAAAGACGTCATTTACACCCTGTTTTTAGCCGAAATCTTCACTGTAGCAGGCATCTAACTTGGCATCTCGGGGCTTCTGTAGACTTGGATTATGCCAGACAATCAGTATGAAGGCCTTTTCACTAGCATGGGGGTGATGAAATAAAATAAAAAAATCATTTTGGTGTGAACTTATCCTTTAACAGCCACTAACAATATATTTGGTATTAAGCTGTTGATAGCTTATAATTTGTACTGATGTCAATAACTTTGAATAAAAAACAACAACACAAGACTTTAGTAATTCCCCTACAATTTTATTCTAGGCATGGTGGAAAAGCCTGTGAAACAGCAATTAGCTGAGCAGTCTTCTGGTTGGATGTGAGGTTGTTAAGCTGTCTTGTGATTGGCTGCAGGATAACTGTCCTGGACTGCCCAACTCTGGACAAGAAGATCTGAACAAGGACGGACAGGGAGATGCCTGTGATCCTGATGATGACAATGATAACATCTTAGATGAGAGGGTGAGATGATGTGAACGAGACGTAGAGGATATGAGAATGAGATAGTGGCAATAAGGAGTTTTATTGTCATTATGTCATCATTCCGAATCACATTCTGTGTGTGTGTGTGTGTGTGTGTATGTGTGTGTGTGTGTGTGTGTGTGTGTGTGTGTGTGTGCGTGCGTGCGTGCGTGTGCGTGCACACGCGTGCGTGTGTTTGGCATAGGACAACTGCCCACTGGTGTACAACCCTCATCAGTTTGATTCAGACAAGGACGGGGTGGGGGACCGCTGTGACAACTGTCCGTTTGAGAACAACCCGCTGCAGACAGACACCGACGACAACGGAGAGGGAGATGCCTGTAGCATCGACATGGATGGAGACGGTACCAGCTAATCAGGCCTGGCATACATATGATTAGAGAGGACATTTACTCAATTATGATTCAGATTGTGTTTTAGGTGAGATGGTGAGACCTAAGAGTACCGCAGGGATGACGTATTTTTGTAGGCAGAAGTCCCTGCACTTCCTGGTTCCTACGTGTAAAAGTCAATCGGATTTTTGTATGGGAACTTTGGTTAAATGCATGAAATAATGTATGTGGTTAACAAAAGTTTATGAAACAGCGAACTTTTTGTTCAGCAACATAATTTTCAGAAATGAGAACCAGTTTTATGACTTTTGAAGCGTTTTCTGAAAGTCACGTTAAAGAAAACGCATTAATGCTTCGAAAATCATAAAAGTGGTCCTCATTTGTGAAGATTATCTTGCTGAACACAAAGTTTGCTCTTTCATAAACGTTTGTTAAACACAGACCTTATTTCAAGCATTTAACCAAAATCCCATAATGAAATCGACTTTTATACATAACCGGAAGTGCTGCTCACCATCAGGTCTTCCAGACTTATTCCTGCGGTACTCAGCTGGAGAGGGCTGGCCTGGAGCCTAGGAACCGTGTTGGATATGAGGCACTGAATTAGGGAGAGGAAACGACAGATTCCACAAAAAAGGAGCTTTATTGTGACTTGGACATTCCCTTTAACCTCTTTTTTTCCAATATTTTATTTTAAAGTTTTTTTAAACAAAACATGAACAAGACAAACAAATGGGCTCAGACACAAGAAAGAAAAAGAAAAAAAAACATAATATTGTCGACATTCGGTATTACGTCACGCTACCAGTCACATATGGTGCTTATAGGTTTGTAGAAGATATTATGCCCGGGATTCCATGCAAGGGGTCCATGAGAAACCAGCCAGGGGAGTCACCCGTTGCCCTAACTTCAGCGAGATAGGCCAGAAACGGGTCCCAAATAACTGAAAACTTCCCAAGTGAGTTGGTCCTCAGGAACCTAAGTCTCTCCGTCTGTATAACAGAGTTCATATCCGTCAGCCACAATTGAAAAGAGGGTGAAGAGGGGAACTTCCATTCCTTCAGGATTAGTTTCTTGGCAACAGTTGTCCCCTGTGTCAGATATTGTTGCACAGCTGTAGGGAAGTTCAGACAAGACTCTGAACTGCCAAAGATGGCGAGTTCTGCCTCCGGCTGAAGGGTTATTTTGTAGGCCTTAGAGTACCAGTCAAATATTTTGGCCCAGAATCCCGTCAGTGAAGGGCAGAACCAAAAGGCATGAGATAGTGTTCCCTCCGACACTTGACACCTTTCACACAGTGGTGATACAGTAGGGACGATCCTATGTAATTCCTGCTTGGAGTAGTGGAGATGGTGAGTGACTTTAAATTGGATCAGCTGGTGTCTGTTATTCCCTTTAACCTCATTAAGTGGTGGGTTCTGTATAGAGCATACAAAGCGAGATCCATATGGCATTTAGAAACAGTCACGTATTTTCTCAACTCAACACAAATACTGCACATAAACCCAAATTCTCAATTGGTTTTGAATTGAATTAGGCTGATATATAAATGATGATATATCAGCAATCTGATAAGGAATGAAAGAATAAACCAATAATCTAAAGATTAAGCGATCAACTTCATAATATCACTCACTTAGATGCACTTAGCGAGCACAAAAGGAAGACCAGTCTGGTTGATGGCAGAACAATGGTTTCTCCTCATAACTGTGGTTATGAGAGATCTCAGGCTCAAAGGCAGATTGAGCAAACCTGTGTCTGGCTGACCTCAGACAGCAGATGTGTGCCTGTTGCTCCTCCCAAAGCTCAACAGGGGTGATCACAGTCATGGAAGACTTTCAACAGATTTGATGGACTGGTTATTGTTATGTTTTATGTGTGCTTAAGTTTGAAATGTCATATAAAATGTAATTGCTCTGATCTCACTCTTCTCCCCTCTCTCCTCTCTCCCTCTGTCTCTATTCCTATGCCACCCTTTCTCTCCCCCTATCCCTCACTCCCCCCTCTCTCTCGCTCTGTCCTCCAGAGGCTCTGAATGACCGTGACAACTGTCCCTTGATCTATAACACCGACCAGAGGGACACAGACCTGGACGGTGTTGGAGACCAGTGTGACAACTGTCCTCTTCTACATAACCCATTACAGGTAGAGAAGAACACACAAAGACACACAAGCAGGTAGTGCAGCGGTAGATTCCCTGCCTACCAACACGAGGGTCGCAGGTTCGAGCCCACGTGTTACCTCCGGCTTGGTCAGGCGTCCATACAGGCACAATTGGCCAATGTCTGCGGGTGGGAAGCTGGATTAAGGGTATGTGTTCTGGTCGGTCGTGGCGTGTGTTTTGGGGGAGGGGAACTGGTGATCCTCCCACGCGCTACGACTACGTCCTGTCGGTGAAACTCCTTGCCGACAGGTGAAAAGAAGCTGCTGGCAACTGCACATGTATCGGAGGAAGCATGTGCTAGTCTACAACTCTCCCCAGATCGGCAGAGGGGGTGGAGCAGCGACCAGGACATCAGGGGGAAATTGGCCAAGTACAACTGGGCAGAAAACGGGGCAAATCAGAAAAAAAGATCAAGAAAAGACGCAAACACGCACACAAATGATATATTATATACATATACTGTACACATACATTACTAGTCTGCTGGGCTGAGCCACCATTTTAATGTGTGTGTGTGTGTGTGTGTGTGTGTGTGTGTGCGTGCGTGCGTGTGTGCGTGCGTGCGTGCAGCTTGACTCCGACAGTGACCTAGTTGGGGACACGTGTGACGACAATGACGACATCGATGAGGACGGACACCAGAACTCTCTAGACAACTGTCCCTACATCGCCAACAGCAACCAGGCGGACCACGACAAGGATGGGAAAGGAGACGTCTGTGACCATGACGACGACAATGACGGTATCCCTGACGACCGCGACAACTGCAGATTGGTACCCAACAGGGACCAGCTGGACTCTAACGGTCAGTAAAGCCATGTCATGTGTTTGTTTCATAGACCGTAGCCACCGTGATGTCACCTGTTGCTTTGTGGAGTTCCCTTTTGAGGTTTGGCAATTTGACTGTGGCCATCTTGGTTATTTGGAGCCAGAAGCAGCTACCGTGAGACCAGGGGTTTCCCACAGAGTTGCAGCGCCGCCTGCTATTGGTCCACAATCTGCGAGGTGTGCAATCACTGGACAGCCGACCTGTCAATCACCCCCCAAAACATAGTCTGCTTTATCGTCTATTTTACTCGAAATGGGATAATAATTTACTAAATGAACATCATCCTGTATTGAAGAAGACTTGAAATTAGCGATGGAGACCATAAACTAATTAGGAAAGTGTTTACTGAGGTCATAAATCAAGTGATAAGTGGGGTAATTTTTCCCATTGACTTCCATACAATCAGACTTCTTTTTGCATCCAGTGGAGTATCCCCTGCAGGCCATTCAAAAGAATGCAGGTTTAAGGCACTTCCGCATTGGCTTCACTTTTCAGAACCGGAGATTGCCCCTTGGTTTCTTTGGCATAAATGCACAGTGATGCCACAATGGCTGAACTAGTCTCATGTGGTGAGTGAGGCCCACCGTCGACGTCGGCAAGCTTCCAGCGATGGAAGGTCTGAATCACAAGTGACTCCCGGTGCTCCGCCCAGATGCTGGAGGAGAGATCTGGTTGGCTGGGCTGTGACGGAAGTTACGTCATACAGCGTGCCTCCCATATTACACTCCGGCAAGGAAACACTTTCAGTGGAACGCTGTGAAGCACCATGAGCAGCCAAAGGCCATGGCCTCCGTTGCCCCTTCCTCTGGCCGTGACGCCCTGAGATCCCTAGGCCAAGGAAAACAACGTCACAGTATTGGACACACTCTTTGATTGACAAATGATTTCTGGGAGGTACAGCGTAACATATTAACACAAACTGCAACGAGAGCTTTAGCACCAAAGAAAAGAGAATCTTGAAGATTACCACTTTAAAACTTGGCAAAAACGTCTAGTTGGCTCGTTATTTTTGATGATTTCTTTCATGTTGTATGATTTAGTTCTTGCAGTCTTATGAGAACATCTGGCTTCATAATGCAATGCATTAATGACAGGGAAAAGGCTGTTTATCTGACCTCAATGTGCAAACATTTGTATTCATCAGTGATAAATTGATGATGCTGTCATGTAGTAAAAACCTAGGGATATTATTAGTATAGTAGTCCTTCTTCCCTCCATCACATTCCAAGGAGAGGGGGGGAAATGACATTCTTGCACCCTCTCTCCTCTCCCATCTGTCTCCCAGGTGACGGCTGTGGAGATGCGTGCCACGACGACTTTGACAACGACAGCATTCCCGACGCGATGGACCCCTGTCCGGAGAACCGGGACATCAGATCCACGGACTTCAGGAAGTTTCAAGTGGTGCTGCTGGACCCGCGCGGGACCACCCAGTCTGATCCCTTCTGGGTGATCCGCAGCCAGGGCACCGAGCTGCTGCAGACCGCCAACTCCGACCCTGGCATCGCCCTCGGTGAGACTCACCCTATCTCATACCAATATGAAGAACAATGGCAGAAGGTGAATATGATTCCCACAAAAATATGATGGAATGTGCTCTGGTGGCAGGATATGACAAGTTCAGCGCGGTGGACTTCAGCGTGACGTTTTACGTGAACACCAACCGAGACGACGACTACGCAGGCGTCGTGTTCGCCTACCAATCCAGTCGACGCTTCTATGTTGTCATGTGGAAACAAGTGAGGAGTGAATGCTTTCCTCCTCTCTCTCTCTCTCTCTCTCTCTCTCTCTCTCTCTCTGTCTCTCTCTCTGTCTCTCTCTCACTCATCTCCGATAAACAGTGAATGATTTACTCCCATTGTTGAGAATACCACAATTGTGCCACAGCACACAAATGCTGAAAACTTCCTGGGGGGCACTCTGCTGCACATTATGGGCTTGGCCTACTCCCAACTTTCTTTCTTTTTTTGGCTGCACCAATTTCCAGCTTGCCTGCATCCACTTTAGTTCCACTTTATTTACTTCAAAGAACTCCAGCGTCGACACACATTGGCTTCACTAACGAGAAGAGAAATGGCCATTTTCCCCTCAATTCTCCGTCGAAAACTTTTAATTAATAATGGGCTTAAATTTAAAAGTTCCTCAAACGAGGGGCCGCTGTCCCTCTTCATCCGCCGTCAAAATTCCCCTTCACTACAACTCAGCTGGTTTTCTACTACAGCAGCCCCTAGCAACACACCAGGGGAAAGCAGAAGCAGATGACGACTATTCTGCGAGCATAAATCATGACAGTCTGCAGGCATCTAACCAAAACTATGTCTCCTTTATCCTGCAAACACTTATTCTGCGAGAGCAGGTGTCCCAGGCCTACTGGGAGAAGAGGCCATCCAAAGCCTTCGGCACAGCGGGAGTCTCCATCAAATTGGTCAACTCCACCACAGGGCCGGGGGAGTATCTCCGCAATGCCCTGTGGCACACTGGAAACACCAGACACCAGGCATGGACCAGTGACTGACAACTCCTTGTCTTCATATTATGCCTTGTGTAATGGAAATCACTGCTAATACATGTGAGGGATTCAAAATTATTAATCTCACCTCTGTACGCGCATGCGCGTGTGTGTACGTGTGTGTGTGTGTGTGTGTACGTACGTGTGTGTACGTGTGTGTGTGTGTGTGTGTACGTACGTGTGTGTACGTGTGTGTGTGTGTCTGTCTGTCTCAGGTCAGAACATTGTGGCATGACCCCAACAAAATTGGCTGGAAGGACTTCACAGCATATCGCATGCACCTCATCCACAGACCCAAGACTGGCTTCATCAGGTACCACCATCACTCTTTGTCATTTCCAGTGTGGTTACTGTGTCGGTTCTTGGTACTGGAAGTTTTGATAGTGGCTGGAATTATGTTATATTATTATTATGACTGGCCCCAGAATATCTAGCACATGAAGGAAAATGTATTCCTGTCAGTTTTCAGTTGTCAATTAATGACATTTAGCTGTGCCATATTTATTCCTATGGTCAAGGAACCATCGCCACAAACCAGAGAACTGAGATGTGAACCTGTGTGGACTCACGAAGATGTAGGGAATCGAAGCGTTCTTCACTTGAGTGGTATTCCTCTGCCGGGTCCAAATTCAGATTTTCGTGTTGAGTTGTCATAAACCACAATTGGCGCAGGATTATGGAAGTTAACTTTGCCAAACTCAAAATCAACGTTTTTGGGAGGTGGACAAAGTTCTGGGCTTTCTGAGTAGAAAAACACCCCCTCCCTTGTGGAAACTACTTCACATTAGCAGTAACCCATTACTGTCTCTTTACAGTGAATGCTTTTGATACCATTGGCTAAGCTTGAAGTCACGCTTTTGGGGCCTGGCTTTTTGGGGCCTGGCTTTTGGGGTAATTCCAGACCTCCATTTCACCCAGGTTTTAGTCCCACTCCCTACTGAATAGAGGAATCCACCCTCGGATCCTCAGACTGTTCATCATCAATTTGTGATGTGAGTGCATTCCAGGAATTGTTTTGTGATCAAAAGTGCTGTCATTTATTTGACCTACTTTCCCTCAACCTGCCTTGTCCACCTCAACTTCAGTAAGAAAGGGGGGAAAAGCAAGGCACATCACCAATAGATGTTATTTATTTAAGTGCTTTAAAAAATATGGTGGTTCCTTCCCCCTCCCATTTAAATGACAGGTAATATGCATAGGAACAGTGATGTATTTCAACAGAAGTGTAGAACAGCACTATTTTGAGGCAGTTCTAGCTGCTCTCTTTAGAGGATTATGTTGTGTTAGGTGCAGTGTAAAGTGTGTGTGTGTGTGTGTGTGTGTGTGTGTGTGTGTGTGTGTGTGCGCGCGTGCGTGCGTGCGTGCGTGCGTGCGTGCGTGCGTGCGTGCGTGCGTGCGTGCGTCCTGCAGGGTGGTGGTGTACGAGGGCAGGGACATCATGTCGGACTCGGGGCCAGTGTACGACCACACCTTGGCCGGAGGCAGACTGGGCCTGTTTGTCTTCTCTCAGGAACACGTCCTTTTCTCAGACCTCAGATACGAGTGCAGAGGTAAGACATGCCTTGAATGCACCTAACATGCAGGATTTTCTGACTTCTGTGATTCTGACTGTGATGGCCATTATGTGTGATCCATCTATCTATCTGTGATCTGTTTTTCCTTTCCCCCAGATCTCTGAGCTGTCTTTGCTGGGATACTTTTTAAAATTCCACAATGGCGCATCAAAGATCCAAGACAGTTGGATCTGAAGAGAATCTTAATACTATTGAGAGAGAGTGAGAGAGAGAGACACTGAGAGACAGAGAGAGTGAGTGCGAGAGAGTGATAGAGAATGAGAGAGAGAAAAAGTGAGTATGCGGCCCACCCAGGTCTTTATCCATCCACCAAAACTATCAGCTATGACCATTGTATGTTTCCGAGATCTTTCAACTTTCGACGCAACAATATTGATTGCAGGCAGTTTGACTGGCTGTCACATTACCATATGATTTTTGATTTACGATTTTGCTCCTCTAATGACAGTAATGTGTTGTTGCTTTTCAATTGTTTTTTCCCCTTATTGTTGTAAATACTTATTTATTGCACAACTTTGCCAAATAAAACTATGGACAAGAGAGATTTAGAGATGAATCTGTATGAGTTGAATATGGAAGTAGCAGAGCCAGAGCGAGTATTTGTCAGGTGGTGAGACTTAATAAAAGACATTGAGAGACAGTCTGTGAGCTTTTTTGTTATTACAAGTGAAGTGTTTTTAATGAGAACAGGGAGAATTACTCTTGGCAGTGCCTGTGTGTGTGTGTGTGTGTGTGTGTGTGTGTGTGTGTGTGTGTGTGTGTGTGTGTGTGTGTGTGTGTGTGTGTGTGTGTGTGTGCGTGCGTGCGTGCGTGCGTGCGTGCGTGCGTGCGTGCGTGCGTGCGTGCGTGTGTGCGTGCGTAAATGACTGATGATAGAGTCTGGTTGAAATGGTTTGGTTTTCTATGCTGCATTCAGTGACACGTGGGAATTAAACCTACGCAGATTTAACAGTCAGTTTAGGCCTAGTGGAATTAAATGTTTAGTTATGTTTCCTGGCATTGCAATTCAATTCAGTGTGTTTCATTACAGTTGGTTACATCCACATCCACACTCCAACTGCAGGAGCTGAACTGGATTGTATATAGGCTACCATACTGTCAGTTCACTTTATGAATAGTTTCCAACCAACCTGATGTGAACAGTCGAGGCGTCTTCACTCTGTCTGACTCAAAGCGGCCTCTCTCTGTTTGTCTCATGTGCGGCTTGTTATTCTAAGCAGAGACCCTCAGATTTTGAGTGACATTAGTTTTTTGGTTATTCCTTAGAACTAGAGAAAGAGAAAAAAAGAGGACACAACAGGAAACAGAACTGATTATGTCCGAAGCACCAAATTCCCACGTGCCCTGAATGGACTGCTACCGGCGGAAACGAAACTGATCCACCATGACCACAAAGCCAGCATCAAGTGAGCAGGAATTTTGATCACAAGAGAACGGAGATTATTCATAAGTGTGTGGGTCTACCACACCCCCACATTGGAGAAAAGCCTTTTCATCATTCGAAACCAGTATTCACATCAGTGCCCAATGAAGGTAAGTGGCTAGCTTAGTTAATATCTAGCTAAAAAAAAAAAGGGCTAATGGCGAATGTGCGTGTTATTTGATCACCAGGCCCAAACCGAATCTGCGGATTTTGTTAATAGTTGTATGTGAGCTGCTGTAAAGCCTGCTACTTCTTATTATAAAATTCTCAGTGTTGTAACAGTTAACCTTGACCTTATACCCTGCTAGCCAGGCGCTCCTCACGCTCATACTGAGCGTTAGCGCCCGGGGACCCTATTAGCATCTCCCATCCCGCGTCTAGTCTTATAACGAGTCCTTGCTGAGCCAGAAACTTGAAGTGAAGAACATCCTCTTCTTCTAAATAACTGATGTTGCCGCTTCCAACTTGTTGCATAAAATCCACTTTTATGTTGTTGATATAAAAAAAAAAAATCCTTGATGCAATACCATTCAGGAAGTGGTGCCGCATCTATGTGCCGACAGGTCGCAATGCCGATAGCCCACAAGCAGAACCAGCTGAGCGAGGCGGCGTGCAGCGTGTCGGTGGAGCTAACCTCTCCCAGCCCCCACGCCAAACCTAACCTCCCCCAGACCCTAACCCAAAACCTAACCTCTCCCAGCCCCCAGCCAAACCTAACCTCCCCCATGCCATGCCTAAACCTAACCTCCCCCAGACCCTAACCCAAAACCTAACCTCTCCCACCCCCACGCCTAAACCTAAGGTCGGCATTGCGGGTGGTCGGCATAGCGGGTGGACCCCTCAGCAAGTGTGGGGGGCAGTACGGACACTGTGTTTACACTACTATAACGCAAAATGGCCATATCGGCCGATAATTATCATGCATCCCTATCTTCGATCTTTGCTTACTTGATGTAAGTCAGTATGGCCCTCTGGAAAAAAACATTGCCCACCACTGTATTAGAGGCTAATTTCACACTAACCAAACAACACAATGTCTGTCTCCAGGAAGATGTGAGTGATACTGCACATCCCAAAACCTAACCTCTCCCACCCCCACGCCTAAACCTAAGGTCGGCATTGCGGGTGGTCGGCATAGCGGGTGGTCGGCATAGCGGGTGGACCCCTCAGCAAGTGTGGGGGGCAGTACGGACACTGTGTTTACACTACTATAACGCAAAATGGCCATATCGGCCGATAATTATCATGCATCCCTATCTTCGATCTTTGCTTACTTGATGTAAGTCAGTATGGCCCTCTGGAAAAAAACATTGCCCACCACTGTATTAGAGGCTAATTTCACACTAACCAAACAACACAATGTCTGTCTCCAGGAAGATGTGAGTGATACTGCACATCCCTGTTCTTCTGGGGCCAGTTGCACCAAGTGGTCTTAACTATGCCTGGTCGTAACTCCTACGTCGGTCTTAGTTAAGACCCGTCTTTAGAGTGGATTTACGCCTGTTGCACCAACAGGGCTTACGTCTGGTCTTAACTACGCGGTCGTAGCAATGCGAATTGCCGGAGAATGCCCCCTGATTGGATGATGTTGCAAAAATGTGCCTCGCGACCTGCTTGGAGCGTCACTGTGCCACTACGCTCTATCAGCCACTACTGTATGTGCATCACTACGCCCTCCCTCCTCCCACCCTCCCTCGCTCCGGGGGAAAAATGGCAGCGATTGAGTGCCAGACAGTCTGAATGAAATTGAATGTAACGTTCCCAATTCTATGTATTAAATTCTAAAAAACGACCCTCCACATTTGGGAAGGCTAAGCCACACAACTAGTTCGTTATAATCGAATGTCATGCTTCAAAGGCGACTTTTACGACGATGAGGACGGTGAGGACTCAATCACAGCAGATCTCTGCCGAAAGACTACCACGGAGATCTCTTGGAACAGGCACCTTACGCCTCCTCCTGACCAGGCGTAATATTTACGACCGGTCTTAGTGAGAAAAAGGCTTATGCCCTGTCAGTGCAACCGGCGTAGCTAAAGTTACGACCAACTTAGCTTAAGACCAGTCGTAAGACCACTTGGTGCAACTGGTCCCTGATGTCCAAATTAAGGAGGAAGATGTCAAAATGGAGGTAGAGACCCTGTCTGCTGTCCTGGTTTCTGTGTCAGATCATACCTATTAGAAGCTAATTTCGCACTAAACAAACAACACAATGTCTGTCTCCAGGAAAATGTGAGTGATACTGCACATCCCTGTTCTTCTGATGTCCAAATTAAGGAGGAAGATCTCAAAATGGAGGTAGAGACCCTGTCTGCTGCCCTGGTTTCTGTGTCAGATCATACCTATTAGAAGCTAATTTCACACTAACCAAACAACACAATGTCTGTCTCCAGGAAGATGTGAGTGATACTGCACATCCCTGTTCTTCTGATGTCCAAATTAAGGAGGAAGATCTCAAAATGGAGGTAGAGACCCTGTCTGCTGCCCTGGTTTCTGTGTCAGATCATACCTATTAAGCTACTTTCACACATGAACTCCGGATCAGGTGAGGGTTGCTCCCCACTGAGCCTGCCCCGGATGATATGTGAAGTGTACCCTTTCACACATGAGGCATGTTGCATTCTCACATGAGTAGCACCTCCGCAGAGTTTGTAAAGTAGAGAGGGGGCGGGGGTGGGGGAATTTGGGCATGACCACACAAATGGGGAGTTGTGAAAACTAAAAATACATAATGGGCGATAACTGCCTAACGTTCACGGCATATAATCGTTTGCGCATAACGTTAGTAATTAATTAAACAACCCTACAACTCACGCCCAGATGCATCGATTTCCTCGAGTCGCAAACACTACAAACAAAACAGGTCTTTGCTATGTTCAGTCCTAAAATGCATCAAACCTACTAGAATTATATAGAATACAGGAAGCTAGACGTTTTTACCTTCAAAATAAAATAAATGTTGTATTACTTAGTAACAAAAAATCAGAATGGTCGACTCACTATGGGTTAAAATTGACTTTTCGAAGGGAGCAGATATTCTTCCAGTTTATCCCCGTTCTGTATCTTTCGAAACACACAAAAAAACATTACACGGGCATTTACTTTATTTAATTGCCATTATTGCGAAGGTTATACCCAGAGGTTTCGTTTTATACTGCCTGACTTGACGCTACTTGGAATTTGCGGTTCTGCCCTTGAATCTTCACAAACGCTGTGTAAATGTTAAATCAAAGGCATGAACGCAATCAGATCCAGATACCCTACCTAGCAATGTCCAATACTGGGAAGCGGGACGACCCTCGCGTCCAAAAATGCTTATTAAATGTGTGTGCTGTGCGAAGCTATGCAGACATGAAATCAGATCAGAGCCATGAGCCTTTCAATCCAGCAACATGTTGGCTGTCGCACACGGACCAGGTTTGAGCTTCATTTGGAAACACTGAAACGGCATGATGTTTTTTTTGCTCGCTCATTCACATCGACTATTTATATAATAATAATCTGTCACGCTGGCTTTATGTCTCTGTCCTCATGCACTCACTGACCTGGCTACTTCACGGAGCTCTGGAGGGGGGGGGGGGGACAATACGCTCCTGCCACTACGGCTGGGGGTACACTTCCCTACAGCTAGGAGGCTCGCGGGAGCGCGCATGAACCACCAAAATCTGTTCACACATACACCGCCATACGGATGCCCTCTAGATAACTCCTGAATTCCAGACATGTGTGAAAGTGGCTTTAGAGGCTAATTTCACACTAACCAAACAACACAATGTCTGTCTCCAGGAAGATGTGAGTGATACTGCACATCCCTGTTCTTCTGATGTCCAAATTAAGGAGGAAGATGTCAAAAAGGAGGTAAGAGACCCTGTCTGCTGCCCTGGTTTCTGTGTCAGATCATACCTATTAGAGGCTAATTTCACACTAACCAAACAACACAATGTCTGTCTCCAGGAAGATGTGAGTGATACTGCACATCCCTGTTCTTCTGATGTCCAAATTAAGAAGGAGGATGTCAAAATGGAGGTAGAGACCCTGTCTGCTGCCCTGGTTTCTGTGTCAGATCATACCTATTAGAGGCTAATTTCACACTAACCAAACAACACAATCAATCAATCAATCAATCAATCTTTATTAGCAGACACAAGGTCCAATAAAAACACACAGTAAAAAACAACAACACAACATCAAACAATTAAACAATTAACATCAGCACATCAAAAAATACTACAATAAGAGCCTGTACCAATGAGCCCAAGTGCTGGAGTGATACTTAATTGCACTAAGACTGGCCTGAGTCAGAAGCATGATTATGATATTCTGAGAAACATTCAGACGACAAATAAATTTATAGGCCAGGTTTCTCAGTAGGGCATGAAAGGTATTGACCCCTACACCACAAAACATTTCACTGGCACTACAACACCTTGGCCTCCCAAGCAGTATTCTCATACAGTCATTGTAGGCCACCTGCAGTTTCTGAATGCTAGCCTGCTTAAACTTGACCCACAAGGGGGCAGTATAAAGCGATGTACAATAGGCTTTGAACAGGGTTATATTAATCTCTTCAGAGCAGAAATAAAACTTATTTCTCAGCATATTTGCTTGTGCATACAACATACGTCGCTGTCTATACATGTCATCGTCATCACTCATATGATCATTAATGATGTGGCCCAGATATTTAGTACTGCTACACACATCCAGCACATGTCCTGACAGATAAAAGGATGGGAAGGAGAGATCCCTATCATCTCTTGTCCTGAAGATCATAATGACACTCTTTTTAGCATTGTATTTTACATCAAACTGTACACCATAGTCGGAACAAATATTTAGCAGCTGTTGGAAACCCGCACTGCTTGGCGACAGTATGGCCAGGTCGTCAGCATACATAAAGTTATTAATGACAGTGTTACCAAGCACACATCCAGTTCTACAGCTACTGAGCTGCACAGAAAGGTCATTCATATAAAAATTAAAAAGCACAGGAGAAAGAAGCCCTCCCTGACGGACACCATTCCCAACCCCAAAAGGAGCAGAGACCACGTTGCCCCACTTGATCTGCATAGTCTGGTTTGCATACCAGTATGCCAGGATTCTGATCAAATTGCAAGGCACTCCCCTCTCCCTCAGCTTAATGAACAGTTTCTGGTGGTTTACACGGTCAAATACCTTAGAAGCATCAATGAAACTCACTAGGACCGAGGAGTTTTTACCTTTATACATGTCAATAACTTCTTTCAGTCCATAGATGCAAAGGTCAGTACCATGCTTGGCTTTAAACCCAAACTGATTATCAACAGTGCCTAAATATGGACTTAAACGAGATACAAAAATTTTCTCTAAAACTTTGGAGAGTACACTAGCAAGTGCAATTGGCCGGTAATTGTCCAGGCTACCCACCTTGCCTGTCTTATCCTTGATGACTGGCACCAAGGTCACAGGCAACATGGAGTTTGGCAGCATGTGACATGAGGCCTGTAAAACATATGGCGAGCAGAACAGAGACCCTAGGGCTTGCATACTTTAAATGCTCTGCAGTGATATTATCTGGACCGGCCGCTTTATGATTAGCCAGCTGAGTTATTGCCTCCTGCACCTCAATAGCTGTGACTCCAAATACCTCGCTGTCAGGGATGCTCCCCACTTCCAATGGGTCACTATCTAAGCAGTTAAAGATAGCGGAATAGTGCTGCCTCCACAACTCTGCTATGTTTTCTGATCCAGTTACTCCCTCAACTGAACACGCTTCCCCGGTTCAAGGCCTTCACCTCCTTCCAGAACCCAGTTACATTACAGCTAAGGAGCTTCTCTGCCATAGAGTCTGCTCTAATAAGTTGTTCATGTCTGGCAACATAGCGGATGGCTGATTTGTATCTGGCATGTGTGAACTTTTTGTAGTCCAGAGAAGGTCCCTGCCTGGGCCTGCCTGCCTGGACCCACTCACTGTAAGCTTCCCTGGCTGCAGCATGATGAGGAGCTACATGTTTCTGCCAACCTGGTTTACCCGGCTTACTTTTTGCCCTATTTGCATATGTAAAGCAAGTACTGGCATTACAGATGGTTTCAGCTATAGTCTCATACATAGCGCAAAGAGCAATATGGTCAGCTTTGTTCTTACAATTAAGATCAGAACACATAATAGCACCATAAGGCAAAAACACATTGTTCAGAAGAGCATCAGTTCTTTCACCATACGACCTGATATCAACATCTGAGAGTTTTGACCAGTCTACTTTAGCTCTAGAGCCGTCATTGCTCTCCCGACTCAACTCTGGGAGACTGTCCACCTCAATATAAAAAGTAAAAGGAATGTGGTCACTCATGGATGCTTCATATACAATCTCCATAGAGCGGATATTGGCATGAGCATCGGCCGTGGTAACACAGTGATCAAGCCAGGATGTAGTGTGCCAGGCTTCACTAATATAAGTATAGCTGTCAGCTGGTAAGAGCACTTGACTGGATATTATGAGATCACTGTCCTCACAAAGGTGAACCAGGTGCTTGGCAAATAGGGAGCTTTTATCTGTTATGTCAGCATTCCAGTCGCCTACGACATAAACACAAGTACAAGGATTATCCTGCATAAAAGAGTGTATAAAAGCAAGTTTACTTAGGTAGTCATCCTCATTGTGCAGACATTCATAAGGTGTGTACACATTAAGAACAATAAATTCATTGTCTTTAGACTTATACTGCACAGCAATACACCAGTCTACATCAAGCCTAATAACACTTAGCACTGGGTCCAGTTTCTTGTGCCAGAGGATAGCAACACCCCCAGCTATTCTCCCCCTTATTATACCCATAGACAGGTCAGTAGTTGACAAGCCAACTCCATGAAAATTTCCATTGGAGGAGTTCAAGAGGCCCAACTCTTGTTTAGAGAGGAAAGTTTCCTGCAGGCAGAGAATGTCACATTTCGCGCTCTATCACCATCACTGCCTCCAAGACGCAGCCCTCGACAGTTATATGAGCCCACCAACATAATTAATTATTTGACCATAGCTCTGTCAGAGGCACTTTCACCATTGACAGGCAGGAGAGGTGCTATATTGACCCCCACCGCCTGTCCATCTGTTGACGGCTCATTTACACAGACAGCAGGAGGGGGAGAGGTCAAGTTGGCCACCACAGCACCCTTCTTGCGAGGTTCATAGTAGCGCCTGACCACAGAGCCCTCAGGCCACAGATCAGGCTTGCACAGAGACATCATTGCACTCGGCACTTACTTTAAAGGAGCTGTATCGGTTGCCCACAGTCTCAATACGTTCACAGTTAGCAACGCGGCCAAGTTTGTCCCCAATATACTTAGCCAGCAGCTCTGCTTCGAGGTCAGAGGAGAACCTTGTGGCAAAGACACTCACCCGCCTCGTCTTGACCACTCCAATGTCTCCCTGGGCACAGGTACCAATAACCTACATCGCCCTCTTCTTGACGGGCTGCACCGAAGCGGCCATAGGGTTCCTGGGCCGGCCCAATGTCTGTCTCCAGGAAAATGTGAGTGATACTGCACATCCCTGTTCTTCTGATGTCCAAATTAAGGAGGAGGATGTCAAAATGGAGGTAAGAGACCCTGTCTGCTGCCCTGGTTTCTGTTTCAGATCATACCTATTAGAGGCTAATTTCACACTAACCAAACAACACAATGTCTGTCTCCAGGAAAATGTGAGTGATACTGCACATCCCTGTTCTTCTGATGTCCAAATTGAGGAGGAGGATGTCAAAATGGAGGTAAGAGACCTGTCTGCTGCCCTGGTTTCTGTTTCAGATCATACCTATTAGAGGCTAATTTACAACTAACCAAACAACACAATGTCTGTCTCCAGGAAAATGTGAGTGATGATACTGCACATCCCTGTTCTTCTGATGTCCAAATTAAGGAGAAAGATGTCAAAAAGGAGGTAAGAGACCCTGTCCGCTGCCCTGGTTTCTGTGTCAGATCATACCTATTAGAGGCTAATTTCACACTAACCAAACAACACAATGTCTGTCTCCAGGAAGATGTGAGTGATACTGCACATCCCTGTTCTTCTGATGTCCAAATTGAGGAGGAGGATGTCAAAATGGAGGTAAGAGACCCTGTCTGCTGCCCTGGTTTCTGTTTCAGATCATACCTATTAGAGGCTAATTTCACACTAACCAAACAACACAATGTCTGTCTCCAGGAAAATGTGAGTGATACTGCACATCCCTGTTCTTCTGATGTCCAAATTAAGGAGAAAGATGTCAAAAAGGAGGTAAGAGACCCTGTCCGCTGCCCTGGTTTCTGTGTCAGATCATACCTATTAGAGGCTAATTTCACACTAATCAAACAGAGTACCACAGGGATGACATATTTTTTTAGGCTTAACCAGAAATCGCTGCCATGTTGGTTCGTCAAGGGAAAAGTCTATGGGGTTTTAGAATGGGGATTTCACTTAAATGCATCAACAAAAGTTTATGGGTGTGGTAATTTGTGTTCAGCAAGATAATCTTCACACACTTGGTGGGCCACTTTTATGACTTTTGAAACGTAAATGCATTTTCAGTAAATGTTTAAAAAGTCATTGCCATTTGATGAGGTATTAAATTTTGTAGCGGATTGTGTTAAATGGGCATATATCATGTGATATATGCCCAGACCCCTGAATTAAATCAAAATTGTTTTGTGGCAGACGTTGTGATATCAGCAAATATCGTATCGTTGTCCAAATAATCTATATACTATCGTATCATGATGACACATGATTTACACCCCTATTGCTGATGTGACAAAAGTGGTGTTGAGGTCTTAAAATATATTGAAAGGGTCTTAATCCTGTCCATTCTATCTACAGTCAATGTTTGTAGCTGAAGCAGGTTTCTCTTCTTTCCCTCAGACCTCCACTGAGCGATCGAGGTCGGTGTCCTTTCCTGTTTCAGAATCTGACAGGTAGGAAGGAGTCTGTTGTACTGCTATATCACCTTTAAAGGCACTCTATGCGGTTTTGTTTTAGCCCACTAGATGTCAAGCTAGAGCAGCAGCATCAGACATAGGTGTTGTGTGCCTTGGTTGACATGCCTCTATCTAAACAGAGACTTGTTCATTGGCTGTGCGATCAGTTTCACAAGCCTATGTGTAAGCGGGACGGGATCCTCGTGCCAGTTTATGCACACGCTCTCCACGCAAGGTGTTGCTGCGTCAACAGCCCTGTTTGGCAGGGCAAGTGTGGAGGAGATATGTACGATGCTGTCCTGGGCATCGCCTTGCTTATCTCTTACCAGAGTCTATCTGGAGGACAGGTCAGCTTCCTTCTCTGGTTCTGTGCTCTGGACGGGGACACAGGACATGTGAGGGGTTGCTGTTCCATTCAGTCAACATGTTGCCTGTCTGGCCACGTTCTGGTCAGAGGGCTCTGTGTTCATTTTTCATGTTCAAGAGGCCTTTAGACCCTGTCCTAGTCTCTCGGGCGGCTGCCCTTGAGACCGGACCCCCCTGGTCGGCCGGCGTTGAGCCTACTCTACCCCTTGTCAGTAGGCAAGAGGAAGGTAACCTTATGGTTATGTCACATGCATTTTGCTTACTTTGTATTTGTCCATTATTTCATTAAATATAACTTTATTAATTTAAGTTCCTGGTGTGGTCTCCATCAATACACACCACCACCGCAGTCTGTCTGACTGGTACTATAGTATTTATTTATTTGATTTAACCTTTATTTATACAGGTGAATCACCTTGAGACCTGGATCTCATTTTCAAGTGCGACCTGTTCAAGCAGCATCCAGACAGAAAGTTACAGTAACAAACGTTGACAGACAGTATGACAACAGTAATCAGTACCAGTACAGACAATAAATAAAATAACCAAAAGGCTAACAGTATCCACCTATTCACACCTCAGTCTGTCTGACTGTAAGAGTTATCCCCAATTCTTACCTGTATGGTCGCACAGTATAATAGATGTAGCCTTAAATATGTTCCTGTCTTATCTTTAGAGTTACAACCATATATTACCACTCAAATTAAAGCTTAGGGCAGTTTTCTATAGCCATTAGAAGCATGTTGTTTTTCAGCACACATACATACAAATTGGGGATATTACTCTATAGAGGTTTTTGTTTTCTTTGCTTATTTATTTTGCAAAATATTGCAATGAAAGGCCATTTAAGCATTATAAAGATGTTTTTAATAATTAAAATAACCATTTCAATCAATTCCCCATACTTGAACTATGCAGAAAAATGGGTTCATGGTTCTCTGTACAATATAAGGTTCAAAAGTTGTTAATGTACGTGTAATGTAAAGATATTAATGTACCTCTATCACCAGGTCCTCATTGCCAGCCATGTTGTTGTCAAAGCTAGAGGAGCCTGGGACTTTGAAAGGTTTGAGTTTTGTTGTGAAAAACTCTGTCAGAATTCTGAATCAGGTTAAGAAAGTTTTGAATGTACCAGATGTTTCTGTTCACACACCAATCTGTTTTAATCATTCTTTTTTGCCCTCATGGTCAGATAGAATTTGCCATGCCTGGAGTGAAAAGGGGCTGGTCTCCATCAGTGACCTGTATATTGATGGCCAATTTGCATCCTTTGATCTTCTGAAGAGAGCATTTGAGTTGCCCCAAACGCATCTTTATAGATATATACAAGCTAGACATTATGTCCGATCCAAGATTCGCAATTTTGAAGTTCTCCCAGATGAACATGTTTTTTTTTAGGTTTTGTTAAGCCCTCCCAACTCCAGGCATCTTATTTCTAAGTTTGTGTGTTTGTTCGACGATTGCATTAAGGCCCCCACTGAGAGGATCAAAGAGGCGTGGCAGGAGGAACTTGGTGTGGATCTGTCTGAAATCATATGGGACAGGAGTCTGTCTGTGGTCCAGCTCTGCTCAGTTAATAGCAGACATCAACTTATCCAATTTAAAGTTGCTCACTGTCTTCATTACTCCAAGCATAGGTTACACAAGATATATCCTTCGGTCTCACCACTATGTGATAGGTGTCGGGTGTCGGAGGGCACACTGTCCCATGCTTTTTGGTTTTGCCCTTCACTATCAGGATTCTGGGCCAAAATATTTGACTGGTACTCTAAGGTCTACAAAATAGCCCTCCAACTGGAGGCGGAACTCGCCATCTTCGGCTGCTCGGAGTCCTCTTTGCTCCTCCCAATGGCCGTGCAGAAATCTCTGACACAGGGAATGACAGTTGCCAAGAAACTAATTTTGAAGGAATGGAAGTCCTCCTCTCCACCTTCTTTTCAGCTGTGGCTGACAGACATGATCTCAGTTATACGTATGGAGAGACTCAGGCTCCAGAGGTCAAATTCTTTAAGGAAATCTTTCGTTATTTGGGACCCGTTCCTGACCTATTTTGATCAGGCTAAAAGCGGTAATTGAGTTTCTTTTGGATCCTTTGCACAGTATATATATATATATATATATATATATTTTTTTTTTTTTTTATCGTTTTGTAAGCACATTTTGACATTTTGTAGCATTGTAATGTTGAATGTATGTATATGTTTTTTCTTTTCTTTTCTCCTGTTCTTGTTTTGTTTTCTTTATGTTCTGAAAAAGTAAAAAAAAAAAAAAAAAAAAAAAGATATTAATGTACGACAATTTGCATGTGGCAATATTCAGGCCCACATATTTGCATGATGAATACCACTAAGCTGCCAGTCCACAATGGCCAAGCTATGAACTAGAGATGTATATCAAGTTAAAAAAACATGGACTAAGAACACTGGGCCGGAGTCCCAGCAAACTAGATTTGAAGGCTGTGTAGTGGCCTGATAATCTAGTTGTTTATAAGCCCCACAACTCAAGACCAAGCTTATGACTGCACATAGGCCCACATGTCTTATCTACCCCTGTCCACTTGCCTACCCCTCCTTAGCCATTACTGCCCCCTATTGGTCAGCTGATGGTATGTAGTCTGATCTGTAATGACAGCTGTGCTACAAGTGAGAATGTCTTGATGGGCTGTAATGGGCTGGAGGTGACAGTTCTCTCTGTGTTCCATCCTGTAGCAGGAGGCCCTGTCTGATTCTTACAGATGTCCTGAAGACAGAGCTGGGCAGGTCGTATATGGATAGGAAAATGCGGAGCCCGACATTGGGAAATGGAGCACCGATGACAAGTCCACGGATGAAGAGTGGTCATCAACGCAACCAGAGGAGCCCCTGCCAGTCTTCTCAAAGGTAAGGAGGCACTATGAGCAGGGTTGGGGAGTCACGGAATACATGTATTTAGAATACAGAATTTAAGTAAATTTTACAGTTTAAATGGGTGGTATTTTGGATACAGTTACTGTCCTTAAAAATAGATTAATTTAAGGGATTAGTTTATTTGTTTGTTTGTTATGCCTCCGCCGGCGATAGCCAGGCTGGAGGCATTATGGATCCGGGTTGTCCGTCCGTACGTACGTACGTCCGTCCGTACGTACGTCCGTCCGTACAATGTTTGTTAACGCAATATCTGAGGAACGCCTTGACGGAATTTCATCAAATTTGCCTCAAACATCGACTTAGACTCAAGGATGATCTGATTAGATTTTGGTGGTCAAAGGTCAAGGTCACTGTGACCTCTCGAACGCCATTTTCCAGCTTGTTAATGCGATATCTCAGGAATGCCTTGACGGAATTTAATCAAACTTGTCTCAAACATCGACTTGGATTCAAGGATGAACTGATTAGATTTTGGTGGTCAAAGGTCAAAGGTCAAGGTCACTGTGACCTCTCGAACACCATTTTCAAGCTTGTTAACGCGATATCTCAGGAATGCCTTGACGGAATTGAATCAAACTTGTCTCAAACATCCACTTGGACTCAAGGATGAACTGATTAGATTTTGGTGGTCAAAGGTCAAGGTCACTGTGACCTCTCAAACACCATTTTCCAGCTTGTTAACGCGATATCTCATGAATGCCTTGACGGAATTTCATCAAATTTGCCTCAAACATAGACTTAGACTCAAGGATGAACTGATTAGATTTTGGTTGTCAAAAGTCAAAGGTCAAGGTCACTGTGACCTCTCGAACGCCATTTTTAAGCTTGTTAACGTGATATCTCAGGAATGCCTTGACGGAATTTAATCAAACTTGTCTCAAACATCGACTTGGACTCAAGGATGAACTGATTAGATTTTGCTGGTCAAAGGTCAAGGTCACTGTGACCTCTCAAACGCCATTTTCCAGCTTGTTAACGCAATATCTCACGAATGCCTTGACAGAATTTCATCAAATTTGCCTCAAACATCGCCTTAGACTCCAGGATGATCTGATTAGATTTTGGTGGTCAAAGGTCAAGGTGACCTCTCGAACGCCATTTTCAAGCTTGTTAACGCGATATCTCAGGAATGCCTTGACGGAATTTAATCAACTTGTCTCAAACATCGACTTGGAGGATGAACTGATTACATTTTGGTGGTCAAACTTCAAGGTCACTGTGACCTCTCACACACCCAATTTCCAAGCTCTGTAATGCAACATCACAGGAGCGCCTTGATGGAATTTCTTCCAATTTGCCTCAAATGGCGATTTGGACTCCAGAATGAACTAATGGCGGAGGCATAACGGAGTCCACAGCACAAGAATTTCACACGTGATACTTGTACCATGGAGTGACAATAAAAATCTTGAATCTTGAATAAGTCCGCGTTGCGGTCGTTCTAGTTTTATTTGCTCTAAAATTCATATGAGGCATGCATTTCCCATACACAGATTTTAAACAATGTGCAAATTTGTGCACGAACAGTGGATGTGCCACACACCACAATGCCAAAGTCAGAGGAGATACACAGCCAGGACACACTCAGGAATGTGCTTTTGACATGGAAATATAAGGAGCATTTTACTTATAAACATGCTGAAGAAGACGTAATTTTACACAATCATTTCCCTTAGTGCCCTGCTCTCTCCTTGCTCTCTCTCATTTGAAAATTTAAATGAACTCTAAGCAAAGGATTTCTGTGGAACTGATTTGTTATCTTCCCAGATTACTTTTTATTGAGCACATGCATTAGAATGCTACCCTTTTCTCCATATGTCTGCCCTGGGGACATGTTTTTTGTTGTTGTTGGGGTTTTTTTTTTGGGGGGGGGGGTATTTCCATAGGAATCTTGAAAATGTAAATTAAAAATGTTTTAAACCTGCACCATGCTCTTTAACTCATTAGCCGCCAGAGTTTTTTAGAAAACATCACTAGCCACCGCCAGGGTTTTTGATCATTTTCATTAAATTTCCAAGACCCACAGAATATTTTCTTCTATGACGATGTAAAGACTGAATATCCCAAAAGAAAGAAGAGAGCCTCCACTTTCATATGAAAAAAAAAGTTAGATTCTACCTTCATCAAAAAACAGCAGTCTCTGACCAGAAAGCGGAGGAAATGGCATTTTGGTAAATTACCGTAAATTTCGGACTACAAGCCGCGGCTTTTTCCCCGTTTTTTGGCCCTGCGGCTTATATAACGGTGCGGCTTATCTATGGATTTTATCAGCTAACGGCCGCTCGGGGACCTCCAAAATCTATGGATGTTGGTATGAGGCAGAACGAGAGCAAGACAGACATTACGAGAGCGAGACCCTGATTGGATGATGTTGCAAAAAATGTGCCTCGCGACCTGATTGGAGCACTGTGCCACTACGCTCTCTCAGCCACTACAGTAAAACACCCTCCCTCCTCCCTCGCTCCGGGGGGAAAATGGCAGCGATTACGCCTGAAAGACAGTCTGAATGAAATTGAATGTAACATTCCCAATTCTATGTATTACATTCTAAAAAACTAACGGCAACATTTTGGAAGGCTAAGCCACACAACTAGCTCGTTGTAATCTAACATCATGCTTCAAAAGATGGAGAACTGGCTGTGTTACGACAATGGCGGCGAGAAGAAGAAGGAAAGAAGGAAATCGAGCAGCAGCACGTAACCTTGGCATCAGGGTGTTGACACAGAGAGCAGACGGCCGAGGTGTGTCCACCGTTCAGATCCGACTGAAGGCCAAAACAGTCGCCACCGAAATGAAAATTGAACATTTTAGAGGTGGACCATCCTGGTGTTTCAGATTTATGAGACGAAAGGGACTGTCCGTCAGGGCGCGGACGACTGTGTGTCAGCAACTCCCTCCCGACTACCAGGAGAAAATTACAAACTTCGGCGAATTCACACAAAGAAAGATCAAGGAATATTCCATCGGACCGGAGCAGATCATAAATATGGATGAAGTGCCTTTGACGTTCGACCTGCCTCTCACTAGGACTGTTAACAAGAAAGGTGAATCGTCCATCACGTTGAGAACCACAGGTCACGAGAGAACGAATTTCACTTGTGTTCTTGGCTGCACAGCATCTGGAGTAAAGCTCCCGCCGATGGTGATTTTTAAGCGTCTCACAATGCCAAAAGAAAAGATCCCCAGCGGGATATGCTTGTTTTGTTGAAATGTTAATAAATGGGAGCTTCCCCAAACAGCCATCTCTTTCCCGACAATCCCCTCTGTGCACGAACCCTTACATATGGTAATTAAACATCAAAACACCCGCGGCTTATAGTCCGGTGCGGCTTATATATGTAACAAACAGGCAATTTTGCTGCTGCGGCTTATACTCAGGTGCGCCTTATAGTGCGGAAATTACGGTAAGTCATCTTCACGGCTCCTGACCCGAATAAATGTGTTTGATGGCGGATACTGGTGGTGTTACACTCAATTATGAACCCCATAATGATTTTGTTTCCCCTTCCGGTCAAACTCGCCCGTGGACACAGCTTTTACCGTAACACCGGTGTGAGAAAGATTCACCCCGCTCATTGAGAGGGAAGCCCGGGTCGCCCGTTCGTCTTGCACGGGGCAGGGGGGGGGGGGGTGACTGGTTGTCTGTGTAGCCTACTGTATGTCAGGAGCAATCTACCGGCTGAAATTTAGACGGCGTCAAGACTTAGGAACTGGATTACTATTTCCTGAGTATGCGCTGTATAAACGCATGTCACCATTTGTGTTAAAGAACTCACATTGATAAGAACCAAAGTGTAATAGCTTGATCCACTACTTCAGCATAATGACTGGGACTGCAGCATCTTGTCTTGATTAAACCATAGATATTATATTACTATAGATGGGTCACCGCAGGCTCTGCCAATTCTAACAAATGGTAGCAGCAAGTCTCCTAACTGCTCACGTGGTCACCTCTCCCTGTGTTGTGAGAGGACTGTGCCTGGTGACACAGGGTTAGTGTTCCCAAACTCCACACAAACCACACATATAAACACAAAGCTGCCCCTTGTTAGCTCAATATAGTTTAAACTAAGATATTCCATTAAAAAAATATTTTTTCTAGCCACAGATTTAGATACCACCTCAACAAACTTCACATGTAGCTTTAGCTAATCGCTCCCTGCTAACATGAGTTCCTGTTGCCAAATCTTGTGAGAGTGTTGCTGCGATAGAGACAGGTCTTGAACAAGTTTAATTTTCTCCTGATCTCTCTGTCTGAAAAATGCCTTCTTAGTGTCAGAATATTCAGAAGATATGTGGCTTCGGAGAATGGGCCAAATATTTACTTTAATGAATATGGAGGCGAAATTATCTGACATAATCTAAGATCACGTTGACTTTTCCCATTAACTCCAATAGACTCAGACCTGCAGAAAACCTCCTAAGTGGCCGTCTCTGTGGAAAACCATGGGTAAAACCCACGTGACAAAATGACAGGAAGTGAGTTGAAGTTGGGTCGTCTTGCTTGAAATCCCATCGTCTTTGATTAAACTCTTTAAGCGCTTTCACACCTACCTCATTTAGTTTGGGTTGAATCGTACTGGAGTTCGTTTTCCCCCTTGGTGTGGTTCTTTTAAGGAGGTGTGAATGCATTACATTTCTTCCCCCTGGCAGAGTTCAAACGTTGGCCGTCACCATCTTGATTTTTCACCAGCAGAGTAGGAGGGAATGGGTTGAGTCCTTCCGCAGCTCCGACTGCTATTGGTCCGTGATCGGCAAGCTGCACGATCACTGGACAGGCACAGACTGTCACTCACCCCCTTTTCTATCATCTATTTTACTCCAAACGGTCGAGTCATACTGTATAAGAAATGAGGCCCCTACAGTTGTTATTATGAAAAGGTGAAATTAGCTATATAGACCAAAACCTCCTCACTGGAAAGATGTTTAATCCTGTTACAAAGTCGGGCATTTTCTTTTTATATAAATATTTCCCCCCCAATTTTTTTTACCAATTTTTTATCCCCCATTAGTGCTATTTTTTTTATTTATCCTGGTTGCTGCTCCACCCTCTGCCTATCTGGGGAGAGCCGAAACTGGCTCCATGCTTCCTCCGAGACATGGGCAGTAGCCAGCCGCTTCTTTTCACCTGACAGGGGAAGCTTCACCAGTAGGAGGATCATGCTATTCCAACGAGTTCCCTTCCCTCCAAACAGGCGCCCCTAATGACCAGAGGAGGCCCCACTTCAGCGACCAGGATATTGCATGTTTTGGTGTGGGGTTCCTATATAAAGGAAACCCCCAGGGGGCACGGGGAGAACATCCAAACTCCACACAGAAAGGCCCTTTTGACGACCCCACCTGGGCGGTGGGCACTCTAGGACATGTGGACGGGCACGGTCAAACCCAGGACCTTCTAGCTGTGAGGCGACAGCGCTTAATACTGCGCCACCGTGCCCACAAAGTCAGGCATTTTAACATGGGGGGAATGCCTACTGCCCCCGACGCCTAGTGGCCATTCAAGGAACTACAGCTTTTCAATTCACTTCCGCATCATCAGAGGGAAGGTGGGCTTGCCCACTGGTGCGCACCAATAGCAGACTAAACAACTGCACCGAGACCTGTTGAAAGAGGTGGTTTCTGTGCAGTTCCAAACGAACTCTAGTACGGTTCGTTTGTGGTATGAACGTGAACTGAACGTGATCTGACGCAAATGCAGGAAGCCTTGCGCATTTTTGGATTAAACAAGTTCCCATTGCCACCTGCTCTGTGCTTAATAGGCTGAAGATGAGCATTTTATGGTTAAAAACAACATCTTCATCTTCATTTAGGCTATTTAATATTATTTTATTCTTTTCAGGCGGTCATATGCATCTCTATAGTAGCCTACTGTAGGTGGAAGTTGCGATGGTTTTGCTTTATTTTGATCAAATTAATGACTTTGCTAAGAGTTTCGTCAAGCGGTTTGGGCGCTATTCACAATTAAGCACGTTTTTTCCCCATTCACTTGAGGTGGCGCGTCTATGTGCCGACAGGCCGCAGTGCCGACAGGCCGCAATGCCGATAGCCCACAAGCAGAACCAGCTGAGCGAGGCGGCGTGCAGCGTGTCGGTGGACCGGCTGGAGCTAAGCTCTCCCAGCCCCCATGCCTAAACCTAACCTCCCCCCACGCCTAAACCTAACCTCCCCCAGACTCTAACCCTAAACCTAACCTCTCCCACCCCCCACGCCTAAACCTAACCTCCCCCAGACCCTAACCCAGGGGTGCCCAAATTCTTTCCCATGAAGGGCCAAAACTCAATCTGGGTGGAGGGTCGAGGGCCTAAAATAAACGTTGTGGAATTACATTAAAATGTATTGTGTTTTATAGAAAATTAACATTCTAAATCTAAAATAACATTTCAATATAATAATCTACTTTTTATCTGTTTGGTAATTGTAATAATTTGCAATTGGTTATATTTAAAAAACATCTGCATTTGTGGGGAGCTTAAACATTTACCGTAAATTCCGGACTATAAGGCCCACCGGAGTATAAGCCGCAGCAGCAAAATTGCCTGTTTGTTACATATATAAGCCGCACCGGACTATAAGCCGCGGGTGTTTTAAATTTTTTTTTTTTTTTTTTTTTTTTTTTAATTGTGTTTTAATGTTTAATTACCATATGTAAGGGTTCGTGCACAGAGGGGATTGTCGGGAAAGAGATGGCTGTTTGAGGAAGCTCCCATTTATTAACATTTCAACAAAACAACATAACACAACACCACCTGTGTTTTTTTTTACAGTGCACACAGTGTCCGCGGTGTGGTGAAAAGAGGGCAAGAGAGGAAATTAAAACAGAAGTGGATTTATAGTTAGAAAGAGTGCTAAAGAAGAGAGAATTCCGTTTTTTATTTTTATTTTTGCTGAAAAAATCCATAGATAAGCCGCACCGTTATATAAGCCGCAGGGGCCAAAAAACGGGGAAAAAGCCGCGGCTTATAGTCCGGAATTTACGGTAATCAGTAAACACCCAGTTAAAAACAGTTGTATTTTCCACCTTTGTAATCAAAATTTGACTTAATTCACAACTTGAAAAATCCTCAAGGTACTTTGAACATCAGCTTTATTGTCCATCTTTTGTAAACAATTTGCCATGACAATTTGCAGGGATGCAATCTCAGGAGTGAACACAGTATCCGCAGCCACATTCAGACACTGTTTCACAAAGTCACCACATGAAAAAGCTCGGGGGGGGAACACATTTTTTTTCCCAAATCCGTGGCGGGCCAAAACAAACAGAGTGCGGGCCCCAAATTGGTCAGCACTGCCCTAACCCTAAACCTAACCTCTCCCACGCCTAAACCTAACCTAACCTCCCCCAGACCCTAACCCTAAACCTAACCTCTCCCACCCCCCACGCCTAAACCTAAGGGCATTGCGGGTGGTCGCCATAGCGGGTGGACACCTTCACTTGAATGGGGTTTCGAAAAATCTTGCATTAAATTAGCTGTATCTCAGAAACCATACGACCCAGAGTGACCAAACTTGGTAGGGAGGTTCATAGAGGGGCCTTTTACTATCCATGAAAAAATTGAAAAAATCCACAAAAATGACACCAATTGGCCCGATGGTGGCGCTATAACAGCCCTCTTTACGTTTTGGTCCATAACTTTTGAACCATAGGGTCCCCAATCAAAATTATTCTTTCCCTGAATTCCTTGGGTCCTTCCACATCTACTGATATAGGCCATGCCCATTTCCGTCTGACTAGATTTTCTGCCATTTGAATTTGGTCCAGAACCGTGTTTTTGCAATTCCTCCTTAAAGTTTTGTCCAAACTTCACCAAACCAAAGCACTCATCATGTGTGGACTGGTCTGCACAAAAGTCATTTCGTGGTTTTTTGAAAGACCGCACCATTGCGATATAATCGACTTCCAAAGTTCTGTGGGTGGGGCCTATTTCACAAAAATTGCCATAACTCCGGAATGCATCGTCCGATGCTAACCAAACTTGGTACAAGTGTGCAGGGATGTACTCTGAGCTGATAGGAAAAAACTATCAAAAACTAGGTCATTTCGCCTATAGGGGGCACTATAGCAACATTAAGTACCTATAGCTCACAAACCATAAGAGCGAGTGTTCCCAAATTGGGTCCATAGGTTCATAGAGTACTCTAATACTCTGCCCTAAAAAATTACACCGATTGACCTGACGGTGGCACTATAACTGCCCTCTTTACGTTTTGGTCTATAACTTTGGAACCATATAGCTTCTATAATCAAAATTCTTGTTTCCCTGGTTTCCTTGGTGCACCAGACTTTTACTCATTGCTGTGATCTAAAATAAATTACACCTATTGACTTGATGGTGGCGCTGTAACAGCCCTCTTTACATTTTGGTCAACAACCTTTTTTTGTATTTTTTTTGTATTGTTTTCATCTTGACTTCTACATTGCATATTCATTAGCATTACAGATATAGTTTATATATACATACATGCCTACACATTCACACACCCGCAAACACCCTTACAGTAGTGTATACAACTACATCATACACAGATACCCACACACATACATACATACATATAAACACAGTATATCCATACAGGGTATACACAGCGCACAGTATATCCACTTAGTGTACATTCATTGCTCTTGAGTTAAATTAACTTGAATTGATGTATGCATCACACAGCATTTGGTCAATAACTTTTGAACTGTAGCATCTACAATCAAAATTATTTCGCACCTGGATTCCTTGGCTCCTCCCGCTTCTACTCACATAGGCCCACCCATAACTACTTAGTCCACCCTAGCGACCAGCCGGAAACACCCTAGCAACCAGTTACTACACCCTTTTAACTGCTTAGAGACGTCCTAGCTACTGCCAATTGGGGCTGCATGGGCAGGGACATTGCAAGGGGGGGGGGCGTCGCGACGACAGCAAGCACAATTACGTTTTCGTTAGGAAATTTAGCATTCTAGTTATTATTATCATCATCATCATCATCATCATCATCATCATCGTCATTATTATTATTGTTGTTTTTGTGGCTGTTCCCATCTTACCAACTGTCTGTTTGATCATGTCAGAGCTGATTGGCAAGAAGAGAGACATCTGACAGAGGAGAGGAACGTTGTTAAAAGGAATCCTTCAGAAGAGGTGAGGAAAAAATATCACTGTATCACTGATGTTGCAACACACACACACACACACACACACACACACACAGAGTTTCTTTGTCCTGATTGTTTCTTTGTATCTTTCTCTATGGAAACAGAGAGACATCAACAGACTCAGACGTCACTGCTGTGATGTGTGTGACAAAACATTCACAAGACTTCAACACTTCAAGACTCATCAGAGAGTTCACTCAGGGGAGAAGCCTTACTCCTGTCAGGACTGTGGGCACTCTTTCAGAACCCTAACTAAACTAAAATTACACCAGCGCATACACACTGGAGCTAAACCCTACAGCTGTGTGGAGTGTGGGAGCAGCTTCAGTCAGTTAACTAACCTAAAAACACACCAGCGCATACACACTGGAGCTAAACCCTACAGCTGTGTGGAGTGTGGGAGCAGCTTCAGTCATGTAGCTACCCTAAAAACACACCAGCGCATACACACTGGAGCTAAACCCTACAGCTGTGAGGAGTGTGGGAGCAGCTTCAGTCAGTTAGCTACCCTAAAAACACACCAGCGCATACACACTGGAGCTAAACCCTACAGCTGTGAGGAGTGTGGGAGCAGCTTCAGTCAGTTAGCTCACCTAAAAACACACCAGCGCATACACACTGGAGCTAAACCCTACAGCTGTGAGGAGTGTGGGAGCAGCTTCAGTCAGTTAGCTCACCTAACAAGACACCAGCGCATACACACTGGAGCTAAACCCTACAGCTGTGTGGAGTGTGGGAGCAGCTTCAGTGAGTTAGCTACCCTAAAAACACACCAGAGCATACACACTGGAGCTAAACCCTACAGCTGTGAGGAGTGTGGGAGCAGCTTCAGTCAGTTACCTACCCTAAAAACACACCAGCGCATACACACTGGAGCTAAACCCTACAGCTGTGTGGAGTGTGGAAGCAGCTTCAGTCAGTTAGCTAACCTAAAAAGACACCAGCGCATACACACTGGAGCTAAACCCTACAGCTGTGTGGAGTGTGGGAGCAGCTTCAGTCAGTTAGCTACCCTAAAAACACACCAGAGCATACACACTGGAGCTAAACCCTACAGCTGTGAGGAGTGTGGGAGCAGCTTCAGTCAGTTACCTACCCTAAAAACACACCAGCGCATACACACTGGAGCTAAACCCTACAGCTGTGTGGAGTGTGGAAGCAGCTTCAGTCAGTTAGCTAACCTAAAAAGACACCAGCGCATACACACTGGAGCTAAACCCTACAGCTGTGTGGAGTGTGGGAGCAGCTTCAGTCAGTTAGCTACCCTAACTAGACACCAACGCATCCACATTGGAGCTAAACCCATCAGTTAGGTAGCCTAAGAAGACATCAACACATCCACAATGAAACAGGCTACTGTTCACTTAGTCTGATAACCTGAAGAAACAAAGCTGCATCTAACCACCTACTGAGAAGCACCTCTACTCCCTGCCATTCAGGCAGTGTTCAGACACAACACTATTCTGTTTTAGTTGTTTCTGTGTCTGTTTTTTGTCCTGTAACTTGTTCTGAAGTTGCTGTTGTTCTTTCTTTTTCTTCTTCTTCTTTTGAAGACGTATCCATGGGCATCTGCATAGGTCACAGGTTCGCGCCCATGTGTTACCTTCGGCTTGGTCTGGCGTCCATACAGGCACGATTGGCTGTGTCTGCGGGTGGGAAGCCGGATTAAGTTGTATGTGTCCTGGTCGCTGCACTAGCGCCTCCTCTGGTTGGTCGGGGTGCCTGTTCGGGGCGGAACGGAACTGGTGGGAATAGCGTGATCCTCCCACGTGCTACGTCCTGCCGGTGAAGCTCCCCGCTGTCAGATAAAAAGAAGGGCCACATGTGTCGGAGGAAGCATGGTGCTAGTCTATGGCTCTCCTCAGATTGGCAGAGACGGGGTGGAGCAGCGACCGGGGCAGCAGGCGGAAATTGGCCAAGTACAATTGGGGAGAAAATGGGGGGAAACATCAGGGGGGCAAAGTATCCATAATATCCTGCAGTTGCAGTAGAAAATTGAATATTTCACGGTTAAAAAATAAAAAAAAATGTTAAGATTAGAGTAATGAAAACTGAACATTTTGAAAATGATACAGCAAATGTCAAATAGAGAGATGGATGTTATGATGATGTGAACTGTGACCTCTCTGACCTCCTGCAGCTCGCACTCTGAGAAACGTGCTGCACTTCCTGGTGGCCGAGTATTTCTGTTTGTCCAACCAAACAAAATAAAAGTTCCATGACGGCAAAGTCTGACTGCAGAATTATGTTTATTTCTCAGCCATAAAACTTTCCATTGGATTTCTAGAAACAGCAATGTAAAAATGCCATTATAAATTAAATAATACTAGCAATCTCGCGTGCTACGTGCGCTCAATTCCTAGGCTGTCCCGCTGCACGGAATCACACAGAACTACAGCCTGCCCTGCAGCTTGCCCACTGCGCTTCACATATGCCTGAGGCTATTGCAGGCCTGCTTGGCCTGCAATAGCCTCACCCAGGAAGGATGACATCATCGCGTCTGCTCACACACACACGGACACTTTTCATTCTATTAGTAATAGCGGACCCGTGGGCACCGCCCCTGGGAGTTAGCCCCCCTGGTCTGGAACATGACATCATCAATGAGGACATCACTGAAATATAGCCTCACTGATGACATCACATCATTAGGTAACTAGGGCAATTACTGATGGCATCATCACTGATAGGGATGCACGATATATCGGCAATCATATCGTTATCGGCAGATGTTAGTCATTTTTTAACATATCGGCATCGCCCCGATGTTGCAATGTTATCGGTATCAGCCAAAATGTTCACATTGAGAGGAAACATTGCGGTAAATCTATGATTTCTGGGCTTTTCCAAATGTTTTGGAAATAAAGAAAGACAAAGTAACATAAAGAAAAGAAGTCGCACACTCAAAATCTGCACCCTGACGAAGGCACTTTGGCCGAAACATGTTGGTGTGTAACCATTAAAACACAGCAGAGGAGATTTTGAGTGTGCGACTTCTTTTCTTTATGTTACTTTGAATTTTCATTAGTCTGCTCCTCTTCAAACTTTTTGGGTGTGCTCCACTCTATATACTTTAAATAAAGAAAGACAGAAATTTTTCAAATTCACAGTGTCTACATGTGTTTTTCAGTATGTACAACATTTTATTATCACAGAAATGTGTTTTTATACAGATCATATCGACATCGGTAAATATTGGTTATCAGCCAAAATTTTTACATTGGTGCATCCCTAATAATCACTGATAACATCACATCATTAGGTAATTATGGCAATCACATAATTAAAAAATCCGACTGACATCATCACTGATGACATCACATCATTAGTTAATTAGGGCAATCACCTAATTAATAAATCCCAGGTCACCCGCACAGGTGCTCTTTACACCCCCTGAAGGTTTCAGCCCGATCGCATGTAAAACGGCAGCTGTGGCCGGCCAGCTGCTCACACGCTACTACTACTACTACTAAACTACTAATCCCTTATTTACCTTTACTTTATGATCACCGCAGTTAACCTTCGTTGCCTCTTCGTCGCATGCACAGATGCACATGGACACTTCTCATTCTTATTAGTAGATTATTAGTATAATAGATAGTGGACCGGTGGGAGTTAGCCCCCCCTGGTCTGGAACATCACTGATGACATCATCACTGAACTTAGCCTCACCCAGGAAGGATGACATCACTAATGACATCACAACATTAGGTAATTAGGGCTCCATCGGTGCTCTTTACACCCCCTGAATCAGCCCAATTGTATGTAAAACGGCATAGCCGTGGCCGGCCAAGATTCTGCTCACACGCACGCTTTTAGTCTACCTAGTACCTACACCCTGTGCCCGGGCCTCACTGCTTGTCTGTATGTATTGTCTTGTAGTGTATACATCTAGTCCACGTCCACCCCGTGCACTCACTGCTCCCTCTTCCATAGTGTGTGCATAGTACAGTCCTGCAGCGCCATCTGGTGGTAGAATGAAAGAATACAGATGAGGAGTGAAAAGACCAGAGGAGAGCGGACGAAGGTTAAAACTGCGGTCTGCGGGATCATAAAGTAAAGGTAAATAAGGGATTAGTAGTTGACCCCCCCCCCCCCCCCCCCCAATCGTTTCGTTTGGTATAGATGGTACGAGTTTCATTCAATCTGACCTTGAGCCTCAGGGTAAATAAATCCTTTGTACTGACTGAAAACAAAACCTGTTAAACAGGTTAGGCGTGCAAGTGATCATTGTGTAGTGGAGGAACAATGCTGCTGCTATGCGCGCGCACGCACGCACACACGCACACACACACACACACACACACACACACACACACACACACACACACACACACAAAGCAGTCTACCTGGTCCGGTGAATCGCTAACGTCACTGCCCGAGCTCCCATTCAGGTGAGCTCGGAGGAACGAGGAAGACCAAAATCAGGAACAACAAGTCATTACAAGAAAAACAACACATCGTTCCTGTCTGACTTTATGGTTTATAATAAGGAACCAACTCAGAGTTAGAACACCAAATTCAGCTAGACACTGTGGAAACGTGAAGGATGGTGCGCAGCTGTACCGACGGGTCGTGCGCTCGGGTCTGGGAGCAGCACCGCTCCGCGCTGAGCTTCGCGCTGCTGCTGGCGGGCTATGTGCTGTATCTGCTGGTCGGCGCCGGGGTCTTCTCCGCCGTCGAGCTGCCCTACGAGCAGCGGCTGCGCCAGGAGCTGAGGCGCGCCCGGCAGGACTTTCTCCGGGACAACGCCTGCGTGTCCGACGCGCGTCTGGAGGAGCTGCTGTCCCGGGCGCTGGAGGCCAGCAACTACGGAGTGTCGGTGCTCGGTAACGACACCGACGAAGCCAACTGGGACTTTGTGTCCTCGCTGTTCTTCACCAGCACCGTGCTGACCACCACAGGTGAGGCGAGGCAAGGTGGGAGGGCAGGTGCGCTCACCATTGGCACCAAAAAGCTTCAAAGCAGGGTGATATAGCATAGCCTACGACGTGTTAATTGTAAAGGCGTAATTGGGTTTGGTAAGGACTAAAGGCGTTGACACTTGCTGTAGCCTACTTGAAAACTGATTCCAAATGACTCAGCCTATAGGCTACTTGGTATCTCGGTTGGTAGTCTGGTGATGACCATATCAATATCTAATGAATTAGCACATTGAGTAGACCCAAATAATATATTGACACTACAGGCACCGGTTGCTTTACGTCCCAAAAAAAAAAAAAAAATCTGGTGGGTGATTTAGTGAATTGATGCCACTGCACCAGACATAAACTGTGTTATGTCTGCTAAAAAGAGAAAAGGAGTTAAAACCAAGAATAGCCTACCTTCAGACCATAAACATAGCCAACTTTGATTATATGGAGTTATATTGACCAATCAAACAAAATGCCAAAAGGTGTACCATTTGAAACCAGACTAATCACAAAGGCCATGGAACATGAGCTTTAGCTTGGAGGAGTGTGGAGTAGTGTGTGTACAGCTCCAAAGGGACTGATATTCTCTCCATGTCTAATTGGTGACATGCTGTATATTTCGGTGTTTTCAGGTTATGGCCACACAGTCCCTCTCTCAGACGGTGGGAAGGCCTTCTGCGTGGTCTACTCGCTCCTGGGCATCCCCATCACCCTCCTCTTCCTCTCGAGCGTGGTGCAGAGGATCATGGTGCTGGTGACGCGGCGCCCGCTCTCCTACTTCCACCGCCGATGGGGCGTGTCCAAGACCAGGCTGGCCCTCCTGCACGCCACCTGCCTGACCCTCGTCATGGCCCTGTTCCTCCTCTTCATCCCAGCCTGGATCTTTATCAGCGTGGAGAAGGACTGGAGCTTCCTGGAGTCTTTGTATTTCTGTTTCATCTCTCTGACAACCATTGGCCTTGGGGACTATGTCCCCGGAGAGACCCACAGTAAAGAGGCCAACCCACATCGACAGCTCTACCGGCTGGCTATTACTGGTGAGCAGGCCACAGCATAATATCTGCAAAATGTCAACTATTCAGAAAAACAGCTGTCATTTAGGGGTGTAAATCACAAGTTTCATCATGATAGGATTTTATGTTGATTCTTTGGACAATGATACAATATTTGATGATATCACAAAGTCTGCCATGATACTATTTCAATTCGCTTCATGGGTCTGCGATCGATATATGATATCATATGCCCATTTAACACAATTACATTTATATCCATTCACAAAAAGCAACTAAATATTATTATTAAGACAACTTTATTTCTGAGCTCTTCCAGACATTTAAATGAAAAACAGTATTTTTAAATAAAAAAGAATAAAAATAGACCTCGATCTGTTCACTATAAAGTGCCACATTTCTCATGTGTAAGTGCAAATGTTTTTTTTATCACTTAAATTTAAAAGCCCTTGATCACCTTTCAATTAATTTATGGACCTAAACTGTATGCTTCATCACCTTGGATTTACAAGGCGGATCTTAAAGATATGACCAATTGGTTTCAGCTTCTTATTGACACTGTCTTGGCCCCATCACTTTGCTCCATAACCCCTTGTGTGTGTGTGTGTGTGTGTGTGTGTGTGTGTGTGTGTGTGTGTGTGTGTGTGTGTGTGTGTGTGTGTGTGTGTGTGTGTGTGTGTGTGTGTGCGCGTACGTGTGTGTGTGTGTGTGTGTGTGTGTGTGTGTGTGTGTGTGTGTGTGTATGTATGTGTGCGTACGTGTGTGTTTGCTCCACCAGTCTACCTTTTGCTGGGCCTGGTGTGTATGCTGGTGGTATTGGAGACGTGCTGTGAGCTTCCTCAGATAAGGCGTTTCAGACAGAGGTTCTACCGCGAGAAGATCCGGGAGCTGGACTCTGAGACCACCACCATCATAGACCGGGATCACCTGGCCGACCAACTGAGCGATGCCACCCCCGATCACATGTCGGACCAGCTACCGGTCATCCCGTCGGTGTCGGAGCAGGCCGCCTCCCTCCGGCAGGAGAGCAAGTCCTTTGCATCAATGCCTTACACCTCGGCATCAGGATCTGCTGCAAATGGCAAAATTAACTGACACATTGTTTTGTTTTTTAGGGAGGGTGTGTTTGTTTTTTAACCATAGACGGACAGATATAACATAACAGATAAATATGGACGTGAGGTCATCCATTGGTTTGTGAACTCCTGTTTTGAAGCCTTGAGTTTGGCTTTTTGACTGTCGCCGTCTTGATTATTTGGAGCCAGAAGCAGCGAGCATGGCACCAGGGGTTTCCCGCAGAGCCACAGCGCCACCTGCTATTGGTCCGTGATCAGCGTCAGTCCAGTCAATCACTGGACAAGCAACCTGTCAATCATGCCCTCAAAACATGGTCTGCTTTATCGTCTATTTTACTCTAAATTGGACCATAGTTTACCAAATGAACATCTGCTGTATTGAAAAGACTTGAAACTAGCAAGTTGCGATTGAGACCATAAACTAATTAGTTTATTACTAAGGGTTTTCTGAAGTCATAAATCAAGTGAGAAGTATGGTCATTTTTTCATTGACGTCCATGCAATCAGACTTAATTTGCAGCCAGTGGATTGAGTCATCCCCTGCTGGCCATTAGAAGGAATGCAGGTTTAAGTCACTTCCACATTGGCTTCATTTGTCACGAAAGGAGCTACCCCTTGTTTCGAAGACTTTGACTTGAGGATCTGGCTATAACACTTGTTCTAGCAGCCTGCCCAGGACACAACTGGCCATGACGTCTGTCTGAGGGGTGTGTGAGTGTACTCGTGAGCTGAGTCACCTAAGCACATAGTACTTAGGTGAGTGATTGCTTTCTGCGGTTGCCAGCACCTACAGGCGTCGTGGAGAAAAGAGGGGCACCACCCACAGATTATCAGGATGGCGCTGTTGACTTGTTCTCCCCTGTCGCTCTAGTCTACTCCCTGCAGATAAGAGCTGGATCTGAGACGCAGAGGAAGGGCTGCGGCCCTCAAGCGGATGGAACCCCGGTAGGCTCCGCTTCCTGCCAGCGCCTTGCTGCCGTAATTCCAAAGGGGCACAATGTGCCCCAGAGGATTTCACACTCTCTTTAAACACATTCTGTAATATCTATGCTGCCATTTGCATAGGGAAATTTACCTTTTGGAACTGGCTGTGCAACACCAGGGGAATCAGGCATACCATCTGGTATGTACAATATGTGCTAGGAAGTTCAAGAAGTTCCACTGATGGCAAGGACGGATTATACATTGGTTTCTGAATGGAAAAGATTGGTCATTAGTTCCTAATGGAATCTTGAAATACTTGATAGTGGTATCCATGCTGTTATGTATGTTTTCCTTCTCACCACTAGAGGGCAGCACTTTCATTGGCTTCAGTTTTATGTATATGTATATGGAGCCACATAAATGGTTACTGAACAATAATCTGAATTTAAGTATGGATATGAGAAATAGTCAAGTAGTTAGTAGCCTCACACACACACACACACACACACACAAACACACAAACACAAGCTTAGTGGGGCGGCTTTAGCTCAGGAGGTAGAGCGGGTCGGCCAATGACGCAAGGGTTGGCGGCTCGATCCCCGCTCCCTCCCAACTGCCGTCGCTGTGTCCTTGGGCAAGACACTTAACCCTCCTTGCTCCCAATGGTGTGTAGGCACCCTGCGTGGCAGCCTGCTGCCATCGGTGTATGAATGGGTGAATGTACTAGACTATCTACTGATTGTAAAGCGCTTTGGATAAAAGCGCTATATAAATGCAGGCCATTTACCATTTACCATCATCATATACCATAAGGTGGAGGCTTTAGTTTAAAAGGGTAAAACATGTTGGTGTAGCTAGCAGAAAAGCTTGAAAACATGAGTTTGATTCAAAGAAAGTTTGAAAGCACAAGGATTTGTCTTCCAAAGACCATTGTTCTAGTGTTCATATGTTCCACTTAGCTGGTTTTAAGCTTTTATAAACACTGGTATAATATATATTTATTAGATGCTTATTTCTCTGGGGAAAGTGTAAATAAATCATATTGTGAAAGTATCATAGGCCTAATGGATTTGGGTTTTTAGAAGTGCACACATGACAACCACAGTCAAAGCATTTCATATAAACTTGGGGTATTTTATTTATAATATCATATTCACATCATAATTCAAGAGACAGACATGCAGACACACATGTGGGTACACACAAACGCTCACACACAGACACACACACACACACACGCACGCTTCCACGTGCACACACACACAGCAGGGTGCTGTAATGAGTAGGGAAACCATCCTTCAACCAGAGAACCAGGGTTAACTCCCCTGACAGCAGTCATCGGTCCTTCTGAAGTGTCCTTGAGCAAGACATTGAATGCCTGCAATCTCCTGGGACACTGCTCTGTAGCCGATCCTCACATTTGAAAAGGCAAATTTCCGTTTTTTGGGGATCAGTAGAGTAGCCCACACTAACACACACACACACACACACATTGGTCAAAGCACACCGGCTTCCATCCATGGGAGTGTGTTATATGATGTCCGGTTGCTTGGAGCAGCGGGGCCAGAGAGGGCGCAGGCTGAGGGCGAGGAGCAGTGCGAGCACCAGGGCCATGATGGTGATGATGGAGACGTAGCCGGCGTGCGGCAGCAGGGGCGTGTCGGGAGCCTCGGCTGGGATCATGTTGGTCAGGTTTAGCATGTAGCCCAGCGTCCAGCCCGCGTCACTGTCTTTGATCTGGACACACAGGTGGACACAAACTAAGTGCTGGACTTCAGCTAATGTCATATTTGTAAATGTTAAACGACATGTAAATGCAAATCTTATGAAACTACAATCCAAACAAGGGTAGGCTTCAAATCAGACTACTATTATTGCTGCTTTTTAGCTGCGACCAGCAGCAGTCAGTTGCTCCGTCCACAAAAAGTTCACCACCCTTTGGTAGCCACAGTTTTCGCCTAGGAGGCTGAAATTTGGCATGGAGGCCAAGTGTGTTTGTGCTCATACCAAAATGGCTAAAAGGGCTGGTGGTGGAGGGGGGGGGGGGGGGGGGGGTACAGGGTGGGAGAAGCAGAGTCGGGTGGGCTGCCCCCTAGTTGCCATCCAGCATCAGTTCGGAAATTCGCATATGTGGTCGGAGCTATTGCAAATTCACACTTGTTGACTAAGAAGTAATTTTACATCATGAAACATGAAATTAAATGTCCATTATATCATACTGTTTGAAATTGTATCAGAATTTGGGTTTGATCATCCCAGGTTGAGTAAGGAACAGGTTCCTTTACCTGGTCTAGGTGTCAATTTCTGAGATTAAATATGTTGTTTTCAATATAAGAACAATATTTTTCCATGTTATTAGTGTTGATACTTCAGAGGAAATGGAATTGAGGGAACGAACATAGCACAGTTGTAACAAAATGTGTGTGACAATATGCGTGGGATAAGTTGTCACAAGTTGTCAAGTGGTATTTCATGAGTAATAACTTTTGCTTACAGTAAATTATTCAAAATGTAAAAATGCTATTTTTAGAGAAGACTTTAATCTTGAGAAATGTATATTGCATCTCAGTAGTGAGGCACTGCTGATAAATACACCAATGAGTAAAAGGTCTCTCCTAAACAATGAAAATGTTAAAAGTACATCTTAAATGCAATGTTAATTGTAAAAACTATATATATAAAAAATTGCTAAATGGTGACGCCCCTATGTAGTATTATAGTATTAGACAAGAACATCAGACTAGTGATGTTTGATATTCACCAGCTGGATGCAGCTTTCAAGTATCAATAGCATCAATTATTCTGACATGAGATTTATTTTAGAGAGGACTGGGACACGGAGCCAATGTTTCACAAGCCTGATTAAGTCCAAATCACAGATGAAAGGCATCTAAGCTGTGTCCCAGTCCCGCTCACTATAGACCACTGCCTGTAAAGTGTGTCTAAAAGTGGAGGAAGAAAATAAGGCTTTTTACACAGACCATACCTCTCTGACAAAACCTTTTCTAATTCAAAACAGAAGAGATCAGAACGAACATCAAAACTCATCCAAACAAAACTCCTAAATAGTTCTTGCATTTATGATAGAACCAACTCTGAACTGATCTGAACTACCTGGACCTCATGTTGAATGTGTGCTTCTACAGTACACACGCACGCATGCATGCACACGCACAGACACACACACACGCACGCGCACACACACACACACACACACACACACACACACACACACACACACACACACTCATTGCTAACAAACACCTCCCAAAGGTCAATAGGATATGAGTTTAATCAGGCGGGAAATAGTGTATGTCCCTTGGGTTTGTGCAAGCCATTGAGGGAGGAGGGTGTGACTGCCATCTACTGACCTTCTTGATGAAATGTATATCTGAGAAGCTATCTGAGGTGAAGTTGTATCCTTCGGTCAGCAGGGTGAGGATGTACGTGCCAGCGAAACAGTACTCAGCCAGATATTTCACCTTCGTCTCTGGATGCCGCTGCATTATCTGCATAGGCAGTTCAAACAGTGATATGACATCATCAGTGCATAGGCAGGCTGGAAGACATACAGTAGATAAAACATGGAAATTGCTAAATATGTAAAAGAGTGTGTGTGGGTGCGTGTGTGTGTAAAAAATATGGCACAACCTGAGGCCAGGGGGTAGCGCAGTAGCGTTTCAGCTTTTCCTTGACAGTTTCCAGACCGATGGAGGTATCAGTCAGATTGAGGAAGTTCATCACAAAGTAGTAGGCAGAGAAGGCCTACAGTGAGGGGGGGGGGGGGGGGGGGGTTGGACAGAGAGAGAGAACAGAATGAGCCAGGAGGTATCTTCCACAGATGCTGTAATCATATTAAACTATAATGACCGTGGATATATGCCTCCGCCAACAAGTGAGCAGTCACATGCATGTCTGTCCAGATCTTGCCGTTTGAGCCAAATGTGAAGACATTTCGTCAAGGTGTTGCTGAGATATGGCATTACCGAGCTTGAAAATGGCAATCGTGAGGTCACAGTGACCTTGGCCTTTGACCACCAAAATGTAATCAGTTCATCCTTGAGTCCAAGTGGATGTTTGAGGCAAATTAGATGAAATTCCGTCAAAGCCGTTCCAGAGATATCGCGTTAATGAACTTGGGAATGGCGTTCGTGAGGTCACAGTGACCTTGAACTTTGACCTTTATGTAATCAGTTCATCCTTGAGTACAAGTTGACGTTTGAGGCAAATTTGATTAAATTCCGTCAAGATGTTCCTCGGATATCGCGTTAACGAACATCAGACGGACAGATGGACGGACGGACAACCGCAAATCTATAATGCCTCCGGCCTGGCTATCGCCGGTGGAGGCATAATAAATTATGAAAATTCTCATTAACTCATTGTTGATGCATCAGGCTGTTGCTGGGTTCATTGGCTCAGTGCTCCATTGGCTCAGTGCTCACACATTATTTGCCTTGGTTTAGCTTGTTAGCTGTGTGGCCCGCATATTACTTGTGACTGCTCAGCACTTGGGAAAACACTTTGACCTTTTTGCATTTTATTTTCCATGAGTTCAAATTCCAGGATGGATTATGAAAACTTGGGTTTTGGAGGTGAACAAGTAGCACTCACTCATATAGACGGTTCTCCCTATAGGCTGAATAGGCAAATGGCTTGAGCCTCAAGGATTCTTAAATGTATTTCTCCTACTTCTTTTTCCTTCATAAACAAAAGGGGGGGCTATGAGGTGCATGCCAGCGATCATAAAACCAATCAAAAGCACTGATCCAGGGAAGGCCCACCCACAGCTAAAGATGGATGTTATTGGCTGAGGCCCCCTTGAATGTCTTAATTTCACCTTTGTATTTGTTATATTTTTTATTTTGATATTCATGTGCTATATCTTAGGTAACAAGCATAGAGTGCTTTACACATTACATTTTATTCACTCATTATTGCTTGATGGTGGGTAGGATTTGTCTTAAAAGGGGCCTCCAGCAGAGCCTGCCCTGCACTCACTACTGCCTTAAAGGGATAGTTCACATTTTTTAAAGTCTAGCCCTATTTGCCCTATTTGCTACTTACATGATGTTGATTGGTAGAGTTCTTTCTCAGCACAGTCCATGCTGTTCCTCATAGTAGTTCTGGAAAGTTGCGAAAAATGAATGCAAGGTCAATGGGATCACGCTCCTGTACGTACAAACTGACTGAGGCTCACTGAAATGTAATTTGTGTGCACTGTGTGTGTATGTGTGTGTGTGTGTGTGTGTGTGTGTGTGTGTGCACTGTGGATGACATTTTAGTGAGCCTCAGTCAGCTTATACATAAAGGACCGTCCGATTGACCTTCTTTGCTTCGTTTTTGCCCAACTTTCCAGAGCTCCTATGAGGAACAGCATGGATTGTGCTGAGAAAGAACTCTACCAATCAACATCATCATTGATAAGTAGCAAATACGGCTAGACTTTAAAAAAAAATTGAATTAAAACCTGTACACTGGGACATGTAACCTCCGAACAGAGTTACTCAATGGCCAAAAGCTGCAGATTGAGAGATTGCTGTGTTTGCGTAACCCCGGCCTGCACCCTGTCCCTCAACTGGTGTGTTCTGCTGCTGTTGAAGTGGGTGTGTGAACTCACCCCAAAAGGCCCCTGCAAACGTGGTTGGAAGACCCCATTGAAAGAGCAACGGCTGTATTTGCAGTCGGTGAAATTGAAAACGCTTTTGACCACTTCCTGGCACTGTGAGAAGTTTCCTGTCCCCCCGTGCGTGAAGTTTGCAGGGGCTCCAAGCGGTTTCCTGTCTGTCACGCAGGGGCTGTCGTAAGAGACAGAGTAGTTCTTAATGTCCGTGTAGCCAGGGTGGAAACACGGATCTGAGATTGTCTGTGGACCTGACTAGGAGAGAGAGAGAGAGACGGAGAGAGAGAGAGAGAGAGAGAGAGCGGTCAGGATCATTGCACATTTCAGCATCACAGTTCACATCAAGCTTCTCATGAAGTCTCAAGTGAGATGAGATTTGAACAGATGTCAGTTATACCCGAGTCTGGTGAGCCAGCGCCAGCCGCAGCACTTGGTCCTTGCCGTAACACAGGAAGCTGTGAGTGTACAGGTTATAGTCGTTGCCGTAGAGACGGAAGGTCATCAAGTTGCTCGGTGACTCTGAACCGTCGTAACTGTCGGATACAAAGCTAATCTGAGTGGAGGCCCCGCCCAGGTCCAGAGCGCCTGTGGTTTCCAAGCCCTGCACCCAAGACAAAAGAGGTGTGAAGTCAATGTAGGGTAGAAGCACATCATCTGATCCGCACACACGCACGCACGCACACACACACACACACACACACACGCACGCACGCACGCGCACACACACACACATGCACGCACGCACAGACCTGACTAAGGCGGTCGTCCAAGTAGTTGACGGTGACCCAGCCGAAGGCGCCCTCCTCCTGGCCACTGAGCATTCTGGCGCCTTGATAGGAGAAGGGGAACTGCTGCAGGGCTGCAGCCACGGCCTGGAAGACCTTCTCTGATGCCGAGCTGTCCTCCATACTGCATGTGCACACCACCCCCACACACACAGTCATGTGAATGATTTATGTCCACAATGCAAATCAATATGGAAAACCATCAATAATAAACAGAGTGGGCTATATCAATGGACTTGACAGTATTATGCACTGCCCTGGCACTGCTGGCAGTAAGGCTCATGCAGACAAATTGTGCGTGCATGTGTGCGTGTGTGTGTACTGTACTTGAGCAGTCTCATCCCAGCAGTAGCACCCAGGTAGAGGGGGGTCTCCTGGTGTCTGTTGCTGGGGACAAAGCGTTGGGCCTCCTGCATACACACCGTCAGAGACTCCCCTGCCTTCCCTGGATTAGATGCATAGCTGGAGATACCTGGGCCTGCAGGAGAGCAACATTAGATGCCTAGCTAGAGATACCTGGGCCTGCAGGAGAGCAACATTAGATGCCTAGCTAGAGATACCTGGGCCTGCAGGAGAGCAACATTAGATGCCTAGCTGGAGATACCTGGGCCTGCAGGAGAGCAACATTAGATGCCTAGCTGGAGATACCTGGGCCTGCAGGAGAGCAACATTAGATGCCTAGCTGGAGATACCTGGGCCTGCAGGAGAGCAACATTAGATGCCTAGCTGGAGATACCTGGGCCTGCAGGAAAGCAACATTAGATGCCTAGCTGGAGATACCTGGGCCTGCAGGAGAGCAACATTAGATGCCTAGCTGGAGATACCTGGGCCTGCAGGAGAGCAACATTAGATGCCTAGCTGGAGATACCTGGGCCTGCAGGAGAGCAACATTAGATGCCTAGCTGGAGATACCTGGGCCTGCAGGAGAGCAACATTAAATGCCTAGCTGGAGATACCTGGGCCTGCAGGAGAGCAACATGGCAAATACTAGAGAGTGCTCATGAAATGTCGTCTAAGAATGAAAACAATGACTGAAGAGGTGCTAATGTGAACTCCCTGTGTGAATGTGTACTGTACACCCTCCCTAGTATCCAAATTCACCTCTACGTTTACCTAGTCGGGTTAAATGAGGTGTAAACATGAAGTGGATCAGTCAAAGGTGAAAGAATGAGGGGTTAAAGTTCAAACTGTGTAGGGAGAGGAATGTGTTGCCTATGGGAGCACTCTGCCATGTGTGCCTGTGAGTGTGTTTCACTTTAAGTGCTTTACCGCTCAGCCAGTAGATTTACATGAGGAAGGATGCCAATTGGATGGTGCGATTAAAAGCAGTAGTAAAATCATATTGCACAAGACAGACTAACCAGCCATGCTACATGCTGCGCATTTCTGAATGTGTGATTGAGCCGCACAATTAAATGATTTGCAATTAACCCTGGGGGAACTTTTTTGGACAGGCTAGTTGCTGGACAAAATGTAACAGGACTTCACATCCTGTAATAGTGTAGACATTGTATGCAGGGGCTGTGGAGATAAATGGGTGTTCATATACCTTTGACTTTGCAGGAATGGGTCTGTTTAACTCTGCCGGTGTTGTTATCCTTCTCTGCTGGCCACTCATAGATATACAGAGCTGTGTGGGAGGAGCCGGCGTCCAGCACAATCCCATACTGGTGGTGGGAGGGGGGGGGGGGGGTGATATGGAATGGGGGGAGAGAGACATTCCACAGTTCTGAACTCTGATGTTAATGCTGGATGTGGTCCGCCCACCAAGAAATACAGATAAACGAGATAAAAACACAAGTTTCGTGCTTAATTTTGTAAAACGACCCAAGACAATGCGATGAGATATATGACCAACGATAAAAGGTGCCAGACTTTATGCACATGAACATACTATGGCCCTATTTGGTAGTGGATTTGTCTTTTTGTCTTCAATAGTACAGGCTAAGGTCATATTGACCAGCTGAGCCCATATTTGGTTTGTGGACTTTGGACAGAGGGCCCAGTCTAACTCTATGGGCTCCACAGAGTCTAACTCTATGGGCTCCACACAGGGAACTGGCTGATCATTGCAGTAGAATAAATAAGTCCATGTTACGGCTCTGAGCGACACCTGCAGTATCTTACTGTATCCTCTAGTCTACTGTACCTTGTATTTTGGGAGAAGGGGCTTATTCTGCAACACTGCTACCGTCACCAAGGCAACGATCGCTATGACGCCAATTGCAGTGATGATGATGGTCACTGGCGTGTGCCAGGGGTTCTTCTCTTTCATCTCTGAGAGAGAGAGAGTGAGAGAGAGGGCGGAAAGACAGAGGGAGAGAGGAGGAGAGAGGGAGAGAGGAGGGGAGGAGGGGAGGAGAGAGGGAGAGAGGAGGGTAGGAGAGAGGGGGAGAAAGGAGTTGCCGGGGCAGCAAGGGGGAGATGGGGACACATTGGAAAGAGGAGGGGGTATGGGGCTTGTTAGCCAAAGCCTTGCATCCAGATGTGAGTGATGTCACAGCGTGTGTATGTCTGTGTGTGTGTGTGTGTGTGTGTGTGTGTGTGTGTGTGTGTGTGTGTGTGTGTGTGTGTGTGTGTGTGTGTGTGTGTGTGTGTTTGAGGCTGTCTGTGAGTGGTTAATTATGTTATTATGTAACCAGAAACTACAGATGTATTTCTGATAGAAAATGCTTCATCCATATCTTTGAACTCACTTCCAGCAGTAGCAAATTAATCAGGTGATGCTGAAAAAAGTCATTGTGATTTCTGCTTTGGAAAATCATTTCCTCTAACAAAGCAGCCGTGTCAACATCACTGTGGAAACAGACCACCTGCTGAGCCAAACTGTTTATACATAACAAGGACTATTGTCTAATCAAAACCTGACTTATAATAGCTAATGGCATTGGGCCTTTTTCACAGCAGCCATTTTGTAGCAGGGTAAACACCGGTGCAACCAAAACCATAATGAGGGCCCCAGCACTGCAACACCTAAATGGATCGGAAGTTGGAAACCCTCATTAATGTTTTGATTGCACCTGTGCTTACCCTGCCTTTTAGACACAAAATGGCTGCTGTGAAAAAGGTCAATGAATCAGTTATCACATATGAATGTGGGTCTATTTTTGTTTCATCTGGAATCTGCTGTGTTTGTCAGTTGAAGCTTTGTTTGGTTTCCATGACTTTGGAAGTAGGCTACTCATTAAGTTTCCACTGTTTACAATTGGGATCTAAAACAATTGTGAACAAGCGCACGTGCACACTCACACACACACACACACACACACACACACACACGTGCGCGCACGCACACACACA
>NC_139626.1:22867369-22952369 GCF_964638095.1 Poromitra crassiceps
CGTTTAACTGACATAATAGGAAGGTATGAGTACATCTGTGATATGCTGGTTGGAAGTAAACAACCAGCATATAATATCCTCATTAATGGTGATCCCATTACCCCAAAAGATAGCTTCAACTGCAACCCTTACCGATACTCATAGTAATGATTACTCATAGTAATAGATACAAATCATAGTAACATAGCATAGAAAGGAATGTTTACAATACACATGTGCAGGTGTCCTGAGCTGACCTGATCATCACCTCACAGTACGGGAGCCCGGAAGGAAAATATTAAGTATCAAGAGTGTTTTGCAAGAGATGGAACAGTCATGCCTTTGTTTCCTATCAAAGACCTACCAACACTTCTAGTTTGAGTTCCAGCCAGCAGATTGAAGGGAACAATTCTGTTACTTACAGTATGTGTAATCGTGGTTAGTGACGTTGTTGGCAACCAAACATAGACAGACAGACAAACACGCTGACTCTGAGCCTCAGAAAACAAGTGCTTACCTGAGTGGCAAATTACCAAGCATGAGATCATAATAGCTTAACAGTGACTATGAAAAGAAAGAAATCCACCACAGAAATTCAACACCACCAGGCGAATACACTTCCATCTCTTTCTCTTTCTCTCTCTCTCTCACTCACACACACACACACACACACACACACACACACACACACACACACACACACACACACACACACACTTATTCACAGAGACACAAACACATATAGTACCGTACACATGTAACACACACATCCATGCACGCCGCAGTGTTTACATTTCCAATCCCCTCTGTAAACACAAGTGTAGCCATACGGTGAGAGACAGGATGGTCCAGACGACGACACAAGGAAACAGGGAGTGAGAGAGCAGTGACTGAGAAAATGGCATCGGAAAACAGATTACACCTCTAATCTGTCCACCCAACCGCGTCTCCTCGTCCTCCTGTATCACATATCATTGAGCCAGTTCTCCTGTATGCTGCTTTTTCAACATGCGGACATTTGTTAATAAGAACAAACTCCTCCAGACTCCCATAACTACAAGCTTTGAATAGGAACACTCCCCGTTCCTGGTGAATATTATAACTTTTTTAGTAACTTGTTTGCACAATGGCAGTACGTTTTTGTCTCTGTACCACTGTCACATTGTCAATGTGTTTTGGGTTTATGTTATGGATTGTGTTTTTCTGTTATTTGGCATTATGTCTTTGAAGTGTTTTCCTCTCTGAAGACAATAACTAACTAGCCTGGTAAACCAGCCGGTCACGTGAACTCACATTTTTCATTTCGTTCTACCAGACTGTCTGGCCTCGAGCTTTTACCCAGTGTTTGCAGTGGGCGGGAGTTGGGCAGGTGTACTTGCCTTGACAGACAACTCCTTCAGCCAATCAGCGTCGGATCCAGTCAAATCCAAATCCACTCGGGACTCGGGAGAACAGCGAAAACATATTTTCCGCTGAGAAATCCGCTGTTGCATGCTCCTGTACTTGTTTAATTGTTGTTTTTGAATTTCTGCAATAACTGCACTTTATGGTTGTTTAAACTCGACGAACGTTGACGTTACTGCTCGAGGCGGACAGCCAGGGAGGCAGCCATTACTGTTTTGCCAGTGGCGTTCTTGATTGGCCAACTTGCACTGTCAATCACAGGGCAATGAGCGCAGTCGCTGATTGGCTAGAGCACTTTGTAATTTCTGAAAACATCCTCCCAGGCCTGGATGCTCGCCAGACCGTCTACTCTGGTAGAACGAAATGAAATGTGAGTTCACGTGACCGGCTGGTTTACCAGGCTAATAACTAACGAACAAGAAGTAGAAGATGAAAGAGTAGTCTAGCAGCAAGTCCTCAAAAAACGCTTTAGTTTTTGAGATACCCCTACCCGAGGTAGAACAAAACACAACAATGATTTTTCTTATCTTTAGGGTTTCCCATTAATGAAATTGATTGTTGTCAAAATTTATTTTGGGGGAAAAAATGTTTTTTGGCTGTTCTTTAGAACTATCCCAATCCCTGAAAAAGAGCCAAATTAGGCCAGTCCGGAATGGGGAAAGGTGACAAAAAAGCCCATAACTTGAGAATGCTCACTCTTTTCCTCATCAGATTTGCTGAGGTATGAACCAGGTGGCTGCCCTACCTCACCAAATAGTCAGAAAATGATTTACCTAAAAAGGTCATGAATTATAGTCCTGTAAACATAGCTTTAGTTTAGGCGGAAATTGTTCTTTGTGGTGACAGGAACATAGGACTCCATCACTTTTCTCTCATTTATCAGAAAAACAGAAATCCCCCAAAAATATACCATTACTGAGTTGTCTAGGGTGCTATTGAACACTGCCCAGTAGTTGTATGGAGATATCTGGTACAGTTCTATTGTAAATGAGAATTCTTTAGACATAGGCCTACTACCTCTTCTCTGAAACAGTCAAATTAGGTCATTCTGAATAGGGGATAAGTGGCATAATAGCCTATAAGTTAAGAATGTTTATCTAAATTACAAGCCTCTAAAACAGAAATACAAGGTGTAAATATCGGAAGTTTTATTGAAACTGGAACATGAATCCAAACTATATAAATCAGTAGTATCTCCTGTCTTGACATGACAAAATAACACAAGTATAATAGTAATCATAATACATTTGTTTTATGGTAGCCCCAAATCTCAGTGCTTTATTTCATTTCATAAACAAAAACAGGAGAACGGACTGGAAAACAAAATAACCAACGCAAAGATAAAACCGAACAGAGGAATAAAAAGTGGCTGCTCATTTGACCTGGTATATGGATACTTGTTTCACAGCCAAAGTCCAAATATCCAAATATGAAATACAGTATCAGCCCTTTGTTGAACGTAACCCTACCAAATTATTGTGCTAGTGTTTGGGAGTCTGGGGCACATTCACAAGCTATACTCCATGGACTGCAATTGTAAGGATTGCAAAAGACTGTGAAACAAGTGTCCATATACCGGGTCAAATGAGCAGCCACTTTTTATTCCTCTCTTCTGTTTTATTTTTGCCTTGGTTATTTTGTTTTCTAGTCCATTCTCCTGTTTTTGTTTATGAAATTAAATTAAATGAAGCACTGAGATTTGGGGCTACCATAAAACAAATGTATTATGATTACTATTATACTTGCCCCCATACTTGACTAATAACTGTTTTGGTCATGGGTTTCATACACTGTCTGTACTAAAACATCTAAAAGGCAAACATCTTATCAGAAGGGGAACCCTGGGACAAAATATTATCAGATGGGGGTCCGTGGTCTAATTTGAGTCAGTTTAGGGGTCCTTGTGGTCCACAATATTTATAACAGCCGAGCTCCCGAGTACCTCAAAGACCACTTCCTGAGGAGCGGTGATGCTCATGCGCACCACACCCAAGCCAGCATTGCTGACCTGTGCCTGCCGAGGTTTAAAACCAACATGTTTAAATGTTCTGGTGCGGTGCATTGGAACAAGCTACCTTTACTTATAAAAAGTACCGGAAACCAGCATCTTAAAAAAAAAAGGTCAAAACCTGGCTTTCGGACAACTTAAATGCATAAGAATGGTAGCCTGCTACATTTTTGTTTTTCACTGTTATTGAAATCTGATGAATTCTTCATCTCCTGTTTAGTTGTCAGTTTTATTGTTCGAGTCGGCCGAGCCATTCAGATTTTCGTCATCTTCGCTGCCATAAGATCAAGAACAATGGAAATAAGTCTGTGACTTTGTTGTGTCATCCTTGTCAGTTTTTAAAGCTATGATGTATTTATTGTACTGTTGCTTTGTCTATTGTCGAATAAAATAAAATAAAATCTTGATTCGAAAAACTTTGAGCATTGAAAGTCCCTGCAGACTGCGGTTGAGTTTGTTCTTCAGAACCTAACCTAAAATAAACACTGACATTTAACACATTTACACTCACATACACAGAGAGAGGTGTTAACCACAACCAAACAAAAAGCAGTTTAACTTTCCATCTGATGGCTTTCTGCAGCACGCATAGGGGGACTATGAGATGACGTGCCCCTCGGCCAGATACAAAGATCTCCAGCACCCCTGTGACCACAACAGGAAATGTTTGCAACAAACACAGGCTCGTATGAGCCCCATCACCTAAATCTCAAGTCTATTTACAGCTCAGAATGTACAGTACATAGTCGCAGCATGTTAGAAAAACACTTAGGCTATCTGGCAATCATTTTTGACTACTCTTAAGTCACTTCACTTCTAACAAATGAATGACCTTATTGCATGTTGCTATGCTTTTTTCTTTTTTTTAATTGCACTTATGGGAGAGAAAAGAATTACAAAGTTACAATTACAAGTTGCAAACACATTTTCGGAGTTCTTTCCTCCCAGCGGCTGTCAGACTTTTTAATTCTGTACACTCCTGAGTGAAGAATGGTTTAAATTGCTGCTCTCATTTGGCTCAATTGGCAACTAAATGCACTTTTATCCAGCACTTTTGAATGTAATTTTAATGTAATTTTTTACTTTTGAATGCAATTTTTACTTGTGTAATTGTTATATTCTGTTTTTACTTTTGTTAACTATACGTGCTATTATGTTGCCGTCTCTTTTTTAACCCTGTCCACTTGCTGCTGTAGCACTGTAATTTCCACTTGTGGGACAAATAAAGGATTATCTTATCTTATTATTCTAGGCCTAAAAAAATATATGTTTTATATATATATATATATATATATACATATATATATATATATATATATATACATATATATATATATATATATATATATATATATATATATATATATATATATATATATACAGTATATATATATATAACTTAACCTACATTACCCATCTGACCTGAACCACTACCGTCCCATCTCCAACCTCCCCTTCATCTCCAAAACTCTTGAGAGGGTGATTGCCGCCCAACTCCAGTCCCACCTCGACTCAAACAACCTCCACAAACCATTTCAATATGGTTTCCACCCTAATCACAGCACTGAAACAGCCCTGGTAAGAATCACTAACGACTTCCTCTGTGCCGCTGACTCTGGACTCCTCACCATCCTCATCCTCCTTGACCTCTCCGCTGCTTTCGATACCATCTCCCACCCACTACTTCTGGAGCACCTGGCGAACATTGGAATCACTGGTGTTGCACTTTCCTGGTTTGCATCCTACCTCACCTCAACAGTTTGTCCAACTAGGGAACCACACGTTCTGCCATTTGACCCAGGGGTCAGTATTGGGTCCACTCCTATTCATCACCGACCTCCTCCCCCTGGGTAAAATCCTCTGTCACCATGGTGTTCAGTTTCACTGCTACGCCGATGATACCCAGGTCTATATCTCCACCAAACCCACCACCACTCTTGCTCCCACCTCCCTCACCGCCTGCCTCCAGGACATCAGGAGCTGGATGAGCAGGAACTTCCTGAAGTTAAACACCAGTAAAACCGAGGCCCTGCTCATCGGCTCCAAAAACATCCTCTCCAAAGCTCAAAACACCACTGCCCCAAACATCATCATTGACAGCTTCCCTGTTCCCTTGTCCACCCAAGTCAAGAGCCTCAGCGTCATTCTGGACAGCACCCTTTCCTTTGCACCCCACTTAAAAAAACATCACCCGGTCTGCTTTCTTCCACATCATCTCCAGACTCTGCCCATCCCTGTCCCAACACAGCACCGAAGTCCTCATCCACACATTTGTTACATCCCAGATTGATTACGGCAACTCTATTCTCTCTGGCCTACCCACCAAATTGCTCAACAGACTCCAAATTCCTGGATCATCACCTGCACTAAATCATCTGAACACATCACCCCTGTCCTCATTCAACTCCACTGGTTCCCCATTCACTACCGGATTTACTTCAAAAACCTTCTACTCACTTACAAAGCCCTACACAACCTACCCCCCACCTATCTCTCTGACCTAGAGGAATACACCCCTTCCCACTCCCTACGCTCTTCCGCAGCTGGTCTCCTGAACGTCCCCCCCTCTCGCCTCAGTACCATGGGTGCTAGGGCCTTCAGCTGCTCTGTACTCCAACAGTCTGACTCCATCACCACATTCAAATCCCACATCAAAACCCACCTGTTCAAACTGGCCTACTCACTTTAATCATATACAGCACTCAATCTATGTTACTCGCCTGCCGTGTGTATCTCCTGTCTTTTCTTTTATCTACGCTCGTCGTATTTTAATTATGCTGGTGTTTGCCATGCTTGTTGTTTTTATGTATGATCTTTTAGAATGTTATGTCTCTTTTATGCACTGTACAATGACCTTGGTGTTTTGAAAGGTGTCACCAAATGTATTATTATTATTATTAGTAGTAGTATTAGTAGTATTATGCCACTTATCCCCCATTCGGAATTACCTAATTTGACTGTTTCAGAGAAGAGGTAGTAGGCCTATGTCTAAAGAAATCTCATTTGCAATAGAACGGTACCAGATATCTCCATACAACTACTGGTCAGTGTTCAATAGCACCCTAGACAATTCAGTAATGGTATATTTTTTAGGGATTTCAGTTTTTCTGATAAATGAGAGAAAAGTGATGGAGTCCTATGTTCCTGTCACCACAAAGAACAATTTCCGCCGAAACTAAAGCTATGTTTACAGGACTATAATTCTTGATCTTTTTAGGTAAATCATTTTCTGACTATTTGGTGATGTAGGGCAGCCACCTGGTTCATACCTCAGCAAATCTGATGAGGAAAAGAGTGAGCATTCTCAAGTTATGGGCTTTTTTGTCACCTTTCCCCTATCCGGACTGGCCTAATTTGGCTCTTTTTCAGGGATTGGGGTAGTTCTAAAGAACAGCCAAAAAAACATTTTTTCCCCCAAAGTAAATGTTGACAACAATCAATTTCATTAATGGGAGACCCTAAAGATAAGAAAAATCATTGTTGTGTTTTGTTCTACCTTGGGTAGGGGTATCTCAAAATCTGAGGGCCCTTTCTGCTAGACTAGAGAGAGAGAGAGACACAAAGACAGAGAGGAGCGATAGCAGATGTTATTATTATACTGAATCTATTGTGTCTGTGTCCTTGTTCTGTACTTTTAATCCAAATATTTTAAGATGTTAGGATGAACGATTCAAGATTGGAGATGAACTTCTGTTCACTGGGTGTAGAAAATGGCCCTGTTTAAGTACAATATATATATTTCATAAAATCTTCTCAACATTCCTACTCAGGTCTGAACAAAGGGAAAGCATTGAATCCCGAGTAACAGACCACAATACCAATCAAGCAATTGGATCGATGCTAAATGCTAAAGCTCCAGGCGCAGATTTCCCATTGAATTCTTCAAAGGCTTCTCCTCTAAACCTGCCGTCCTGCCCCTGACTCTAAACCTACCGTCCTGCCCCTGACTCCTCTAAACCTACCGTCCTGCCCCTGACTCTAAACCTGCCGTCCTGCCCCTGACTCCTCTAAACCTGCCGTCCTGCCCCTGACTCTAAACCTACCGTCCTGCCCCTGACTCCTCTAAACCTGCCGTCCTGCCCCTGACTCTAAACCTACCGTCCTGCCCCTGACTCCTCTAAACCTGCCGTCCTGCCCCTGACTCTAAACCTGCCGTCCTGCCCCTGACTCCTCTAAACCTGCCGTCCTGCCCCTGACTCCTCTAAACCTGCCGTCCTGCCCCTGACTCTAAACCTGCCGTCCTGCCCCTGACTCCTCTAAACCTGCCGTCCTGCCCCTGACTCTAAACCTGCCGTCCTGCCCCTGACTCCTCTAAACCTGCCGTCCTGCCCCTGACTCCTCTAAACCTGCCATCCTGCCCCTGACTCCTCTAAACCTGCCATCCTGCCCCTGACTCTAAACCTGCCATCCTGCCCCTGACTCTAAACCTGCCGTCCTGCCCCTGACTCCTCTAAACCTGCCGTCCTGCCCCTGACTCCTTTGCTCAGTTTTCTCTGAAATCCTTGAAAACCACTCTCTACCCCAAATTCTAACACAACCAACTGTGTTGTAATGGTATTATTTTGTATAGATACAGTCGGTGACGTTACTTCCGGTAACGTGTGTGTGTGCGTGGCAGTGGCTGAAAACGGGAGGATTTCCCCCACGCTGACCCACTGACCACGCGTCTATGACGAGACACTGGCTGAATGTATAGCACAAGGCGTAGGGATACCTGGGTGACGTCATCGGTGAGCGCAGTCAGTCTTCTCCGTGAAAAGTCAAGTCCAGTCAGTCTCCGGTGTTATGTTATGTCAGCCTGACAATAAAGCTGATTAAAGACAGTCGCCATGCACCTCCTGATAATGTCTACATAGCCTACAATATCAGTACTTACAAGATTACAAGATTCTCACCAAGGATCTGTGTATCTGGCTATTTCGAATATATATATATATATATATATATATATATATATATATATATATATATATATATATATATATATATCTCTGGAAGACAATCTTTTTTCAACAAACATTTATTTATTTAAGATCATTTTTGGACGTTATTTTTTGGAAGGTTTACAACAGAGATAGACAGGAAAGATTGCGTGAGGGAAAGATGCAGTAAAGGCCAGATCTTGTCACAGTTACATGGTACAGTACGCGCCTTAGACCACTAAGCCACAATGAGACTCCTCCCTCTCAACACTAACATCATTTCCCTTAATGCCTTAAGTTATAAGGCTTTTGACTAACTGAAAACTGTGACTGACTAAAAACTAAATTACCATTGTTTTTATTATTCTTATTCTTATTCTTATTCTTATTTCTTATTCTTATTCTTATTCTTATTCTTATTCTTATTATTGGAAAATTTTGGTCTTGGCCCTTTTTTGTGCTGGATAAAGATTTGTTAATCATCTCCCAGTGCCTCAGTCCATACGAACAATACTATTTTGAGTTCTTCCCTCTCTTTCGAGGTACAAGACAGTGGCGTCCTCTTAGCCCTCCCCTAGAGCCGTTTTCCCACATGCGTACCGGAAAATTACCTGTAAGTCAATATCGGACATTTCCCTTCACACTTCGGCTCGCGCATATGGGAATCTAGCAGCGAATTTGCCTGTATGTTGGGGGGCGGGGCGGCACTGCAGAGCGGGTGGGGAGTGACGTGTCGGCAAAACTCTTGATGGTGAAATAAAATTTTATCCGTTCACCTGCGTCGCGTTGAAGCACTTTTTACAGACTGGCTTCGTTTGATGTGTCCGGGCTTGCCTTCGCTGTCGGCAACGTAAGCAAAATACTTCCACATTTCGCTTCGTGCATTTGCTTCGTCTGTGTCCCTGTCGGGCTGTCACTGAAGGAGGAGGACGAGCAGGCAGCAGAGAGGAGAGAGGGGAAAATCAGCACACCCACACATGAAGCTGACATAGGCTACTGCTCTTATTATCACAAGATCATTTCGCCAGTTTGCTTTAATGTGCGCGAATGATTAGATTATGCCCGCTGGAACATTAAGCAACGTGTGTACACCTCGCCCATGAGAGTGTCGCGGGAAATGACTGGACCCGTTCTCTACTTGAGTCCGCTATCGCGCATACCGCTCTTCTGACTGGCTCCAAACTGGTGAAATCTCCGCGATGACGGGGTCGCGCTTATACCGGCACGACGACGTTCTCACATGCAGGCATTAGACCACGTTCCGGTCATTTTGCGGTACAAAGCGCATGTGGGAAAAGGGTTGACATAGCTATTGAAGCATTAGCTGTAGCCTTGAGAATAGAAGAAGGGATTTCAGTTGTACTCAGATGGGGCATAAATCATAAATTGTCTTTGTATGCAGATGACCTAGTTTTCTATAGCCATTTCAAACTTTGATAATTCCTTACCCAAACTTCTACACATATTAGAAACTTTTGGTCAATTTTCCAACTATAAATGGAATATATCAAAAAGTCTACTCTTCCCAATTCGATTAGATGCCAAATTTCAGCGATTGTGAGAAAATTAAAAACAACAACACATTTGACTATACATCACAATGGCCAAATCTCTCATATCTACGGTAGGCTACAACAAATACAAAACATCAATCCACCGTCCTCTGCAAATATAAAAGGGGCGGCTTTAGCTCAGGAGGTAGAGCGGGTCCAGAGATGGGCGAAAATACATCATAAAGTATTTTGATACAAATTACAAATACTTGCTCAAAAAATGTATCACAATACAAATACAAAATACTCGTCTGAAAAATGTATTTGAGATACAAATACGTATTTTGTATTTTGAAAATACATAAAAATACATTTTATAAAAACTGATAAAGAGCTGCAACAATTAGTAAATCCATCAATTCATTGCCAAATATTACATTAATTGCCTATTTTGATCATCTATTCATCATTTTGAGCCATTTCTGTAAGGAAAATGTCCTAATTGTCTGATTCCAGCTCATCAAATGTGAAATTTTCTGGTTTCCTTAGATGGTAAATCATCTCTTAGTCCTCTGTGACAGTATTTTCCTTTGTGTACTAGGGTTGGCACCATGTACGATGGCATCGACCATCGTCGATGGGCCGACCCCCATCGACCTCTGACACTTCTACATCGGACCATCGTGATTATCTGTTCGAATTAAAAATTTGGCAGATTTAATAATAAAAAAGGCTATCTCCACTCAACCGCGACACACGGGGGACGCACAGGCGGCATTAAACAAGCAGCAAAGCGTACCTTATCCCCAGTTCAGAGAAGTGGTAAAGCGGAGAGGAAGAGAAGATAAGCAGAAGTCGGTTGTGTTGTGAAAATGTTAAGAAAGAAGAAACTTCACGTTCTTTCCTGTTTGCAACCCAATGTGAGTAATGTTACAAGTCTTCAACTGTGAATTCAACTCGCCTGTTTCCAGGAACTCTCTCCTTTACATACTGTGTACAGGCTGCCTGCTGCTGTGTTTCTATCTCTCCTTAACGTAACCCAATGTTAGGTTCAAAACTGAGCCCACACAAATCTAACGTTAGCCACCAGTAATTCTGCCCCTTTTCTGCCACCTATTTAAATTAAACACACACACGTTGTTGGTCACGATCTGTAACGTTAACGTTTGATTGTTTTGCGCCTTTCAATATTGCTGGTAGTGATAGCCTACTGTTTGAATTGCCTGGCTCTGTGCTGTAGTAGTAGCCTATCCAAGCCCGCTGGTCTCTAGTAGCGCTCAGCTGTCCTGTTGTAAACGTGAACGTACATTGCAGTGGCGCAGCCAAACGGCACCACATGGACTTCATAAATCATTAATTAACCCCACCCCCCGTCAACCACGATGCCAACGTCCATCGCAATGTTTCACTGTGGAACCATCGCGATGGTTATTTAGGTGACATCGCATTACAGTACAATACATTACAGTTCTTTCATTTCAGTTTTAGCTGTTTTTCAGCACAGCTAATTTCTCCCTCACTTCAGCTGTTAATCACCTTCTGCGAGGGCTTTTGACTTACAGGCAGCATTTCTACATGTTAACCTCAAGCTTTGGAACTTTGACCATGTTAGCTCTAGATATCTGACATCATAACAGTATCCCTGGAGATGATGCGCCATGGCTGCAGTTATGGAAATCGCGGGCTCCAAATGTGCGCCATCGGCTCATACTACAGAGTTGCTCGAGTGACATCACTGATGACATCACAACTGCCTGAGTAACATCACAGTTGGGCAATCAGTGGCTCGAGTGACATCACTGATGACATCACAATTGATCAAGTGACATCACTGATGACATCACAATCGTGACCCACACTGCCGCCCCACACACTGCCACCCACTTTGCCAATTTTAATTAAGAAGATAATTAGTTGTGTCTTGATACATACAATATGATACACTGGTTTGAATATGCAGTAAACTGTTTCATTTGCAGATAGGCCAGTGCATGCAATATCTAATCATCAATTTATATTAGTAATTTATCTCTGGGGGAATTTCCACCAACACAAGGCTTCATACTAGACGAAGAAGTGATGTGAAGTCTGACTCAAGACCCACCCTACTCTGCCTCTGATTTGTTGTTGAGTTTGTTCTGAGGGTAAGCCAATCAGAGGTAGAGTAGAAGTGACATGTCACATTTCTTTCCTCCACAGTTTAAACCTGTGTCAATGGTAAGAATGTGTCAATTTGAGAATAAAATGACATAAAATTAAAGAAAAAAGTAGTTTATGTATTTAAAATACACAAAATACAAGGTCTGAAAGTATCTTGATACAAATTACATCTTATTTTTCTCGGTCCAGCCAAATACAAATGACAAAATACACAAATGTAGTTGAAATACGTATTTTAAATACATGTATTTAAAATACTGCCCATCTCTGAGCGGGTCGGCCAATGACGCAAGGGTTGGCGGTTCGATCCCCGCTCCCTCCCAGCTGCTGTCGTTGTGTCCTTGGGCAAGACACTTAACCCCAAATTGCTCCCGATGGTGTGCAGGCACCCTGCGTGGCAGCCTGCCGCCATCGGTGTATGAATGGGTGAATGTAGACTACCTACTGATTGTAAAGCGCTTTGGATAAAAGCGCTATATAAATGCAGGCCATTTACCATTTACCATTTAAAAGGTGCATGGGAGTGGGAACGTGATATGGTCATCCCTGACACTACTGTACCTTGCTTCATCTGTCTCGACATGATGAGTTCTGAGGAACTACCAGAGGTGTTTATAGACGGTTTTCACCAGAGCGCAATCCCACAACACTTCCTTTTTCTCAGCATTCGGCAAACTGCAGAAATATTCACTCGACATTGTTACTTTTGTTTTCGCTGCTCAGCTGTATAGACGGTTTTCACGGAATGGTCAGTCCTGCACTTGAATGTTTTTTTTTCTTTTATGTCCATAGCAAACACTGCAACAGGAAGTCAGCGGGGGTTCAATTTAGAATGTTTTTGTTGTCAAGTTAAAACCGTCTATACATGTATGTCTGGACAGATTTTGCAAATGCGATAGTGTCAACACAATGCAAGATGCAGTCACGAAACTTTACAGGTGTAATTGACATCCAAATGAAGGCTGATTTAAAAAATGGCGTGATCCGAGCTGGGGGCCCGGGCCCTCCCACATTAAGTTAAGTTAAGTTAGTTAAGTTAAGTTATCCTTTATTTATCCCCATGGGGAAATTCATCCTCTGCATTTGACCCATCCTCTACTAGGAACAGTGCAGCGCCCAGGGACCAACTCCAGTTCTTGGGTTCTGGGTTCTTGGGTTCTAGAGAGAGGATGCCACAGGCAGCAGATGCTGAGTGTTCTCTGAGTCTGAGTCAGTGGGTGACGCGGGGGGAGTTTGTGGTTTCGTAAGGACAGGGGAGAGGAAACAACAACGTCGCTATTAGACAGGTCTTAATGTGTTGTCAGTCTGGTGGTTGGGCTCTAACTTCCTCCATAAGCCTCTATGCAGACACACATGTAGGCTACTGTAACACGTACGTACACGTAGCGCTAATACTGTATATCTCTGCCAGATACATTCACCTCAACTTACCTCACACACACGCATGCAATGCAACACACACACGCTCACGCACGCGCGCACACACACACACACACACACACACACACACACACACACACACACACACACACGGAGCATTTGTTTCTTCGACGCACCATAAATACTTTTGGTTGTTGGGCTATTGTGAAACAGCATCCTCTGCCCCTTCCATACGACAAGCATCTGAGAGGAAGCATCTCTGACCTCCGCTCTACAGGGAGGGAGGCAGCCTTTCTCAGTGGTGGTAGCAGACAGTGCAGTCTGTCTCAGCCTACAGGACAGCCCCGTACCAAGCCTGTCCTCGTCCTCTGACTCAGCCTACAGGACAGCCCCGTACCAAGCCTGTCATCGTCCGCTCTACTCTGAGCTTATCAATGAGGGGAATAGAAGTGTTTTGGGGTGGGTGTATGTGCAACGATCCAGCTGGGCTTCCCTGGCTGGAATGAAGCCAATGTTTCCATGCTGTATGCACTTTAGCGTTTGCTTTAACACGGAGAACCAAATTGGTGCGATTCAAATACTTGGGAAGTTATCAATCAGCAAAAGTCAATTAAATTGCCTTTCAGATACTTTTTTTTTGCTTGTCTAAACTTTCTGGAATTCATTGTATTATCCAAAGTATGACAAACTCCACCCATCCTCCACTAAGCAGTGCAAAAACATTTGGCCCGTCAAAAGGTGCTGCTTTGATCCTGGTGTGTGTCAGCAGGATTACCTGCGGCATACTGGCACTACAAACACAGTGCACAGTCCAAGGTGTGCACTTAGCATTACAGTAAATGACATCACTGAAACAGTGATGACCTCATGGCTCTACCTAAGCATTAACTAGCCCTCATAATGTCGGCGATTAAGTAGATAATCTTGTGTTACAGCCTCAATAACCTGCGGTGCTTGATAAGCGCTACAATAAAGCACACCTGCTTCTGCTGAGTGTGCCTCTGTTTGGGGCGTGCTACAACTCAACTATCTCATTCACAACCTGCCTTGTGAAAAACACAGGCACCTGCTACAGACAAGTCACATGCATAACGTTCACATTCACATTCACATCGCTGCTACAGCTGAATACACTGTCTGATAAGGCTTTCCTGTCAGCCCTCTGCTCAATGGTGTGTGTGTGTGTGTGTGTGTGTGTGTGTGTGTGTGTGTGTGTGTGTGTGTGTGTGTGTGTGTGTGTGTGATGGTGTGTGTGATGGTGTGTGTGTGTGTGTGTGTGTGTGTGTGTGTGTGTGTGTGTGTGTGTGTGTGTGTGTGTGTGTGTGTGATTGTGTGCGCGCGCGCGCGCGCGTGCGTGCACGTGTGTGTGTGTGTGTGTGTGTGTGTGTGTGTGTGTGTGTGTGTGTGTGTGTGTGTGCCAGCCATAGCAGTACACCTACCTCTTTGTGCAGACATGGGTTCTCTCTCAGCAGCCACACAATGCTCTATCTATTCTTTGCCCCTCTCTCTCTTTCTGTTTCCTCTCTCTCTCGCTCTCCCCCTCTCTCTCTTTCTGTTTCCTCTCTCTCTCTCTCTCTCTCTGGTAACACAGCTCTCTGCTCAGTCTAATGTTTCTCAGCACCTCCTTTCACATACACTCGCTTTATTAGGAGAAGCAGTAGAGCTTCCCTCCTCCCACTCGGCACCCTCCCCTCCGTCACGGGCGCCTTTAGCTTTTCATTCTGTTTACCCCTCTCTCATTCTCTCTCTCTCTCATTCTCTCTCTCTCTCATTCTCTCTCTCTCTACACCTCTGTCATTCTCACTTACTCTTTCGCTCAGTTGCCCCTGCCCTTCTCTCTCTCCCACTTTTTACATCTCTCTCTCTCTCTCTCTGCCTCTGTCTCCGTCTCTCCTCCGCCGGTGTCCCCCCCCCCTGCCCGTTTTCTTCCTTTTCCCTCGGCCCTCTCTCCTCTTTGTCGTTGTCCCCATGTCTTCTAAAAGTGGGTCAAACATGAAAGCGTCATTAGATCTGGATGGGAGCTGGAGCTGGAGCTGGAGCTGGAGCTGGAGCTGGAGAGATAAAAAGACACAAGGCAATGGGGGTGAATTAGTCTTCTGCTTAAAAAAGCTTGATACCCAGCATCCTGTTAAGTCTATGAAAAGCGTTCTGTGTGGTGACGGAGTGGATTTACTGATGTCGTTAAACCTCAAAGAGGTATAAGCCCCATAAAGTGAAGGCCAAGTTGACATTATAAGAGGGGCGGATTTGCACATGCAGAGCAACATGCTTTCAATTAAGGTTGGATGTTAGACCTTGAGGCCATGGACAGCTGTTGCTGGTGCTGCAGACACTATCACTGTGTGTGTGTGTGTGTGTGTGTGTGTGTGTGTGTGTGTGTGTGTGTGTGTGTGTGTGTGTGTGTGTGTGTGTGTGTGTGTGTGTGTGTGTGTGTGTGTGTGTGTGCGCGCGCGCACGCAAGCATGCACGCGTGTCGTGTCCCTCACTCCAACCAAGGCTAAAAAAAACAATGGCTTGTCTGTTTTTGAGTCGCAACCACAAGGGGAGAGCAATATAGTCCGTTATACACTGGTGTACGCTGCAACCAGCGTGCTGGTGCAGCACTGCTAGATGTAACTGTATGAGGGAAATCTCATCATCAGCAGAAAACAGCTGATATATGGATTGGATCAGTGTGCATATACCAGCAGTAGGAGTGGGGTAGGAAGAATGTCTTTTTATCAGAGGAATTATTTTGCCTGGGAGTCATCAAATTGTGCAGTGAAAGAAGAGAAAGAGAAAGAGAAGAGAAAAAGAAAAAGAAGCTCGTTATATTGAAGAATATCTAGAACCTGCCTTCTTGTCCTTCAGCTTAATAGGTACTTATTAGTCATATGGAATATTTACCCATCTTGGCTGTTAAATTTATTTCACGACAAATTAATCAAGTTGGAACATCGCCTCCGATTCAATTCTATTCAAATTTGGGTTGCTGCAAAATTCACCACGATCTTCTTTTTTTGCTTCAACACTAAACATGATCTTTGGGTCACTGGACAGCACAGATGATCAGTTTGCTGCAAGGTAGTCCTCCACAACTGTCATTATAGTAGCCTATATCTGATGAATGAGCACAGATCACACTGTGTGCCTTAATACAGATTGTGTGAAGATGATTATCAGACAAAACTGCAACGGTTAGGTTGTTTTTCCCACAGTGTGAGCCCTGCTAGCGGTTTCTGCCCTTGTGGTACTGTGAGGTGCTTTGAATAAACGCGTACCACCCAATGGCATATGGCATGTTACTGGCAGACTTAACATGTTGCCATTACAGTAATAATAAAGGACAACTATGTGGGGTTGTCTGTAGCTTAGGAGGTAGAGCGGGTCGATAAAAGAGGTCACTGGTTCGATTCCCGCCTTTCTGCATACTGGGTCCCTAAAAAGTCTTGGAATGACATAAATTGGGTGTGACTGGAAAGCTGAGACTCTTGTGGATTCAATGAGCCCAATTGTATTCCTGTGTGATGATGTTAGTCCCCATAATAACCATTTCATTGTAGTGAGACCATTTTTCAAAATTGGATCTCACTGTATAAAATGGGAAAAAAGTGAGTACGGTACATTGTGTCTTACATGTTTCTGTAGTATGTGTGTTGAGATAATGACAGACTGTGAACAATGGTGAGAGAAAGTGAGCAGCAAGGCTCAAAGTGTTACAGTTATGCAGTTCAAACATTTTTGTAATAAGCTAATATATCTAGGACATTTTTCTCACAGAAATGACATGATGATGACATATAGGAGTGAATACATGTCTGTTCAGATCATATTGTACTCCACTCTATACGACGCATGCTTAATCGGTTATGAGGGGGTCTTTGGAAAATTGTCTCCCCTTTTACTTTCGCAATATGTTCATGCAAAGCTGTCATCTTTATTGCCATATTAAATTTCATGTTTTTAACGTGTAAAGTAGAGGGGAGCACTTCAAGTGTCATCACCCTTAGCGCTCGGGCACCACACTGTGTTAATCTGGGCTGATTGTATGTAACTTTATTTTTTATAAATAATTATGAGAGGGGTGCCTTAACCCCCCCCCCCCTCCCCCTCCCCCCCCTCCCCCCTCCACTTCAGCACCTGCGCCCAAATTGTCTGTGCACGTCACTGGTCTTGACATAAAGGAGACTCCTGCCAGCTGCAGCAGGAGTACTACTAGCCAGGGGCGTAGCTATGGGTGGCCCATCCAATCACGACACTTTAAAACTTCCTAAATGGCTGACATTACTGTCTTTCAGAGGCTGTAATGGGCTCATTTTTAGAGAAAGAGTGAGGGTCCTGCTATCATATGAAACTAGAAGACCTAAGATATGCTTTGGTGCCTGCTATCATATAAAACTAGAAGACCTAAGACGTGCTTTGGTGCCTGCTATCATATGAAACTAGAAGACCTAAGACATGCTTTGGTGCCTGCTATCATATAAAACTAGAAGACCTAAGACGTGCTTTGGTGCCTGCTATCATATGAAACTAGAAGACCTAAGACGTGCTTTGGTGCCTGCTATCATATGAAACTAGAAGACCTAAGACATGCTTTGGTGCCTGCTATCATATGAAACTAGAAGACCTAAGACATGCTTTGGTGCCTGCTATCATATGAAACTAGAAGACCTAAGACATGCTTTGGTGCCTGCTATCATATGAAACTAGAAGACCTAAGACATGCTTTGGTGCCTGCTATCATATGAAACTAGAAGACCTAAGACGTGCTTTGGTGCCTGCTATCATATGAAACTAGAAGACCTAAGACATGCTTTGGTGCCTGCTATCATATGAAACTAGAAGACCTAAGACATGCTTTGGTGCCTGCTATCATATGAAACTAGAAGACCTAAGACATGCTTTGGTGCCTGCTATCATATGAAACTAGAAGACCTAAGACATGCTTTGGTGCCTGCTATCATATGAAACTAGAAGACCTGAGACATGCTTTGGTGCCTGCTATCATATGAAACTAGAAGACCTAAGACATGCTTTGGTGCCTGCTATCATATGAAACTAGAAGACCTGAGACATGCTTTGGTGCCTGCTATCATATGAAACTAGAAGACCTAAGACATGCTTTGGTGCCTGCTATCATATGAAACTAGAAGACCTAAGACATGCTTTGGTGCCTGCTATCATATGAAACTAGAAGACCTGAGACATGCTTTGGTGCCTGCTATCATATGAAACTAGAAGACCTAAGACATGCTTTGGTGCCTGCTATCATATGAAACTAGAAGACCTGAGACATGCTTTGGTGCCTGCTATCATATGAAACTAGAAGACCTAAGATATGCTTTGGTGCCTGCTATCATATGAAACTAGAAGACCTAAGACATGCTTTGGTGCCTGCTATCATATGAAACTAGAAGACCTAAGACGTGCTTTGGTGCCTGCTATCATATGAAACTAGAAGACCTAAGACATGTATTGGTGCCTGCTATCATATGAAACTAGAAGACCTAAGACATGCTTTGGTGCCTGCTATCATATGAAACTAGAAGACCTAAGACGTGCTTTGGTGCCTGCTATCATATGAAACTAGAAGACCTAAGACATGTATTGGTGCCTGCTATCATATGAAACTAGAAGACCTAAGACATGCTTTGGTGCCTGCTATCATATGAAACTAGAAGACCTGAGACATGCTTTGGTGCCTGCTATCATATGAAACTAGAAGACCTGAGACGTGCTTTGGTGCCTGCTATCATATGAAACTAGAAGACCTAAGACGTGCTTTGGTGCCTGCTATCATATGAAACTAGAAGACCTAGGACGTGCTTTGGTGCCTGCTATCATATGAAACTAGAAGACCTAAGACATGTATTGGTGCCTGCTATCATATGAAACTAGAAGACCTAAGACATGCTTTGGTGCCTGCTATCATATGAAACTAGAAGACCTAAGACGTGCTTTGGTGCCTGCTATCATATGAAACTAGAAGACCTAAGACATGTATTGGTGCCTGCTATCATATGAAACTAGAAGACCTAAGACATGCTTTGGTGCCTGCTATCATATGAAACTAGAAGACCTAAGACATGCTTTGGTGCCTGCTATCATATGAAACTAGAAGACCTAAGACATGCTTTGGTGCCTGCTATCATATGAAACTAGAAGACCTAAGACATGCTTTGGTGCCTGCTATCATATGAAACTAGAAGACCTAAGACATGCTTTGGTGCCTGCTATCATATGAAACTAGAAGACCTGAGACATGCTTTGGTGCCTGCTATCATATGAAACTAGAAGACCTAAGACGTGCTTTGGTGCCTGCTATCATATGAAACTAGAAGACCTAAGACATGCTTTGGTGCCTGCTATCATATGAAACTAGAAGACCTAAGACATGCTTTGGTGCCTGCTATCATATGAAACTAGAAGACCTAAGACATGCTTTGGTGCCTGCTATCATATGAAACTAGTAGACCTAAGACATGCTTTGGTGCCTGCTATCATATGAAACTAGAAGACCTGAGACATGCTTTGGTGCCTGCTATCATATGAAACTAGTAGACCTAAGACATGCTTTGGTGCCTGCTATCATATGAAACTAGTAGACCTAAGACATGCTTTGGTGCCTGCTATCATATGAAACTAGAAGACCTAAGACATGCTTTGGTGCCTGCTATCATATGAAACTAAAAGACCTAAGACATGCTTTGGTGCCTGCTATCATATGAAACTAGAAGACCTAAGACATGTATTGGTGCCTGCTATCATATGAAACTAGTAGACCTAAGACATGCTTTGGTGCCTGCTATCATATGAAACTAGAAGACCTAAGACATGCTTTGGTGCCTGCTATCATATGAAACTAGAAGACCTAAGACATGCTTTGGTGCCTGCTATCATATGAAACTAGAAGACCTAAGACGTGCTTTGGTGCCTGCTATCATATGAAACTAGAAGACCTAAGACATGTATTGGTGCCTGCTATCATATGAAACTAGAAGACCTAAGACATGCTTTGGTGCCTGCTATCATATGAAACTAGAAGACCTGAGACATGCTTTGGTGCCTGCTATCATATGAAACTAGAAGACCTGAGACGTGCTTTGGTGCCTGCTATCATATGAAACTAGAAGACCTAAGACGTGCTTTGGTGCCTGCTATCATATGAAACTAGAAGACCTAGGACGTGCTTTGGTGCCTGCTATCATATGAAACTAGAAGACCTAAGACATGTATTGGTGCCTGCTATCATATGAAACTAGAAGACCTAAGACATGCTTTGGTGCCTGCTATCATATGAAACTAGAAGACCTAAGACGTGCTTTGGTGCCTGCTATCATATGAAACTAGAAGACCTAAGACATGTATTGGTGCCTGCTATCATATGAAACTAGAAGACCTAAGACATGCTTTGGTGCCTGCTATCATATGAAACTAGAAGACCTAAGACATGCTTTGGTGCCTGCTATCATATGAAACTAGAAGACCTAAGACATGCTTTGGTGCCTGCTATCATATGAAACTAGAAGACCTAAGACATGCTTTGGTGCCTGCTATCATATGAAACTAGAAGACCTAAGACATGCTTTGGTGCCTGCTATCATATGAAACTAGAAGACCTGAGACATGCTTTGGTGCCTGCTATCATATGAAACTAGAAGACCTAAGACGTGCTTTGGTGCCTGCTATCATATGAAACTAGAAGACCTAAGACATGCTTTGGTGCCTGCTATCATATGAAACTAGAAGACCTAAGACATGCTTTGGTGCCTGCTATCATATGAAACTAGAAGACCTAAGACATGCTTTGGTGCCTGCTATCATATGAAACTAGTAGACCTAAGACATGCTTTGGTGCCTGCTATCATATGAAACTAGAAGACCTGAGACATGCTTTGGTGCCTGCTATCATATGAAACTAGTAGACCTAAGACATGCTTTGGTGCCTGCTATCATATGAAACTAGTAGACCTAAGACATGCTTTGGTGCCTGCTATCATATGAAACTAGAAGACCTAAGACATGCTTTGGTGCCTGCTATCATATGAAACTAAAAGACCTAAGACATGCTTTGGTGCCTGCTATCATATGAAACTAGAAGACCTAAGACATGTATTGGTGCCTGCTATCATATGAAACTAGTAGACCTAAGACATGCTTTGGTGCCTGCTATCATATGAAACTAGAAGACCTAAGACATGCTTTGGTGCCTGCTATCATATGAAACTAGAAGACCTAAGACATGCTTTGGTGCCTGCTATCATATGAAACTAGAAGACCTAAGACGTACTTTGGTGCCTGCTATCATATGAAACTAGAAGACCTAAGACGTACTTTGGTGCCTGCTATCATATGAAACTAGAAGACCTAAGACATGCTTTGGTGCCTGCTATCATATGAAACTAGAAGACCTAAGACATGCTTTGGTGCCTGCTATCATATGAAACTAGAAGACCTAAGACGTGCTTTGGTGCCTGCTATCATATGAAACTAGAAGACCTAAGACATGCTTTGGTGCCTGCTATCATATGAAACTAGAAGACCTAAGACGTGCTTTGGTGCCTGCTATCATATGAAACTAGAAGACCTAAGACGTGCTTTGGTGCCTGCTATCATATGAAACTAGAAGACCTAAGACATGCTTTGGTGCCTGCTATCATATGAAACTAGAAGACCTAAGACGTGCTTTGGTGCCTGCTATCATATGAAACTAGAAGACCTAGGACATGCTTTGGTGCCTGCTATCATATGAAACTAGAAGACCTAAGACATGCTTTGGTGCCTGCTATCATATGAAACTAGAAGACCTAAGACATGCTTTGGTGCCTGCTATCATATGAAACTAGAAGACCTAAGACGTGCTTTGGTGCCTGCTATCATATGAAACTAGAAGACCTAAGACATGCTTTGGTGCCTGCTATCATATGAAACTAGAAGACCTAGGACATGCTTTGGTGCCTGCTATCATATGAAACTAGAAGACCTAAGACGTGCTTTGGTGCCTGCTATCATATGAAACTAGAAGACCTAAGACATGCTTTGGTGCCTGCTATCATATGAAACTAGAAGACCTAAGACATGCTTTGGTGCCTGCTATCATATGAAACTAGAAGACCTAAGACATGCTTTGGTGCCTGCTATCATATGAAACTAGAAGACCTAAGACATGCTTTGGTGCCTGCTATCATATGAAACTAGAAGACCTAAGATATGCTTTGGTGCCTGCTATCATATGAAACTAGAAGACCTAAGACGTGCTTTGGTGCCTGCTATCATATGAAACTAGAAGACCTAAGACGTGCTTTGGTGCCTGCTATCATATGAAACTAGAAGACCTAAGACATGCTTTGGTGCCTGCTATCATATGAAACTAGAAGACCTAAGACGTGCTTTGGTGCCTGCTATCATATGAAACTAGAAGACCTAAGACATGCTTTGGTGCCTGCTATCATATGAAACTAGAAGACCTAAGACATGCTTTGGTGCCTGCTATCATATGAAACTAGAAGACCTAAGACGTGCTTTGGTGCCTGCTATCATATGAAACTAGAAGACCTAAGACATGCTTTGGTGCCTGCTATCATATGAAACTAGAAGACCTGAGACATGCTTTGGTGCCTGCTATCATATGAAACTAGAAGACCTAAGACATGCTTTGGTGCCTGCTATCATATGAAACTAGAAGACCTGAGACATGCTTTGGTGCCTGCTATCATATGAAACTAGAAGACCTAAGACATGCTTTGGTGCCTGCTATCATATGAAACTAGAAGACCTAAGACATGCTTTGGTGCCTGCTATCATATGAAACTAGAAGACCTAAGACGTGCTTTGGTGCCTGCTATCATATGAAACTAGAAGACCTAAGACATGTATTGGTGCCTGCTATCATATGAAACTAGAAGACCTAAGACATGCTTTGGTGCCTGCTATCATATGAAACTAGAAGACCTAAGACGTGCTTTGGTGCCTGCTATCATATGAAACTAGAAGACCTAAGACATGTATTGGTGCCTGCTATCATATGAAACTAGAAGACCTAAGACATGCTTTGGTGCCTGCTATCATATGAAACTAGAAGACCTGAGACATGCTTTGGTGCCTGCTATCATATGAAACTAGAAGACCTGAGACGTGCTTTGGTGCCTGCTATCATATGAAACTAGAAGACCTAAGACGTGCTTTGGTGCCTGCTATCATATGAAACTAGAAGACCTAGGACGTGCTTTGGTGCCTGCTATCATATGAAACTAGAAGACCTAAGACATGTATTGGTGCCTGCTATCATATGAAACTAGAAGACCTAAGACATGCTTTGGTGCCTGCTATCATATGAAACTAGAAGACCTAAGACGTGCTTTGGTGCCTGCTATCATATGAAACTAGAAGACCTAAGACATGCTTTGGTGCCTGCTATCATATGAAACTAGAAGACCTAAGACATGCTTTGGTGCCTGCTATCATATGAAACTAGAAGACCTGAGACATGCTTTGGTGCCTGCTATCATATGAAACTAGAAGACCTAAGACATGCTTTGGTGCCTGCTATCATATGAAACTAGAAGACCTAAGACATGCTTTGGTGCCTGCTATCATATGAAACTAGAAGACCTAAGACGTGCTTTGGTGCCTGCTATCATATGAAACTAGAAGACCTAAGACATGCTTTGGTGCCTGCTATCATATGAAACTAGAAGACCTAAGACGTGCTTTGGTGCCTGCTATCATATGAAACTAGAAGACCTAAGACATGCTTTGGTGCCTGCTATCATATGAAACTAGAAGACCTAAGACATGCTTTGGTGCCTGCTATCATATGAAACTAGAAGACCTAAGACGTGCTTTGGTGCCTGCTATCATATGAAACTAGAAGACCTAGGACATGCTTTGGTGCCTGCTATCATATGAAACTAGAAGACCTAAGACATGCTTTGGTGCCTGCTATCATATGAAACTAGAAGACCTAAGACATGCTTTGGTGCCTGCTATCATATGAAACTAGAAGACCTAGGACATGCTTTGGTGCCTGCTATCATATGAAACTAGAAGACCTAAGACATGCTTTGGTGCCTGCTATCATATGAAACTAGAAGACCTAAGACATGCTTTGGTGCCTGCTATCATATGAAACTAGAAGACCTAAGACGTGCTTTGGTGCCTGCTATCATATGAAACTAGAAGACCTAAGACATGCTTTGGTGCCTGCTATCATATGAAACTAGAAGACCTAGGACATGCTTTGGTGCCTGCTATCATATGAAACTAGAAGACCTAAGACGTGCTTTGGTGCCTGCTATCATATGAAACTAGAAGACCTAAGACATGCTTTGGTGCCTGCTATCATATGAAACTAGAAGACCTAAGACATGCTTTGGTGCCTGCTATCATATGAAACTAGAAGACCTAAGACATGCTTTGGTGCCTGCTATCATATGAAACTAGAAGACCTAAGACATGCTTTGGTGCCTGCTATCATATGAAACTAGAAGACCTAAGATATGCTTTGGTGCCTGCTATCATATGAAACTAGAAGACCTAAGACGTGCTTTGGTGCCTGCTATCATATGAAACTAGAAGACCTAAGACATGCTTTGGTGCCTGCTATCATATGAAACTAGAAGACCTAAGACATGCTTTGGTGCCTGCTATCATATGAAACTAGAAGACCTAAGACATGCTTTGGTGCCTGCTATCATATGAAACTAGAAGACCTAAGACATGCTTTGGTGCCTGCTATCATATGAAACTAGAAGACCTAAGATATGCTTTGGTGCCTGCTATCATATGAAACTAGAAGACCTAAGACGTGCTTTGGTGCCTGCTATCATATGAAACTAGAAGACCTAAGACATGCTTTGGTGCCTGCTATCATATGAAACTAGAAGACCTAAGACATGCTTTGGTGCCTGCTATCATATGAAACTAGAAGACCTAAGACGTGCTTTGGTGCCTGCTATCATATGAAACTAGAAGACCTAAGACATGCTTTGGTGCCTGCTATCATATGAAACTAGAAGACCTAAGACATGCTTTGGTGCCTGCTATCATATGAAACTAGAAGACCTAAGACGTGCTTTGGTGCCTGCTATCATATGAAACTAGAAGACCTAAGACATGCTTTGGTGCCTGCTATCATATGAAACTAGAAGACCTGAGACATGCTTTGGTGCCTGCTATCATATGAAACTAGAAGACCTAAGACATGCTTTGGTGCCTGCTATCATATGAAACTAGAAGACCTAAGACATGCTTTGGTGCCTGCTATCATATGAAACTAGAAGACCTAAGACATGCTTTGGTGCCTGCTATCATATGAAACTAGAAGACCTAAGACGTGCTTTGGTGCCTGCTATCATATGAAACTAGAAGACCTAAGACATGTATTGGTGCCTGCTATCATATGAAACTAGAAGACCTAAGACATGCTTTGGTGCCTGCTATCATATGAAACTAGAAGACCTAAGACGTGCTTTGGTGCCTGCTATCATATGAAACTAGAAGACCTAAGACATGTATTGGTGCCTGCTATCATATGAAACTAGAAGACCTAAGACATGCTTTGGTGCCTGCTATCATATGAAACTAGAAGACCTGAGACATGCTTTGGTGCCTGCTATCATATGAAACTAGAAGACCTGAGACGTGCTTTGGTGCCTGCTATCATATGAAACTAGAAGACCTAGGACGTGCTTTGGTGCCTGCTATCATATGAAACTAGAAGACCTAAGACATGTATTGGTGCCTGCTATCATATGAAACTAGAAGACCTAAGACATGCTTTGGTGCCTGCTATCATATGAAACTAGAAGACCTAAGACGTGCTTTGGTGCCTGCTATCATATGAAACTAGAAGACCTAAGACATGCTTTGGTGCCTGCTATCATATGAAACTAGAAGACCTAAGACATGCTTTGGTGCCTGCTATCATATGAAACTAGAAGACCTGAGACATGCTTTGGTGCCTGCTATCATATGAAACTAGAAGACCTAAGACATGCTTTGGTGCCTGCTATCATATGAAACTAGAAGACCTAAGACATGCTTTGGTGCCTGCTATCATATGAAACTAGAAGACCTAAGACGTGCTTTGGTGCCTGCTATCATATGAAACTAGAAGACCTAAGACATGCTTTGGTGCCTGCTATCATATGAAACTAGAAGACCTAAGACGTGCTTTGGTGCCTGCTATCATATGAAACTAGAAGACCTAAGACATGCTTTGGTGCCTGCTATCATATGAAACTAGAAGACCTAAGACATGCTTTGGTGCCTGCTATCATATGAAACTAGAAGACCTAAGATATGCTTTGGTGCCTGCTATCATATGAAACTAGAAGACCTAAGACGTGCTTTGGTGCCTGCTATCATATGAAACTAGAAGACCTAAGACGTGCTTTGGTGCCTGCTATCATATGAAACTAGAAGACCTAAGACATGCTTTGGTGCCTGCTATCATATGAAACTAGAAGACCTAAGACGTGCTTTGGTGCCTGCTATCATATGAAACTAGAAGACCTAAGACATGCTTTGGTGCCTGCTATCATATGAAACTAGAAGACCTAAGACATGCTTTGGTGCCTGCTATCATATGAAACTAGAAGACCTAAGACGTGCTTTGGTGCCTGCTATCATATGAAACTAGAAGACCTAAGACATGCTTTGGTGCCTGCTATCATATGAAACTAGAAGACCTGAGACATGCTTTGGTGCCTGCTATCATATGAAACTAGAAGACCTAAGACATGCTTTGGTGCCTGCTATCATATGAAACTAGAAGACCTGAGACATGCTTTGGTGCCTGCTATCATATGAAACTAGAAGACCTAAGACATGCTTTGGTGCCTGCTATCATATGAAACTAGAAGACCTAAGACATGCTTTGGTGCCTGCTATCATATGAAACTAGAAGACCTAAGACGTGCTTTGGTGCCTGCTATCATATGAAACTAGAAGACCTAAGACATGTATTGGTGCCTGCTATCATATGAAACTAGAAGACCTAAGACATGCTTTGGTGCCTGCTATCATATGAAACTAGAAGACCTAAGACGTGCTTTGGTGCCTGCTATCATATGAAACTAGAAGACCTAAGACATGTATTGGTGCCTGCTATCATATGAAACTAGAAGACCTAAGACATGCTTTGGTGCCTGCTATCATATGAAACTAGAAGACCTGAGACATGCTTTGGTGCCTGCTATCATATGAAACTAGAAGACCTGAGACGTGCTTTGGTGCCTGCTATCATATGAAACTAGAAGACCTAAGACGTGCTTTGGTGCCTGCTATCATATGAAACTAGAAGACCTAGGACGTGCTTTGGTGCCTGCTATCATATGAAACTAGAAGACCTAAGACATGTATTGGTGCCTGCTATCATATGAAACTAGAAGACCTAAGACATGCTTTGGTGCCTGCTATCATATGAAACTAGAAGACCTAAGACGTGCTTTGGTGCCTGCTATCATATGAAACTAGAAGACCTAAGACATGCTTTGGTGCCTGCTATCATATGAAACTAGAAGACCTAAGACATGCTTTGGTGCCTGCTATCATATGAAACTAGAAGACCTGAGACATGCTTTGGTGCCTGCTATCATATGAAACTAGAAGACCTAAGACATGCTTTGGTGCCTGCTATCATATGAAACTAGAAGACCTAAGACATGCTTTGGTGCCTGCTATCATATGAAACTAGAAGACCTAAGACGTGCTTTGGTGCCTGCTATCATATGAAACTAGAAGACCTAAGACATGCTTTGGTGCCTGCTATCATATGAAACTAGAAGACCTAAGACGTGCTTTGGTGCCTGCTATCATATGAAACTAGAAGACCTAAGACATGCTTTGGTGCCTGCTATCATATGAAACTAGAAGACCTAAGACATGCTTTGGTGCCTGCTATCATATGAAACTAGAAGACCTAAGACGTGCTTTGGTGCCTGCTATCATATGAAACTAGAAGACCTAGGACATGCTTTGGTGCCTGCTATCATATGAAACTAGAAGACCTAAGACATGCTTTGGTGCCTGCTATCATATGAAACTAGAAGACCTAAGACATGCTTTGGTGCCTGCTATCATATGAAACTAGAAGACCTAGGACATGCTTTGGTGCCTGCTATCATATGAAACTAGAAGACCTAAGACATGCTTTGGTGCCTGCTATCATATGAAACTAGAAGACCTAAGACATGCTTTGGTGCCTGCTATCATATGAAACTAGAAGACCTAAGACGTGCTTTGGTGCCTGCTATCATATGAAACTAGAAGACCTAAGACATGCTTTGGTGCCTGCTATCATATGAAACTAGAAGACCTAGGACATGCTTTGGTGCCTGCTATCATATGAAACTAGAAGACCTAAGACGTGCTTTGGTGCCTGCTATCATATGAAACTAGAAGACCTAAGACATGCTTTGGTGCCTGCTATCATATGAAACTAGAAGACCTAAGACATGCTTTGGTGCCTGCTATCATATGAAACTAGAAGACCTAAGACATGCTTTGGTGCCTGCTATCATATGAAACTAGAAGACCTAAGACATGCTTTGGTGCCTGCTATCATATGAAACTAGAAGACCTAAGATATGCTTTGGTGCCTGCTATCATATGAAACTAGAAGACCTAAGACGTGCTTTGGTGCCTGCTATCATATGAAACTAGAAGACCTAAGACATGCTTTGGTGCCTGCTATCATATGAAACTAGAAGACCTAAGACATGCTTTGGTGCCTGCTATCATATGAAACTAGAAGACCTAAGACATGCTTTGGTGCCTGCTATCATATGAAACTAGAAGACCTAAGACATGCTTTGGTGCCTGCTATCATATGAAACTAGAAGACCTAAGATATGCTTTGGTGCCTGCTATCATATGAAACTAGAAGACCTAAGACGTGCTTTGGTGCCTGCTATCATATGAAACTAGAAGACCTAAGACATGCTTTGGTGCCTGCTATCATATGAAACTAGAAGACCTAAGACATGCTTTGGTGCCTGCTATCATATGAAACTAGAAGACCTAAGACGTGCTTTGGTGCCTGCTATCATATGAAACTAGAAGACCTAAGACATGCTTTGGTGCCTGCTATCATATGAAACTAGAAGACCTAAGACATGCTTTGGTGCCTGCTATCATATGAAACTAGAAGACCTAAGACGTGCTTTGGTGCCTGCTATCATATGAAACTAGAAGACCTAAGACATGCTTTGGTGCCTGCTATCATATGAAACTAGAAGACCTGAGACATGCTTTGGTGCCTGCTATCATATGAAACTAGAAGACCTAAGACATGCTTTGGTGCCTGCTATCATATGAAACTAGAAGACCTAAGACATGCTTTGGTGCCTGCTATCATATGAAACTAGAAGACCTAAGACATGCTTTGGTGCCTGCTATCATATGAAACTAGAAGACCTAAGACGTGCTTTGGTGCCTGCTATCATATGAAACTAGAAGACCTAAGACATGTATTGGTGCCTGCTATCATATGAAACTAGAAGACCTAAGACATGCTTTGGTGCCTGCTATCATATGAAACTAGAAGACCTAAGACGTGCTTTGGTGCCTGCTATCATATGAAACTAGAAGACCTAAGACATGTATTGGTGCCTGCTATCATATGAAACTAGAAGACCTAAGACATGCTTTGGTGCCTGCTATCATATGAAACTAGAAGACCTGAGACATGCTTTGGTGCCTGCTATCATATGAAACTAGAAGACCTGAGACGTGCTTTGGTGCCTGCTATCATATGAAACTAGAAGACCTAGGACGTGCTTTGGTGCCTGCTATCATATGAAACTAGAAGACCTAAGACATGTATTGGTGCCTGCTATCATATGAAACTAGAAGACCTAAGACATGCTTTGGTGCCTGCTATCATATGAAACTAGAAGACCTAAGACGTGCTTTGGTGCCTGCTATCATATGAAACTAGAAGACCTAAGACATGCTTTGGTGCCTGCTATCATATGAAACTAGAAGACCTAAGACATGCTTTGGTGCCTGCTATCATATGAAACTAGAAGACCTGAGACATGCTTTGGTGCCTGCTATCATATGAAACTAGAAGACCTAAGACATGCTTTGGTGCCTGCTATCATATGAAACTAGAAGACCTAAGACATGCTTTGGTGCCTGCTATCATATGAAACTAGAAGACCTAAGACGTGCTTTGGTGCCTGCTATCATATGAAACTAGAAGACCTAAGACATGCTTTGGTGCCTGCTATCATATGAAACTAGAAGACCTAAGACGTGCTTTGGTGCCTGCTATCATATGAAACTAGAAGACCTAAGACATGCTTTGGTGCCTGCTATCATATGAAACTAGAAGACCTAAGACATGCTTTGGTGCCTGCTATCATATGAAACTAGAAGACCTAAGACGTGCTTTGGTGCCTGCTATCATATGAAACTAGAAGACCTAGGACATGCTTTGGTGCCTGCTATCATATGAAACTAGAAGACCTAAGACATGCTTTGGTGCCTGCTATCATATGAAACTAGAAGACCTAAGACATGCTTTGGTGCCTGCTATCATATGAAACTAGAAGACCTAGGACATGCTTTGGTGCCTGCTATCATATGAAACTAGAAGACCTAAGACATGCTTTGGTGCCTGCTATCATATGAAACTAGAAGACCTAAGACATGCTTTGGTGCCTGCTATCATATGAAACTAGAAGACCTAAGACGTGCTTTGGTGCCTGCTATCATATGAAACTAGAAGACCTAAGACATGCTTTGGTGCCTGCTATCATATGAAACTAGAAGACCTAGGACATGCTTTGGTGCCTGCTATCATATGAAACTAGAAGACCTAAGACGTGCTTTGGTGCCTGCTATCATATGAAACTAGAAGACCTAAGACATGCTTTGGTGCCTGCTATCATATGAAACTAGAAGACCTAAGACATGCTTTGGTGCCTGCTATCATATGAAACTAGAAGACCTAAGACATGCTTTGGTGCCTGCTATCATATGAAACTAGAAGACCTAAGACATGCTTTGGTGCCTGCTATCATATGAAACTAGAAGACCTAAGATATGCTTTGGTGCCTGCTATCATATGAAACTAGAAGACCTAAGACGTGCTTTGGTGCCTGCTATCATATGAAACTAGAAGACCTAAGACATGCTTTGGTGCCTGCTATCATATGAAACTAGAAGACCTAAGACATGCTTTGGTGCCTGCTATCATATGAAACTAGAAGACCTAAGACATGCTTTGGTGCCTGCTATCATATGAAACTAGAAGACCTAAGACATGCTTTGGTGCCTGCTATCATATGAAACTAGAAGACCTAAGATATGCTTTGGTGCCTGCTATCATATGAAACTAGAAGACCTAAGACGTGCTTTGGTGCCTGCTATCATATGAAACTAGAAGACCTAAGACATGCTTTGGTGCCTGCTATCATATGAAACTAGAAGACCTAAGACATGCTTTGGTGCCTGCTATCATATGAAACTAGAAGACCTAAGACGTGCTTTGGTGCCTGCTATCATATGAAACTAGAAGACCTAAGACATGCTTTGGTGCCTGCTATCATATGAAACTAGAAGACCTAAGACATGCTTTGGTGCCTGCTATCATATGAAACTAGAAGACCTAAGACGTGCTTTGGTGCCTGCTATCATATGAAACTAGAAGACCTAAGACATGCTTTGGTGCCTGCTATCATATGAAACTAGAAGACCTGAGACATGCTTTGGTGCCTGCTATCATATGAAACTAGAAGACCTAAGACATGCTTTGGTGCCTGCTATCATATGAAACTAGAAGACCTAAGACATGCTTTGGTGCCTGCTATCATATGAAACTAGAAGACCTAAGACATGCTTTGGTGCCTGCTATCATATGAAACTAGAAGACCTAAGACGTGCTTTGGTGCCTGCTATCATATGAAACTAGAAGACCTAAGACATGTATTGGTGCCTGCTATCATATGAAACTAGAAGACCTAAGACATGCTTTGGTGCCTGCTATCATATGAAACTAGAAGACCTAAGACGTGCTTTGGTGCCTGCTATCATATGAAACTAGAAGACCTAAGACATGTATTGGTGCCTGCTATCATATGAAACTAGAAGACCTAAGACATGCTTTGGTGCCTGCTATCATATGAAACTAGAAGACCTGAGACATGCTTTGGTGCCTGCTATCATATGAAACTAGAAGACCTGAGACGTGCTTTGGTGCCTGCTATCATATGAAACTAGAAGACCTAAGACGTGCTTTGGTGCCTGCTATCATATGAAACTAGAAGACCTAGGACGTGCTTTGGTGCCTGCTATCATATGAAACTAGAAGACCTAAGACATGTATTGGTGCCTGCTATCATATGAAACTAGAAGACCTAAGACATGCTTTGGTGCCTGCTATCATATGAAACTAGAAGACCTAAGACGTGCTTTGGTGCCTGCTATCATATGAAACTAGAAGACCTAAGACATGCTTTGGTGCCTGCTATCATATGAAACTAGAAGACCTAAGACATGCTTTGGTGCCTGCTATCATATGAAACTAGAAGACCTGAGACATGCTTTGGTGCCTGCTATCATATGAAACTAGAAGACCTAAGACATGCTTTGGTGCCTGCTATCATATGAAACTAGAAGACCTAAGACATGCTTTGGTGCCTGCTATCATATGAAACTAGAAGACCTAAGACGTGCTTTGGTGCCTGCTATCATATGAAACTAGAAGACCTAAGACATGCTTTGGTGCCTGCTATCATATGAAACTAGAAGACCTAAGACGTGCTTTGGTGCCTGCTATCATATGAAACTAGAAGACCTAAGACATGCTTTGGTGCCTGCTATCATATGAAACTAGAAGACCTAAGACATGCTTTGGTGCCTGCTATCATATGAAACTAGAAGACCTAAGACGTGCTTTGGTGCCTGCTATCATATGAAACTAGAAGACCTAGGACATGCTTTGGTGCCTGCTATCATATGAAACTAGAAGACCTAAGACATGCTTTGGTGCCTGCTATCATATGAAACTAGAAGACCTAAGACATGCTTTGGTGCCTGCTATCATATGAAACTAGAAGACCTAGGACATGCTTTGGTGCCTGCTATCATATGAAACTAGAAGACCTAAGACATGCTTTGGTGCCTGCTATCATATGAAACTAGAAGACCTAAGACATGCTTTGGTGCCTGCTATCATATGAAACTAGAAGACCTAAGACGTGCTTTGGTGCCTGCTATCATATGAAACTAGAAGACCTAAGACATGCTTTGGTGCCTGCTATCATATGAAACTAGAAGACCTAGGACATGCTTTGGTGCCTGCTATCATATGAAACTAGAAGACCTAAGACGTGCTTTGGTGCCTGCTATCATATGAAACTAGAAGACCTAAGACATGCTTTGGTGCCTGCTATCATATGAAACTAGAAGACCTAAGACATGCTTTGGTGCCTGCTATTATATGAAACTAGAAGACCTAAGACATGCTTTGGTGCCTGCTATCATATGAAACTAGAAGACCTAAGACATGCTTTGGTGCCTGCTATCATATGAAACTAGAAGACCTAAGATATGCTTTGGTGCCTGCTATCATATGAAACTAGAAGACCTAAGACGTGCTTTGGTGCCTGCTATCATATGAAACTAGAAGACCTAAGACATGCTTTGGTGCCTGCTATCATATGAAACTAGAAGACCTAAGACATGCTTTGGTGCCTGCTATCATATGAAACTAGAAGACCTAAGACATGCTTTGGTGCCTGCTATCATATGAAACTAGAAGACCTAAGACGTGCTTTGGTGCCTGCTATCATATGAAACTAGAAGACCTAAGACATGCTTTGGTGCCTGCTATCATATGAAACTAGAAGACCTAAGACATGCTTTGGTGCCTGCTATCATATGAAACTAGAAGACCTAAGACATGCTTTGGTGCCTGCTATCATATGAAACTAGAAGACCTAAGACATGCTTTGGTGCCTGCTATCATATGAAACTAGAAGACCTGAGACATGCTTTGGTGCCTGCTATCATATGAAACTAGAAGACCTAAGACATGCTTTGGTGCCTGCTATCATATGAAACTAGAAGACCTGAGACATGCTTTGGTGCCTGCTATCATATGAAACTAGAAGACCTAAGACATGCTTTGGTGCCTGCTATCATATGAAACTAGAAGACCTAAGACGTGCTTTGGTGCCTGCTATCATATGAAACTAGAAGACCTAAGACATGCTTTGGTGCCTGCTATCATATGAAACTAGAAGACCTAAGACATGCTTTGGTGCCTGCTATCATATGAAACTAGAAGACCTAAGACGTGCTTTGGTGCCTGCTATCATATGAAACTAGAAGACCTAAGACATGCTTTGGTGCCTGCTATCATATGAAACTAGAAGACCTAAGACATGCTTTGGTGCCTGCTATCATATGAAACTAGAAGACCTAAGACATGCTTTGGTGCCTGCTATCATATGAAACTAGAAGACCTAAGACATGCTTTGGTGCCTGCTATCATATGAAACTAGAAGACCTAAGACGTGCTTTGGTGCCTGCTATCATATGAAACTAGAAGACCTGAGACATGCTTTGGTGCCTGCTATCATATGAAACTAGAAGACCTAAGACATGCTTTGGTGCCTGCTATCATATGAAACTAGAAGACCTAAGACATGCTTTGGTGCCTGCTATCATATGAAACTAGAAGACCTGAGACATGCTTTGGTGCCTGCTATCATATGAAACTAGAAGACCTAAGACGTGCTTTGGTGCCTGCTAGCATATGAAACTAGAAGACCTAAGACATGCTTTGGTGCCTGCTATCATATGAAACTAGAAGACCTGAGACATGCTTTGGTGCCTGCTATCATATGAAACTAGAAGACCTAAGACATGCTTTGGTGCCTGCTATCATATGAAACTAGAAGACCTAAGACATGCTTTGGTGCCTGCTATCATATGAAACTAGAAGACCTAAGACATGCTTTGGTGCCTGCTATCATATGAAACTAGAAGACCTAAGACATGCTTTGGTGCCTGCTATCATATGAAACTAGAAGACCTAAGACATGCTTTGGTGCCTGCTATCATATGAAACTAGAAGACCTAAGACGTGCTTTGGTGCCTGCTAGCATATGAAACTAGAAGACCTAAGACATGCTTTGGTGCCTGCTATCATATGAAACTAGAAGACCTAAGACATGCTTTGGTGCTAACCCTGTCATGTTCACTTGAAGGGGCCTAAATAATGCCCCCTTCAAATAATGCTCTAAATTTAGGCCAGATTTTGATCAGGGAAAAAGTGGCATGGCCATTTTCAAAAGGGTCCCTTGACCTCTCACCTCAAGATCTCTGAATGAGAATGGGTTGTAGCGGTACCCATGAGTACCCTTTACATACATGCCAATTTTCTGCTAATCCCATGCAGTTTTGCAAAAACCATGCAATTTTGCATTTTTTGTTGTTGCATGCAGTATAATTATTTTGACATCTATTCTATTTGAATATTTTTTGCATACTGGGGTCCCTAAACCGTTTTGGAATTGCATAAATTGGGTCTGACTGGAAAACTGAGACTCTTGTTATTAGAAAATACTGTAGGTTAGTAGAAATTATGTTTTTTGAGCTGAGCTAAGTGCTGTTTGAATCCTCTACCCCAGTGATTCCCGAACTGTGGTCCGGGGACCACTGGTGGTCCGCGAGGCTCCATCTGGTGCTACTCAAGAACCTTGCTGACTGCCATCAGCCTATCAGCAAGTAAGATGTTTACATGTATCTGTTTATGTGTTGGTTATTTTGGGTCTGACTCGCAACAGTAGCCTACTACTATTTAGCCTTTCTGATCCTATTGCATGGTATCAGTGATTTTTCTTATGGGGGGAGGGGGTAGTTGGTAGCCGCAGTGGGAACTTTGGAAATTTGGTTTGGTACATCGTGGTACAGTACTTGGTTTGAAAAGTTTGGGAACCTCTGCTCCTCCTCTTGCTAGGTGTCAAAAGGGCGTAAGTGCAATTACACCCTTTTGACAGCAAAACAAACTTTGAATGGCTTTGCAGTACACTATACAATGACTTCCCTGACCCTTTGAACAAATCGATGTTACCTAAAGAGCAGCTGGAGCATGTGTCCCAGGACACATGACTTATTGATGTGTCCTGGCTGGGACACATTCAAAGAACTGTAAATCACTGTAAAACTCTTACTATCAGAGCTCATTTTGAGCAGTTCACACTCCTAACATTATAAAATAACATTTGAATATATCGGCCCAAGTATTTAATGGGAATACTAACATATTTATATTCATCTAATATTTACCTAAAATATGAATTGGAATATATAATAGTAGAAATTATGTTATCATGCTGCAATGCTAGCATTAGGCTATGCTATCAGCATGCACTTTAAGCTGACCTAAGTGCTGTTAGGATCCTCCAGTCTACCCCCAAGGCTTGGTCAGTGTCAAAAGTGGGGTTTTGCTAGGTGTCAAAATGGCATACATGCAGTTACACCCTTTAGACAGCAAACAAACCCTACTTTTGCTGTCTTTGCAGTGAGCTATACAATGATTTGTACATATACAATTATTTCTTTATCTTACACCTGCTTATAGCGGACATTCTACATAACACTTATTGTATATAATGTAAATAGCATTAACCATACCTTTGAGTCCTTGTTTGTTCATTTTAGCTTGTATGTATACCTTTTCTTTTCCTTTCAAAGTACATTGAGAGCAACATATACCGTAGTCATATTCCCTGTATGTCTATGTAACCGAGTTGAATCAGCGCGGATTCCTCGTGAGTCCCGAGTGGTAGCGAGTGGATTGGTTAAACTCACTCCCCAGGTATAAAGGCATGTTAATCAGCTCCGCCAAGGGAGCTAGCTCTCTTGGTGTTGCGGTTAACATGTCGGTCTCCCAAGCCGAGGGTCGGCAGTTCGAATCCACCCCTGGGCAAGCCCTTAACATGAGTTGCTGCAAGTAGCACCTACACAACGCCGTTACATCTACATACTTGGCCAATAAAGCTGATTCTGATTCTGATAATGCAAATTACGTCAATACAAGCTTCTATTAGACAGCCGTTGTTTCCAGAGGTCTGGAAATCGGCTATAATCACACCCATTTTTAAGTCAGGAAATGCAAATGAGGTTGGCAACTACAGACCCATTAACATTCTTCCTGTTGTCTCAAAGATTGCTGAGAAGTGTATAGCCAAACAGGTAATCGCCCACCTCAATAATACACCATTCACATTACATCCTATGCAGTTTGGCTTTAGAGCCAACCACTCCACCGAAACTGCAAATAGGAGACTGTCAAATCTAAAATGGATAGGGGGGGGGGGGCGTGGTAGGAGCTGTGTTTCTAGACCTGAGGAAGGCATTTGACACTATTAACCATAAAGTACTCCTCACCAAGTTATCCATGTTTAATTTCTCACCTGATGCCTTAAAATGGATGAGGTCATACCGGTACCTTGAAGGCAGAACACAATGTGTCAGAGTGAATGGTGACGTGTCACCTTTCCTCAAATATGATGTGGTTGTGCCCCAGGGATCGATTATGGCCCCTATCTTGTTCGGTCTATTTATCAATGACCTGCCCTCTGTCTGTACCGGGTCTTCAGTCCAAATGTATGCAGACGATACGGTAATATATGTACATGCCAAAGACAAAAAAGAAGCAGCAAGAAAACTCTCTGCAACCATGATGCATGTATTTAAATGGCTTAATGACTCCTGTCTCCACCTGAATGTGAAAAAAGCTGTATGCATGTTTTTCACTAAAAGAACATCCGACACATCTGACCCAGATGTGTTTGTTGCAGGTGAGAGGCTCCAAGTGGTCTCTGAATTTAAGTATCTTGGAATCATTCTCGACTCAAACCTCACATTCAAAAAACAGGTAAAGAAAGTCATTCGAACAATCAAATACAACCTGGCTAACTTACACAAGAAGCTGTTTAAGCACCGAAGCAGCACAATTATATTTTAACGCAATGATCATGCCTCATTTCACCTACTGCCTCACCAGCTGGACACAGGCATGCAAAACTACACTAACTCCAATTCACTCAGTTTACAAGCAGGCACTCAAGGTGCTTGACAAGAAACCCTTTCGTCATCACCACTGCAATATTCTAGACAGGTATGGCCTGTTAAGCTGGGACAACATCACAAGGCTCAGTGATGCTTGTCTGGTATATACGATCCTCCATGGTCTTGCTCCACCTCCACTTAATGACTTTTTGGTAACCCTTTATTTTACAGGTACCCTAGTTACATATTAACTATTTGTAATTACACATGAACACCAAATGTAATTACACAGTAATTACCAATAGTTATAAATGAAGTTCATATGTAGTTACATTGTAACAGACCTGTAAAATGGAGTGAGTTTATTCAACTGTAGTTCATATGTACTTACATTGTAACAGACCTTGTAAAATGGAGTGAGTCTGTTCAACTGTAGTTCATATGTAGTTACATGGTAATGGACCTGTAAAGTGGAGTGAGTCTATTCAACTGTAGTTCATATGTAGTTACATGGTACCGGACCTGTAAAGTGGAGTGAGTCTATTCAACTGTAGGTCATATGTAGTTACATGGTACCGGACCTGTAAAGTGGAGTTAGTATAGACCTGTAAAGAAGCTCCGGGCTGGGACAGAGATTGATAAAACCCAGTGGTGGATTCGAACCACTGAACTTCAGATTGCAAAGCAAGTGGCTTTAACCACTCAGCCATGAGGGCTTTCCAACTTTCTCAGTGAAGTTTGGGAGGATAACTGTATGTCAGTCAGATGTAGTTGCTACAGCTATAGCTTTGTTATTATAAACAGAGGCTTGGGACATTTTTTTGATACTTTGTTAGTTGTAGCTTGAAAGACAGGCAATATTGATTAATATGAATGCATTTCTGCAGTGTGAAGGTCCTTGCACATAGAGTCCGTTTTTTCGTCCGAAATTGACGCACGAAAAAAATAAAAATACGACCTCATTTGTGTCAATCATCATTGACACACCGAGTCCGACAATTACGTCCGTCATTTAAGTTTTCGGACGAGGTTCGATTTTCTGCGTTTTTCCGCATCCATGAAATCGTTTTGACAGGTGTTTGACCACTCAGAGCTGCCGTAGTGTTGCTATTCACAATGAAAAATGGCGTCTGAGAAGTTAATTCAGTTCGTCTCCCAGCACAAAGCATTTTATGACAAAGCAGGAATACAGAGATTCGGAATTAAAAGACAGAATGTGCCGGGTGATTGCAGACCAGCTTGGAACGCGGTGTGTGTGTGTGTGTGTGTGTGTGTGTGTGTGTGTGTGTGTGTGTGTGTATGGGGAAGGGGGGGGGGGAGAGAGAGAGAGCCACACAGACACACTGCCAGTTGTGGATCAATAGGATCGCGGTAGTTTTCTTTTCGTTGCGAATCTTCGCAACGAATATTGGATAATTAACGCATCGGACTCAGTGTGCAAGGTATCTGTGCGTGACGTGTTTTTTTTCGGATGACGGATTAAAAAAACGCAGCGAACAATTCGGACTCTGTGTGCAAGAACCTTGACTGTGCCAGACAGGTGTCTTACGAAAAGTGTCAGACGAGAGACTGAGGTCACACACACACACACACACACACACACACACACACACACACACACACACGAACTATAACCATAACTTTAACTTTCAAAGTCTGAAGGGAAAGAAAAGATGGCAGTGCCCTCATGTCCGTTTCCTGTTATTGACTGCAGTAGCGGTGGTTGTGGTCTCGGTGCTACAGATATCTGCGGTGCGCAGTGCACGGCATTTCTGCAGTGTGACTGTGCCAGACCCCCCCCCCCCCCCCACACACACACACACACACACACACGAGCTGTAAATGGCTCATGTGACTATTTCCACCTCAATTCAGAAAATGATTACCGGTAGAATGTATTTAAAAATATATATATATATATATATATATAAATAAATGTTTCTAGAGCACAGTGCATACAATTTATTTAGCAAATTGGGGGGAGTTCCCCCTTATGCTTCACATTGGGGGGATTTATAGACTTGGGGGGAGGGGGTAGACTTTGGGGAGAGATGATCGAGGGGTCTGGTGACCACAGGGGCTTCGACTGGATCCCCAACTAATTGAGAAATTGGGAAATTGATGGGGAAAATGACTCATTTACAATAAGCTAACAATTAGAATGTAGAAGAATGGCTATTTTGATTATAGATTCACTGTTACCTCTATACCTACAATACTTTTATTTTAATTTTTGTATGGGAATTCTGGACAAAATCATATCTACAACTAAAAATAAATATTTTCAATATTATAACAATCAATATTTTCCCCAAGTCTCTGTTTATAATAACAAAGCTATGAAGTGACAACTACATCTGACTGACATACAGTTATCCTCTCAAACTCCACCATGAAATTCAGAAAGCCCTCATGGCTGAGTGGTTAAAGCCGCTTGCTTTGCAATCAGAAGTTCAGTGGTTCGAATCCACCACTGGGTTTTAGCAATCTCTGTCCCAGCCCGGAGCTTCTTTACAGGTCTATACTAACTCCACTTTACAGGTCCGGTACCATGTAACTACATATGACCTACAGTTGAATAGACTCACTCCACTTTACAGGTCCGGTACCATGTAACTACATATGAACTACAGTTGAATAGACTCACTCCACTTTACAGGTCCGGTACCATGTAACTATGACCTACAGTTGAATAGACTCACTCCACTTTACAGGTACGGTACCATGTAACTACATATGAACTACAGTTGAATAGATTGACTCCACTTTACAGGTCCCGTTCCATGTAATTACATAATGAACTACAGTTGAACAGACTCACTCCATTGTACAGGTCTGTTACAATGTAACTACATATGAACTACAGTTGAACAGACTCACTCCATTTTACAGGTCTGTTACAATGTAACTACATATGAACTACAGTTGAACAGACTCACTCCATTTTACAGGTCTGTTACAATGTAACTACATATGAACTACAGTTGAACAGACTCACTCCATTTTACAGGTCTGCTACAATGTAACTAGGCCTACATATGAACTTCATTTATAACTATTGGTAATTACTGTGTAATTACATTTGGTGTTCATGTGTAATTACAAATAGTTCATACTGGGGTACCTGTAAAATAAAGGGTTACCGACTTTTTCTCAGTGAGCAGCAGACTCACTAGATCTGTTGCATTAGGCAACCTCACCATACCTCTCAGGAAAAGTTAATTTGGCCAGTCAGCCTTCTCAGTGAGAGCTGTCCACCTCTGGAACTCCATACCATCACACATTCGCAATATCAATACAATCAAATCTTTCAAACACACCATGAAAACATGGTTAAAAGACAACCAGGTGTGTGAACACAACTAGCCCAAGTCTGTCTGCTTGCCTGCATGTTGCTAAACTGTACATGTTGCATATTATAATTGTTATTGCCTATCTGACTCCCCCCCCCCCCCCCCCCCCCTTCCTTCTCCTTTCTTGTCATGATGTTGCATGGATGCTTTGTCTATCTGCATGGTTGTTTGGCCACATTGTCTGTCTGCTTGTGTGTCTGCCTTGCTGCATCGTCAGTTTGCCTGCATGTATGAAGCCTATGCTTGTACTGTAATGTGCTTGTGCTTCTACTGTGCTGCTTATTATTAACTGCCTGTATTTACTGTCTTCCACTTTTTTATCTGCTTGCTCGCCTGCATGCATGAAGCCTAACCTGTGCTGTGATGTGCTTTTATTATGTACTGCTTATTATGAATTGCTTGTCTTTTGTTGTTACTATTGTTGTTGTTGTTGTTTTTTACTGTTTTTATCTGGCAATCAACACCTTGCCCAGGGGACTGCAGTTGAAAATTAGTTACCCAGCTAAAACTGGCACATTTGCAGCAATGTTGATTGATGTGCATTGTCCCTGTACAACTAAACCAATAAACTAAACTAAACAATAGTGTGGCCCATCCACTTTGATTGAGGCCCACCTGTAATTTCATTTCTGGCTATGCCCCTGCTACTCATAGACATATATAAGGCTAGATGGCTTAAGGCGGAGTCACCAGCGTCGTTGAAGCGCCGCCATCTTGCTACGGCAGGCTTTCTGGTACGTTCTATGGTAGCTGTTGGAGGGTGCACAGACAAAAATACTCATAACTCGCTGAAATCTTGACGGATTTACAAACGGTTTGGTTTATTACAAGCATATTCCGTTCCCGAGATATGGCAACAACAACAAAAAAAACACTAAAAACACTATTTTTTTGATGGGCTCCAAATTACACCAAAATTAAACCGAAGCATCTATGCCATGAAAGGGATTCAGGCACAAAGTTTCATGCAGTTTCATCCATTTCCCTAGGAGTTATGATCATCTGATGTGATAATACTGTAACGAAGTGGGTATTCGTCCAAGTAACTGGAGACTTGAAGTTGGTACAGGCTTTTTATTCTTGTCTTCACAATATAGCTCCTAGCAGCTAGCTTCGCTGCTAGCTCTGCAACCACCCGGTCAGCTCCCTCGCATAGCCTGACTGGCCTCCGCCCCGGCCGCTGTCACATATATCCCCTTCCCCCTAGGAACACACCCACACATATCAGTTCCTAGCCAAGCACGGAAACACCCCAATACACGTAATTACCCGATACGCTACATTTCCCCCACACAAATTTAATGTCGCTTCCACGCGACATGCACAACCCACACACATCCCCCTGTACCAAAACACACCCAACACAATATTTTTTCCCATCACCACATCAAATTCTAATTCCCCAACAAACAGTCTTTTCTTTTCAGCACCCCCGTCATAATGTCCAGTTTGCATCAGGTACTCCGTAATGTCTAGTTTTCCATTAGGTACCCCCATAATGTCTAGTTTCCCATTAGGCACTCCATAATGTCTAGTTTTCCCATTATTTCCTTTCTTTTTCACACATTTAAATTCAACCCACATTTCCCATTCAACAATAACCCCCACATCTCAATTAAACACAAGCCCCCACATTTTCCTTAACTTTTCTTTTAAACCCCATTTCCATCCCCCCCTTTTCCCAGCTTCTGTCCCACCTGAAGCACTCTTTTCGGTCCCGCCTTTTGTTTGTTCCAGTAGCCAAATGCACGAACGAGCACCGGATCGACATCCTCGTCCTCCGGTCTCCACTCGCGCCCGTCGACTCTCCAGCTGACCCTGGCGTCGTCCTCCCGGCCTCGCACTCGCTCGTTTTTCCGTCCCCCTCCTCCAGGGTTGAGGACAGCAGAGCGAACACCACCGGCGTCGATCTTCCCCTCGGCTCTCCGCTCGTTTTTCCGTCCCCCTCCTCCAGGGTTGAGGACAGCAGAGCGAACACCACCGGCGTCGATCTTCCCCTCGGCTCTCCGCAGTGCAACGTTAGGGGGTGTATAGCGGTTAGGCTGGGCCGGTTCCCCCGGCGGTAACCCCTCTCGCTCACTCGGAGACACGAGCGTCGCTCTCCCGACTGTAACAACGCTGCAGACGATGTCCCTCTCTTCCCTCTGGCTGTTCCCCTGCAGCACCGTTCTCCTATCCGTCACCACGTTCTCTTCTCCCCGGCTGCTCACGCTCTTCCCAGCCTGCGTCTCACCTCCGGCCTCCACACTCTCAGTGCAGTCCCTGGCCAAGTGCTCCGGTGACTGGCAAGTCCAGCAGAGTCTCACCTGTCCGCCGCATGCACGTCTCTCTTCTCCCGCTGTCCCCCGATCTCCGACAGCCTTTTGACACTCTCTAGCCAGGTGTCCAATCTCGCCGCATGCCCAGCAGGCTCCCTGCTGTCCATGTCGTCCCGCATACCCGGTCCGTCTCCCGGGACCGCATCGGCACCACCTCGCCACGTGGCCCGGCTCTCTGCAGGTCCAACACAGTCTCTTCCGTGGCTCCTCCAGCCGCTCTCCCTGCTGCATTACCTCCGCGCTCATCAAGTCCACCCGCTGCATGACTTCTCGCAGCGCCCGCATCACCTCTACTGCCCAGGCAGGAGTCTCTTCTACCAGCCGTCCGACCTCTCTCAACACACGGGCCTCCATGCCCGCCAGCATCGAGCTGATCCCCGCCGTCAGCTCTCCTTTCCTCCCGTTCACCGATGGCCATTCTCCGCGCACCATCGCACGTGGTTTTAGCAGCTAGCAGTTAGCAGTTAGCACCCCTGGTAGCTAACTTACTAGCGCTAGATCTAGAGCCAAAAAGCCGCACCACCCGTCTCTTTTGCCGTTCCTTCTCACCCTCTCCCCTCTCGGCCGAATCAGAGGCGTTACCGCTTTACTGTCTGGCACCAATGTAACGAAGTGGGTATTCGTCCAAGGAACTGGAGACTTGAAGTTGGTACAGGCTTTTTATTCTTGTCTTCACAATATAGCTCCTAGCAGCTAGCTTCGCTGCTAGCTCTGCAACCACCCGGTCAGCTCCCTTGCATAGCCTGACTGGCCTCCGCCCCGGCCGCTGTCACATATATCCCCTTCCCCCTAGGAACACACCCACACATATCAGTTCCTAGCCAAGCACGGAAACACCCCAATACACGCAACGGCGTTGGAAGCACGGTGCGGTGGGCGCTGCAGCACCCCCTGGTGGCAAGAGATGTAAAAAAAAAAAAAAAAAAAAATTTTTTTTTTTTTTTTTTTTACAGTGCACCTGAACGCAACATGCAAAATACCCGCTGAATAAGTGTCCAAATGTTCATGTAATTCTGGCCAATACTCCACTTCTGTTATAACATTTCAGTCTGGAAGATATAATCTTTATGACTACCTTAAAAGGCTAAATGAATAGCTTAGAAAATGAATAGCACCGGGGGCCCATGGTACTATTAATCCGGCCCTGGATATATCGGAGGAATAGCAGGTAGGCTATCACTGTCCCTGAGTCCTGAGGGTAAATTGAGTAATGCTGCAGAGAAGAGGAGAAGACACTGAATAATGACATCACAACAGTATAATCCTAATGTTAATTTAAAATTTAATATTCCTCTAAATATGGCTAAAAGTCCAAAAAGGGTGGGAGAGAGAATGAGGATTCCAACACAGCAGTGGGAGCAAGTGGTGACATGGAGGTGAGTGAGAAAAGGTGACTGAATAATGACACAACAGTCTAATCTTAATATTAATATTCCTCTAATCTGGCGACAAAGTGGCCAAATTTTTTGGCGCCCTGCGGGCGCCGTCAGCCGTCCCCCCCAATGTTGAATCGGTGACAGCACCCCCTACCTAAAAGTACTTCCAACGCCACTGTATACACGTAATTACCCGATACGCTACAATACTAACCCAACAACAGATGCTCATAGCTCCTAGCAAAATGGATGAAACTGCATGAAACTATAGGTGCGTGAATTCATCTCATGATGATGATGCTTCAGTTTAAGTTTGGTGTAATTTGGAGCCAAAAATAATAATAAAATGTTAGCGTTTTTTTAACCCATAGATATATATAAAGCTGTGTTGCCGTAGCAAGATGGCCACCATGCGACGACGTCGCTCTCCATTGACCGGCAGCGCGGGTAAGCCATCTAGCCTTTATATATGTCTATGCTGCGTGATTTCTAACCCCACATAGGATAAGCAATAACCACGCCCTGTGGCGCCGGGATTAGCCAGGAGCATTGAAGCTTGGGACTAAAGCACCTGGGGTTTTTCATCTTTTAAAATAAAGATGTTTAAAAAACGATTGCTTGTTACATTTTCAGTGCTGTACCTTTTCTCTGGGTAAGAATTGAGCTTGAAATTAACGATATGATACATTATATTATATGAGCTATGAACGTGAACACAACACCGTTTATATTATTGCATGTTTTTGTAGATTGTGTACATTGTGTAGATTACAAGTATTATGCTTATTATTATTATTACTATGCTAAGGAAGGTAGGTGACAATAATTAATTTCAATGTCCGCTCTCAATGTCCACTCTCGAAATCGCTGTCCATTCTCAAGAGCTATTCAGTTGGTTCATGAAATCGCTGGGCTGCGTGCCCTCCAGTGGTGCTCCTGGCCAATCCCGGCGCCACAGGGCGTGGTTATTGCTTATCCTATGTGGGGTTAGAAATCACGCGTCTATGCTGCTACTAGCCACTTTCGGACTCTTCCGGGTATGACATCATCGTAACGTGATTGTCTACCCTACAAGAGTCCATCCGTACTACTTGCCTGCGACACTCGCTCTCAAGCTGTCTAAATCAGCGATATGCACGTATTTACAAGTGTCACAGAAACATTTCAAAGCCACTTACTAGAACAGAAGGGTTCATTGCTTCTCGACGGAGGTGTTTGAAAGCTCGATGCTGCTCATAAATGCCTCTTTTTATCCGAATTCTTCGGTCCTGGTGATATTATGTTTTCCGGGTTAGAGCTCCCAGCCGTCACAGCGCTCAACAGCGCCACTCTGGTCGAAAGCTCGGTAATTGTTAGAATTCTGAGAGAAAAGTCAGAATTCTGAGTTTAATGTGAGAATTCTGAGTTTAAAGTCAGAATTCTGAGGAAAAACGTCAGCATATACTGTTAAAGGAGAATTTCGTTTTTTTTTAACCTGCAGCCCTCTCCTCACATTAATTATTGTAACTGGCCCTTGGCTTGTGTAAACAGGAGGCAGAGAGTCTCAAACTGATGCTCCACGGTTTATTGGATCTTACTTCACACCGTAGTAGACACCGTGAAAACTATAAAACATACAATACAAAAATCAACATATAGTTCCCACATCGAATTAAACTGTACAACAATTTATTAAGCTAGTTAAAATCACTATCAAAATACACAATTTATTTAGCTAAAATTTGACTACTAAAACAAATGTATTAAGGGCACAAGTAGGGCTAGTTTACATGCTGACAAACTAAATTCAATACATTGTCTACAAACTAGGCCAACATACTTTACATTAAATTCATACACAAGAATAACAAATTCAGACAAATCAATACATCTCAATGAATCTTTGCCAAACCACTTGACCAAAACAAATGAAGTACATTCACACTTACAATATATTGTGGCCTGCTGATATCAAACAAATTGATCGAGCATACCTCATTCCGCTCACCAAGGGTGTTAATCGAGGGTTTGCTGATGCATCTTGGACATCATATTGGCACACTGACAAATTAAACAGTAAATGTCAACATCAAACATGAAACAAACAACATAACTGCAATCAAACTTCAATTTAACTATAGCCTACTCCACATACCTCCAAGGATTTACATTTTGTTTCTTTCTGGTCTTTCTTCTAGTATGTTTGTCTCTCAAACTCATGTGCTCTCTTTTGCCATCACCACACTAATGAGGCTACCCAAAACAGGTGGTGATGTAGGCCTATAGATAACAGGGTTTCCCAGTCACCTGACATGAAAAGGGCAATACTATACCCCTTGTCGGCCATTTTGTGGAGTTTTACAGGTAAATATGTTAACAAAATAACTCTTTATAATGTGAAAGTACAAATTACAAAAAGGGAACCAAAATCAAACAATAGGAGTTTAGCGGGCAGTTACACTCCCCCCAAATCCCAATATGAACAACCTCAGCTAATTAGTCATATGGGATTTCCAGACATGTCTGACCGCTTTAAGGTTTAATCAATCTGAGGGGACAGTGTGCTGTGTTGTAGCGTGTTGTATGGCTACTGTCGGAAACCTCAATCCTGTCTTATCTCCTGATCTAGAAAAACAAATACATAACACAGATTATATAAATACGCCTAGAAATAGAAGTGGACAAACTCTAATAGAAATCAGTTAACTATTGTGGAGAAAATAGACAAAGTGTATCTAAATATCAAAACCTCAACGACAACACTCTCCTTGGCAGTCCACTAGGTGAGGGATGGAGAAAGCCTTTCCCTCTGCCACTCTATTCACCTTTCTGAAATCAGAAGACCTCCACAGATTGTGAGTCAGTTTACTGACTCCAATAAGCCAGATCCAGTCCAGCACTTCTTGCCTCCATGGTTTCTTACGTGGAGGGAAGCAGTGCAGTTTCTCTTTCTCAAACTCTGCAAAGGTCTTGTTGGGCAGTCTAGTGCTTTCTGTCTTGGGAGGAAAATGTGCCACTTCTGACTCTTTACTTTCCTGAGGTAACACACTCACTGCACAAACCACTGCCTCAGACTTTGAGACTAAGCCTAGAGCACCTGCGTTGAAAACACACTGCACTGCTTTCTGCTCCTTCTCTAGGTTGAGCTCCACAGCCCCCACTGCAGTTTCAGACTGCTGATCATCTACCTTGTCTGTAGTGCTAGACTTTCCTCTTAACTTAAAACTGTCAGAATGACTCCGAGTCTCTAGCTGAAGTTCTTCAGCCTGTTCATCTGGTAGTTTAGGTGGACCAAGCTCCTTGTGTCCAACTACACACTCAACCGAACTGAAATCTACAGCCTCTGTCACCACAGGTAAGGGTTGAAAAGAGACGCCTGCAAAGGCCCTTCCTGACTCACCTACGGACTTAGGCTTCACAACCCGGACCAGAGTGCAGCCCATCTCCTGATTGGCCTCAGACTCTTGCTGTCCTACTGCTTCACCTACCTGACCGGACACTGTTGACTGAGTGATGACAGCTTCGGCCTGCCCACTAGAGGGCTCTTCTATCTTCTCAGCCTGTCTTTCCTCAACTTGGTCACTGCAGTCCTTGTGGACAATTTCCTTTCGTTTAGTCACAAGGGCTACAGCCTCCTCGGTCAGGGCTGTACATGCCTCCATTTTCGCCACGATATCCGGAGTGCCGGCCTGGTTCCGTAAAATGGACTCGTACTCAAGATCTACTATGTCATGTGTGGTGCAAATGTCATGTTCGATTTTAACAAGATCGTCTGGAGAACAGTAGGCTCTCAACTTTGTCCTGCACCCTTTTGCTGCCCGTTTCCAGGAGTCATACGCCTTATAAAATGTTAGTTTGTGCCTTTTGGCCTTCTGATACTCCATCTCTCGACCCTTCTCCGTCAATGTTCTTGGCTTGTACCTTTGTGTGTCGAGGGGTTTGCTTGTTCCCTCTGCATATAGTGACATTTTGTTTGGTTGACTGGTTTGACTATTCGACAATGACCTTTGACAATAATGTGTAGTATGTCTGGCGTAAACGAACCTCTATGAGTAGAGACTTTAACCTTATACGATGCGATAGCCTACTACTCTAGCCAGACACTACTAACAAAACACATTTAAACCCAAATAATCTTTAGCACAAACCAGGCTCGATATGAATGTCATAAACATGGGTGTTACAGAAGCTTGAACTGAACCATTTCAACCAAGACCTCTTGACAGGTTCCAGTATTCACCATTTATGAAAACATTAACATAATATTCACGATACCATAGGACCTTGTTATCAATAATTGCTTTGAACTTTCCATTTTAGTAAACGCCATGATGCTTAAAATTCAAAGCACTGAAACCAGAAACATTCAAACCACAAAGTGCGTGTGCATAGATCTCTTTATGATATCTTTTGTTGAGTCTCTTCATCTGTGGGGCATGAAATTCAGTTCTTGCCTGACATTTGAGTGTAGGTAGGTTGGCTTCGTTGATAGGGATGATGACAGGCCGGGTGGATGTCTGACGTGTTGAGTTCTCTCCCAGGGTGAGTTTTCACTGTAACTGGCCCTTGGCTTGTGTAAACAGGAGGCAGAGAGTCTCAAACTGATGCTCCACGGTTTATTGGATCTTACTTCACACCGTAGTAGACACCGTGAAAACTATAAAACATACAATACAAAAATCAACATATAGTTCCCACATCGAATTAAACTGTACAACAATTTATTAAGCTAGTTAAAATCACTATCAAAATACACAATTTATTTAGCTAAAATTTGACTACTAAAACAAATGTATTAAGGGCACAAGTAGGGCTAGTTTACATGCTGACAAACTAAATTCAATACATTGTCTACAAACTAGGCCAACATACTTTACATTAAATTCATACACAAGAATAACAAATTCAGACAAATCAATACATCTCAATGAATCTTTGCCAAACCACTTGACCAAAACAAATGAAGTACATTCACACTTACAATATATTGTGGCCTGCTGATATCAAACAAATTGATCGAGCATACCTCATTCCGCTCACCAAGGGTGTTAATCGAGGGTTTGCTGATGCATCTTGGACATCATATTGGCACACTGACAAATTAAACAGTAAATGTCAACATCAAACATGAAACAAACAACATAACTGCAATCAAACTTCAATTTAACTATAGCCTACTCCACATACCTCCAAGGATTTACATTTTGTTTCTTTCTGGTCTTTCTTCTAGTATGTTTGTCTCTCAAACTCATGTGCTCTCTTTTGCCATCACCACACTAATGAGGCTACCCAAAACAGGTGGTGATGTAGGCCTATAGATAACAGGGTTTCCCAGTCACCTGACATGACAAAGGGCAATACTATACCCCTTGTCGGCCATTTTGTGGAGTTTTACAGGTAAATATGTTAACAAAATAACTCTTTATAATGTGAAAGTACAAATTACAAAAAGGGAACCAAAATCAAACAATAGGAGTTTAGCGGGCAGTTACAATTATGATCTGACGACTCACCCAGTGCTCTCCGCAGCGTTTTTGGCGTCCTAGGAGTTGTTTTGAGATCAATAGCATCCAAGCCACTCCTAGAATGGAGCTCCGTGAGGGCCAAGTGGCAGCATGCTTTTCCTCCATTTAAATAGACAGTTTTTATTCCCGTTTTCGACGCATATCGTCATAAACTGTTCCCTAAGGAACGATCAGACTGCATTTCTTCCTGAGGAAAAGAGCCTGGTTCCCATTATCCTTGAATTACAGCTCTCACCCTAGGCTGGAAACAGGCACTGGAAACGATACAACAAAACAAAAGATGGACGTAGGCTACCAAACGAAGTATTCGAATAAGTTATTGTAGAAACTTAGCGGATTCACAATATCACATCTTTTAGGCCAATACAGAAGCTTTGCCGAAAATTAATCAGGGATTAGGATTTCTTTTTGGCGCACATGTTTCCGGTAGACTGTTTCCGTCCCCTTGGTTTACACCCCCAGGCCCAGAAGCGGTGGAAACAGCTCCAGACGTGAACTCAGAGCTTAGAGAAAATGTCCACTTCCGAAGTCGTGAATACCACAGGAGGGGAGGCGTTCTATGGACTCTTCTCATGAACACCCCATTTGAAGGCAGAAATCCACCTGCAGGACACCAACTCTTGAGAACCGTAATTGAGTAGGATTTAGGGCAGGTCAAATCCATTCCGGTCCTCATGAGCCGGTGTCCTGCGTACTTTTGGTTCTACATGGTGGTTAATGAGCCACACCTGCTCTGCGTCTAATTGAGACCAGTTGTGCCTCATTATTAACGAGGAGGGAGGAACAAAAACCTGGATGACCCGGTCCCCGGGTCACGAGGACTGGAACTGAAGAACCCTGCATCGAGGTCTTTCTTTCACAATTACTTTTGTTTCCTCATTTTGCAAATTCTTTACTGACGCAACAACAACAGATCTGTTAGTTCCTCAAAAACAATGTGGATGGAAACAGACAGGAGACTGAGGTGGGGTAAGACAGAGAGGGGAGGCACAGGGGAACTGAGAGGAGACAGTAATGGGCCCTTTTCACAGCTGCTATTTTGTGTCTAAAAGGCAGGGTAAACACAGGTGCAACCAACTCACTAATTAGGGCCCCAGCACTGGAACACCTGAATGGACGTTGGAAACCCTAATTATTGTTTTGGTGCAGCTGTGTTACTTCCTGCCTTTTAGACTCAAATGGCTGCTGTGAGAAAGGCTTATTGAAACTGTGGGCAGTGAGACTCATGATGAGGTTTGTTGCATCACATACTGTACTCAGTCTGTAATGATGGAATCATGACAAATTCAATAAATCAAACATTTAATTTGATGGCGTTTTCCAGAGGGCTTTTAGTTAGACATTTATTTACACAATATTTCATATTGGATGTTTTCCTGTTGAGCCATGGGAACCTCTTAAATGTCACACATTCAGATAATTAATTGTATAGCCTATATAGGCTTTCACACACTCTGTTCTGTGACATCATGAGGATGCACAGCCAGGACCATATTATTTAATTAAATAACAAATGACACAGGGTGACTTTTGTTTGACACTCGATAGACCTTTATATTATTCTAGAGTTATTTTCTGCCCCAGGAAAAGTACAGTCACAAACATACCCTATAACATGCATAGGGTTATAAATAACCCTAATGTTTTAATTCCTTTGGGGCCGACCCCGGCAGTTCATTCATTGGATTTGACTGGAAACGTAGCAGGAAAAACACGGAAATCCGATGGAACAAGGGAGGAATAGGATACCAGGTGTAATGCATTTATGTGGCTCTTGCATTAGATTGACAGTATGCTAAGAGCTGTCTGATTGAGTTATGGTAGGCAAAGTCTTCAAATGTCTGTCGAGAATGTACTGTAGTTAATGTAGTGTGAAGGAGACAGTGAGATAGAGACAGAGAGCGGGGGTGGGGGGAGAGGGAGAATAAATTTAACATCAAGTCATTATCAAGTCAGTGAGGACTGGCAGAGATGTGTAGATACTGTAACATCCAGACAGACGGACAGGATCTCCAACATTCTTACGTTCTACCCTTTGTCATCCTCTTGCCACACAACCATCCTGAGTCAAGACAAGAGAGAAGCTGTGGTAGATGATGTACAGATAACCACACTTTTGCAATACATCATCTTACATGAAATTCTTTCCAAAAGACAGTTCTGTCTTCGTCTCATTCACTTTTAAAGAGAACCTAAGAGACGGTCAGGAGTGGATACAGTTACAGTCAGCCCCTCCCTAATGCCTTGTAAGTGCAAGTGAGTTGATACTGTGAGTCAAAGCAAGAAGCACCAATTGCACTTTGGCTGGACTGTTCATTGCATTAAATTGTACTGATTTGAAACATTTCTGGTCCTTAACTCCTCTCAAAAGATGAGTGTTTTATTGGGGTCAAGTGTACGGGTTGATTCAACTCCTGTGCCTTTGACAAATCTGATTTATATGTAATGGTTCTTTTAATGACTTGACTTGACTTTATGATACTTCTAGAAATCTTGCACGCTTGATTTCTAGGGTGGAGGGAGCCTCTGGAGACAATGCGCCATGGGTGCACTTTGTTGTTGTTGTTGTGACCAAACAACTCATCATCATGTCACGTCATCCACATCATCAGTGAGTATGACACACTTGATGATTGTGGGGCATGACATGACATCATCAGTGGTTATGACATCATCCTTAATCGCTCAGTGTTTTCTAGTTGACCCTTGCCCCGCTGACCTCGTCTCTGTCAGGGATTGGCTGTTTAGGGCGTAGCCCTCCTGTTCCAGGCCCTCAGTTGAAAGTATGTCTGGGTTGACCATGACGGTTGAGCTGAACAAAGCAGAGAGATCTGCCCACAAAATCAGACAGGTGAAACTTGCTTGAGTGACATCATGATGACATCATCACTGGTGACATCATCATTGATGACATCACAATTCCTTGAGTGACATCACTGATGACATCATCACTGATGACATGACATCACAGTTGCTCGAGTGACATCACTGATGACATCATCACTGATGACATGACATCACAGTTGCTCGAGTGACATCATCAGTGGGAAGCAGGGAAGGGATGCTGATGTCACAATGGCTCTGTGAGTGTGAAGGCCTATTAGTGGAGTGGATAATATCACTATTTGAGGGGAATTGTGCAAATTTTGATACAAGCATGAAATTTGGCTCGGATGTTCTCCAGAGGTTTCTGATCAAATCTGCCCGATGGGCCATCTGAAAATCTGCTCGTTTTTCAAGATGGCCGCCATAATCGCCAAAATCTTCATGGAAATGTGTGTATTGGCCGATTTGAATGATCTTTGTGTCTATCCCTATGTTTTCAAGCCTTCTGGAGTCGATTTTTCTCATTTTATAGCCCTTTGGTTTTGTCATTTTTCAATATGGCCGCAAAATCGGCCTCCCAAAGTTGATTTCTTTCGAAGAAATGTGTGTAGTTGGCCGATTTGAATGTTCTTGTTTTCAATTTGTATGTCTTAGAACATGCTACCATTTTCTTACTAGTTTAGCACTGGTCTAATGATTTTAGTTATGAATTATTACATTTGTAATGAAACAATAACGAAATATAATGCCAATACAACTTTCTTGGAAAAGTAACAAAAAAGAACACCAATACAATTGATCTCGTTGTCCTTTCTTCAATTGTAACTCCACACAAAAACAACTGTCTGTCGGTTTAAACTGCTGAAGGGATTGGGCGATCTGAAAATCCATTCATTTTTCAAGATGGCCACCAAATTGCCCTCCCAAGTTGTTTTTCATATAAATGTGTATAGTTGGCCGGTTTGAATGATCTTTGTTTTCATGCCTACTCTAGTTGATTTTTCAGATTGTATAGCCCTTTGACTTCTACATTTTCTCATTTAGAGGGTAGTAAAATGATGAACTCTCAACCCTGAATGCAGATATGAGCAGTATTTCAATCAAATTTGTTCACCTCCGAGACATGATGTCCCTTGAGCAACGGCATCCAGAAGTGGCCAGGGAGTTTCACAAGGGCAACTTTGTTGTTCACAAGTCTCAGAGAATTCTCTGGCCTGGCGATTGACCAAGCCCATGAGCAAAATAATGCAGTCATCAAAGGTGACAGAGGAGCCATTGGATTGACAGAAGACCCGGTAGCACTTCGTAGGTGGATGGTAGCTGGACCAGAAGTGACTCATCTAGTAGCTGGATATGAAGCTGTGTCAGGTGTGAAAGATTCAACCAAAGGCAGCAGACATCATGAGCAGACACTGAGTGCCCAGAAATCATTCTTTGAGAAGGTCAAAGGACTTTCTGAAGTGCTGCGGGAGATGAGCAACCCATTCCAAGAAGAATCAGGTGACCTACTGGCGCTAGACACGAAGAACATTGCAGACTCAGCTCTGGCGACAATGGTTACACATCACCAGCTAGGCAAAGAGCAGTTCTAGTCATTCATGAAGGGGCTAAAGAATGAAGATGAATGTTCATTCCATCATTCAATCAAGAAGAACACATGCAGTTTGTTTCTTTAAACAAGTCTTAGAGCAAGCTGGGGGCAGCTCTAAGGAGAAGTTGCTGAAAGATGACTGCCAGCTGTTCTCACGACTTTTCATCCCATGCCAGAACAGGCAGTGTGACTTGAAATAATTCTTCAATTATTTATATAGATCAGTCGTCACCTGCATCTCTCAGTGACAGTGGCAAGCTTCATACATGTCAGAAGTCACAGCTGGCTGAAATCGGGGTACGGTGGCGCAGTCGGTAGCGCTGTCGCCTCACAGCTAGAAGGTCCTGAGTTCGATTCTCGCCTGGGACGCTGTGGGCGCTGGAGTTGTGACCCCTCCATATCTTCAGTGCCCACTGCCCAGGTGGGCTATCTCGTCGAAAGGGCCTTTCTGTGTGGAGTTTGCATGTTCTCCCCGCCGTACCCCCCAGGGGGTTCCTCCGTACATAACCCCCTACTAAAAACATGCAGAAGATTGTCATCCGACCAGTGACGACAACATCTGAAGTTGGTCCCCGGGCGCTGGAAAGAAAAAGCGACCACTGCTCCTGGCCTGCCCCCTGGAGGAAAGGACAAGCCTGGATGGGTCAAATGCAGAGGACATATTTCACTGGCCACCGTCAGCATGAGTGTGTGTTGTGGCCGCATGCATGTGTTGTAGTGTTCGTGTGACAATAAAGACGGGCTTCCGTCTGAAATCGTGTTAAATCGTGTCGTGAAATCCTTCAAGCACAAGTGAACATCCCAAACAGAGAACCAAGGGGAGATGCAGTCATCATAGATGATGCACCTCAAAGACATTTGATGACTATGCTAGAGACATCACTCAGAAGGTGGAATCCAACAGTGCCAAGTACAAAAGGGTGGATATAGAATTTGATGTGTACAAGAAGTCAAGTCTGAAATCTGAAGCCAGGTTGAAAAGGGGGCAAGGAATGAGGAGAAGAAGGAGAAGGAAGAAGGAGAAGAAGCTTTCTTGAGATGACAGCAACAAAACTGAGCTGTTTCACTTCCTTGCAGAGAAGATGTGTGAGGCAGAGACGACAAGCACACTCATTGTCACAAAAGGAGAAGATGCTATTAGCAACACAAGGATATCCCTGCATGCTGTGTCTCCATGCTCTCATGAAGAAGCAGACACTCGAATATTTGTACATGCCAGGGATGCAACAATGGATGGAAGCAAGTCCCTCATCATCAAGGCTAATGACACTGACATCCTTGTCATAGCCACATCTGTACTGCCATCCTTGCAGGAAGAATACTGCATGGCAGACTTGGAACATCTGTGATGAGGTTGGTGAAAACTTCACCAATCTCAGCCAGCATCCAACATCAGTGAACTGAGCTTGATCTACAGCTAGAGAGATTTGTTGTCCTAATGTATGACAGATCAAGTGCAGCCGCTGGCGTGGATGAAGCAAGACTCAATCTCTTTGCCCGCAAGCAGAGGCCATACAACTCAATTCCACCAACACAGGCAGCCCTCAGAGAACAAGCCAAGCATGCTGCTTCTCAGGCTGAGATCATCTGGGGCCAGGCTAACATCTCCAGGCCAGACACCAGCAGTCCTGCTGACTGGGGGTGGACACAGAAGGGAGCAACATGGCAGATATGTTGGTCAGCATTACCTGCAATTGCTGCCAGCTGTCAGGAACTGACCAAGTGTTCCTGTAAGAAAGGTTGCAAACGGAGATGCAAGTGCTTTAACTCTGGGCTCCCCTGCACAGCACGCTGCATATGTGAGCAGTAGCTCATAGAGGACCATTCACATAACATCCACACAGTTGTTTTTGTGTGGGGTTACAACTGAAGAAAGAACAATGAGATCAACTGTATTGGTGTTATTTTTTGTTACTTTTCCAAGAAAGTTGTATTGGCATTATATTTCGTTATTGTTTCATTAAAAATGTAATAATTCATCGCTAAAATCATTAGATCAGTGCTAAACTACTAAGAAAATGGTAGCATGTTCTAAGACATACAAATTGACAACAAGAACATTCAAATCGGCCAACTACACACATTTCTTCTGAATAAATCAACTTTGGGAGGCCGATTCTGCGGCCATATTGAAAAATTATAAAATCAAAGGGCCATAAAATGAGATAAATCGACTCCAGAAGGCTTGAAAACATAGGGATAGACACAAAGATCATTCAAATCGGCCAACTACACACATTTCCATGAAAATCTGGTCGATTTTGGCGGCCATCTTGAAAAACGAGCAGATTTTCAGATGGCCCATCGGGCAGATTTGATCAGAAACCTCTGGAGAACAACCGAGCCAAATTTCATGCTTGTATCAAAATTTGCACGATTTTTTCTGTTATCCGCTCCACTATATAACATAAAATATCGCTGTAGTGCCCCCCCGTGGGCGGATTCTCCCCCACCCCCAACCAGATTCTTTCCAGACCCCTGAAAAGTGTCTTGCCAAATTTTGGAGGCCATCGGAGCAATGGCTGGGGAGATCAATGTGCTCAGATGGATGGATGGACGGACGGACAGACAGACAGACAGACAGACAGATACATTTCATGATTATATAGTAAAGTATGTTGTTTTTCCAAATCACAAATAGGGGGTAGACAGATTGGGGGAAGGATTTAACATCTTGATTGTACCAAATACAACTGTCAACTGTTGGATTTTTGTATACTAGTTTTACAATACAGTTGAACTGTATTATAAAATTTGTAAAAATAAATAAATAAATAAATGACCGAAAAAAGAGGGCGTATGTCTATGGTTTTGAGCTCTTTCTATGTTTGGCAGAAAGTGGAAGGAATGCAAATATGTTTCGGATAAAGTTAGTTTCATTTATTATCCTTTTGGAAATTCTCTTTGTGTCGGTGGCAACTCTCAGTTAAATACAACCACAACGGAAAAGACATTTAACAACAAAGTGCTCCACATCAACATCACCAACAATCAAGATTTAAGTAGCCTACAAATGATGGAGGAAGTGAATCGATGTGACATGGAAATCTTTTGAAACCTCTTTGTTTTGCGTGTTATGCACAGATCTGTTTCCTCAACACATATATGCATTGGAGCACAGGGCTCAGAGGTCAGCCTGCTCATGTATGTTCCATGCTGTAGTAGAACATGAGAAGCCTTGTCGATGAAAAGAAAAACAAGTAAGGGGTCAATCAAAATAAGGGAGTGGGTTAGGGTCAATACATAATTCATATGACCTCTTCACTCATGCTGACCTCTCCTGGGCTAAAGCTCCAAACGTTGAGGACTGTTACCATGGCACCAGGTCTCTGAGGAAGTGGAAATTGTCCACAAAGGAGCTTTTTGTCACTGGTTCCTCTGTCACATGAAAAACATGATTGTGTGGCAAAAATAGTTCAAATTGAGTCCCTGACTGCATGGATTGAACCTGTATCTGTGAAAAGCACACATTTAGATTTAGAAGTTGAAAATCCTTTTCTCACATGTTGTGGCATTCAAAACTGGGGGCCTTTTTTTGCATTTGTTTATCTTGTAATCATAAAGCAACCGCATTTAGTGGTGTTTACGAGCCTTTTGTTGAGGTTTTGTGTGGAATTTTCCCAGATGCAGTGATGTAATAGTACCATCTTGTTCAGGGGAAGTGACTCAGTTAAAGGAACAGTTGGCCCAAAAATGAAAATTCTATCATCATCTACTACTCATGCCTATGTTTCAACTGGTATGAGGGTGACTAATCTTTAATGTCTAGTACGTAGTACAGCAGAGATAAGGACGTGAAACTGGACCAGTGTTAGTTGCAGGCAGACCATTATGGCTCATTTAGACTCCATTTTCATACGTAAATAGATGCGTCCGTTTCAAACGGTGTAATCGTCACTGCACACATACTTCCATGCGTCTTTCACGTTGGTATCATGTTAAGCAATACATCCACCAGTGTCAAAGTAGAGAGTCAAATGTATGAGTGTGTATGTGGTTTTGCTCCGTTTCATGCTTATCCGTAAGCTTTCAGATGATGGACAGAAAACGCATGAAATGAACGCAGAGTACAGACACGTCTCCGTCTTTATATAATTGGGCCTTTAGACAACAGTTCACCATGACCTTTAACAGTGTTGTTGCAACTGTCGCCAAAAAACTTATTCTGAAGGAATGGAAGTCTTCCTCTTCACCTTCTTTTCATGTGTGGCTGATGGACATGCTCTCTGTTATACAGATGGAGAGACTCAGGTCCCTGAGAATCAACTCACTTAGAAGGTTCTCAACTATCTGGGACCCGTTCTTGGCCTACTTTGACGAGGTTAAGAATGACAAGTGACTGAGGTTAGAGGTGGCGGATGGCTCACCCGTCTGGTCTTTCATGGACCCCTTGCGTGGGATCCCACGTGCAATATCTTTTACAAGCACAAGCACCTTATGCGACTGGTAACACTATGTTGTTGTTTTTGTTTGTTTTGTTTTTCTTTCCTGTCTGTTTTTCTTTTTGTGTATTAAAAAAAAATTGTTGTTGGAGTTGAGTACAGAAGTACTAAAAAGCCAGCTGGTCCTGCAACAGCTCAGTATTTGTACCAGAAATTATTCTTCAAAGCACTAGTGAAGAACCCACTGTTCGTGTTAAAACGGTTCTTCAAAAACAAAAAAGGCAGTTCTATATAGAAGTATTTAAACCATCTTTTCTTAAGGCGGTGTTATAGTATAATATATACGGAGTATATATTGTATAGTTTTTGAGTGAAGAAGATAGTAGACAGTGTCTTATTGGTTGTATTAATTATTGTAATCATAAATAAACTGCCTAAAAAGGCATGCATGGGCTTTATAGATGGAAGGCAAAAGACCTTTGAATAAAGAATCCCTTGTTTGTAGCTTGAAGCATGCTGCCCTCTGTGGGCCAAACTGGTAATCACACATGTCAAAGACTTATTAGTCTGTAAAAGCATAACAACATAACACAACTAGTGATATCAAAGATATGTATGAGCTCTTGTATAATGGCATTGAAAGTGTGGTAAGTACATCTAAATAAAACCCCATTCAATGACTCGCAATGCATTTTCCAATGAATTTAATATTGCAACCTGCATTTAAAAGACAGAGAATTCAAAATGAGACAGATCACTCACAGAAAGAGCAAAGGCAAAGAGCTCTGAGCTAAACAGCGCCCTCCTCAGGCTTTTGGAAAGTAAGCGGTCAACAGAAATGAAGTTGAGGAAAACTTGGGCGGGTTTGCTAAATCCAATGTCTTCCTGCGCTGCACCTCACATCTCACAGACAGATAGCACAGAAACATATTCTGACACGTCCATTCACTTGACAAACACTTTCTTCTTGCTCAGCGACTTTCACAATCTTAGCACTTCATCAGGTTGTATTTACATAACATACACTATCAACACAGTCACATATTTCATTGCAGGAATAGAGCAAAGCTGGGTAGAATAGAATTTGCAAAAAAATGTGTAATGTTTGGTTTAATACTTGAACCTGTATGGAGTACGAGAGATGAGTGGGGACTACTGCCTCAGGAGGAATGCACATATATTGTCTGCCAGGTTGGTTGTCAAGCACAGAAACGCAAGTTCACTTTCAGATACGTTCAATGTTTAAACACATTGTAGTACTGATTTTGATGTCTTAGATGGCAAACCACACCGATGTACTTGAAATCAAACAAAAGATGTATTGCAAATACTATTTGAAGCAGGTCTGGAATACAGAGTTCTTGCAGCCCTGGGTGTTTTAGAGGTTTGTTTTCCCTGGTTAAAGCTGGCATTCATTTAAACTGGTAATAAAGCAGCACTGGTATTTATTGGGATTATTAGCATTATGAGACTCACTTGTTGCTAATTCCAGATGTTCACTGGGCATCTAGTAGGAACTGGTACTGACTATAATGTGTTTGCTTCATTACCAAATGCCCTTTTGTTTAGATAGCTTTTGATATTGTGAAATAAAGGATTACAGTGTTCAAAATTCTTTCATCTTTCAATAAATTGAGCTACTACGCTTACCTTTTGCTTCTGTCATCTATTAACTTTGACTTTCAACTCAGAGAGTTGTCTTATAAAAGTTCATATGGCACAGATTTATGCAATAATATATCTCTAATCTACACTCTATATATAAAGCAACAATAAAACATATTTTTGATTATTGTAAATTCTTGGAAAAAGGCTTAGTTAGATGTGCTTTTTAATGTGCAGTCATTGTAGCAAAATACGAGCTGTTGTCTACAGACAAAAGGCAGACTGTACAGTAGTAACATTAGATCCATGTTATGTGCAGTTGCATATACCACTTGTTGAGGTACTAAATCATGTTAATGGTCTTTCTCTACTCTGTTATGTCTTGCCTGAATGAGTTTTGGAAATCAACCCCGTATCAACTTGGTATCCATTGCATATAGGTATGTTCTCTGCATTATGGCTGAAGTGATGCATGTTTTCTAAATATTCCCATTGGAAAGTGTCACATTCAAAATGGGCATCTAACTTGAGGAAAACCAAAAAAATAGTTCAAAAATCACCTCTATTCTCAGATAGAAGTGGTCAATAAATGTAAGAATGTTTGTTTACATAAATAAAAAATATCTTAACATCCCCATAATTTTCTCCAAATGCTAGAATGAAAGGTCGCTGACAATACATAAATACATTTACAATAGCTTTTAAAAATATTACGTCTGGTCAATCCAAAATAACACTTAGAATAAACTTTTAAACTTAAAGTACAGTATCATACAACAAAAGTGAAATTAAGAGAACAAGGTTGAAACAACACTTCATGATAAAATAATTAATATACATGATATGAAATATACATTATTAATCTGACTTTAGCATTTACAATTGTCATCCACTGACATACAGTATATTACAGCGAGGATGGAGTTTTAGTTCATGGTAGGACAAGTGCATAGCAAAATAGAAGATCCTTTGACCAAGTTAAGGAAACACATACAACAGACAAACCGCTTTAGAAAACAACATTAAAAATCATGTTTAAGGCAAATCTCATTTAAAATTGGCATAGTCTGAGAAAATGTCAACAAAGTCTTGTACCACCCTGTAGCAGAAGTCATATTGTTCCTGTGGAGAAAAACAAAAATGATTAGGTCAACTAACCTGCTTAAATAAATACATTATATATATATATATATATATATATATATATATATATATATATATATATATATATATATATATATATATATATGCATGAATCAAAAAGACCCAAAGGAATGAAAAGAATTGACAGAATATGACAGAGCATTAATATTAAATTCCTAGCATTTTTCTTTTGTCAGGTTGGATTATAAGCAGATTCTTCTGATACCTACCACAGTTTGGACCATATGAGGCCTCTGCATGCGTAAGCTCTTCACAGTTTGGAACACGTCCAGCAGGCCCTCTGCTTTGACTCGCTCCAAGATATTGCTCAGAGCAATGAACGTACCTGTTCGCCCTGCACCAGCACTGCAGTGCGCACACACACACACACACACACACACACACACACACACACACACACACACACACACACACACACACACACACACACACAAACCCCTGGAGATTAACACAAGCATCGACAGTGGCTTGCACATAGAAAATATATTGTTTTAAGGCGTCATAGGCAGAAAACCCAGCAGGAGACGAGACAAAATAACAACACAAGCCTGAACGTCCAGGCTAATAAACCAATCATCTGGGTTGCTGACATGACTTCAGTCTGTGAGTGGTCCTACATGCTTCCACACATCAAGCAGGACTAGACGAGGGCTTTGAGCCGTACCTGCAGTGCACGGCGATGGGATGGTTCCCCGACTGCTGCTGCTGCCTCTGCACTGAGGCGATGATGTCGATCATGCCTTTCCCCTCGGCTGGGATGCCGATCTCCGGCCAGCCGTGGAAGTGGAAGTGCCTGATCAGCCTCGTCTGCTTCTCCTTTGAGAGGAAAGGCACAGTGAGATGAGAGATCATAATACATTTGAAATAGGATTTACTAGAGCTATATGAAAGTCTGGCAGGTGCAATGTCAGTGCAGTGTAAGGCTCTTAGGAGGTGCTCTGGGCCGGATTCAAACAACATCTGAGAAGATCAATCCCAATGATATGACTACTCTTACCCTCTCTCCACCTTTCCGGTAACATGTAGGTATTCACTCAATTTGTTTTATCGCATAAAAGACAGTTAGCCTAAATGGGATCCTGCATTAGGTCAGAAACTAATGGAGGGCCAGGGGCAAAAATTCCATTAAAATTCATAAAATGCACGTGACGTTAAAAATTTGGGTCGAAAAAATGCCCCAATAAGTAGAGATAAAATGCCCCATTAAGTAGAGATAAAATGCCCCAATAAGTAGAGATAAAATGCCCCAATAAGTAGAGATACCTTTTTTTGCATTTCTTCACCCTGTTCACATTTTGTTAAGTAGTCAAATGTGGCTACTTTGCAGGCATATGACCAGGAGTTCTTTTCTGTCCATTCTTGACCAGAAAAGCATACAACACTGATTGTTACTCTATTCACGTGGTAGAGATTGAGTGTTATTTGCCATTAATCCAATGCAAAATGTATAATTTCATACATAATTTCATAGAATTCCTTCAAAAAGGACCAAAATGCTCCAAAATTCAGATCAAGGGGTCTTCCCCTGATCCTGTGTTGCACTGGTAGATGCAATGTGGCATCACCGCCTCACTTCAAGTTGTATCTTTATATTGTGTGGTTAATTTGCTTACCGGGCCAAAGGTGAGTACCAAGTCTCGTAGACTGAAGGTTTCACACAAAGTGTCTCCCTTCATCTCTACTGTGTAATCTCCATAGGTGACCGAGTCCTCTGTGGGCCAGTACTGGAAACACTTGTCCTGCACACAGGAAGAGATGACGCAAAATTTATTATTATTTCATCATCTTAAATTAATAAATATTCTATGGAATTTTCACCTTAAAATCTGGAATATTGCAAAGTGGGTTCTTTGTTTTTTCTTAAATATACCAGCATGAACCAACACAAAAATACACCTTTGAAACAGGAGGAAATCATAGTAGATGCAAAAGGAAGAATCCTTACAATCCACTGAATCCTTATAATTGTGGTGTATACGGTAGTTCTTCAAATGCCCTGTGGGTGGTACTGTTGAAACACTAGCAGTGTATAGAGCTCAACAGTCACGTGACATCTTTTGCGCCGGAAGTGAGTTTTCCATTCATTTTCTCAAGACATTTTGAAAAATCCTTATATAACGAGTTTTAAGGCTGGAACGAAGCCAACCCATGACCTACTGACTTGTGAGTGACCATAAAACATTTCAGTTGGAGCAAAAAAAATAAATAACATGGGGGGGGGGGGGGGGGATGGGGGGGGACAAACTTTTCCCATCTTTATTTTTTGTTTTTGCTCCAAGTCACTCACGATTCAGTAGGTCACGAGATGGCTTGGTTCCAGCCTTAAAAATCGTTATATAAGGTTTTTTTAAATGACGATGGAGAAAATGAATGGAAAACTCACTTCCGGGGCAAGAAATGTCACGTGACTGTTGAGCTCTATAAAACGAAAGTTACGTATGTAACTACGGTTCTATGAATCCCGAATGACCGCCAGAGGCGGTGCTTAAGCACTGAATATTCCCCTTCGCGCATGCGCAGTTCGAGTATTGTATACCAACAATGTCACCTGTGACCCCCTGGATGACCGGACAGAGGTTATATCTTCCGGTGTCATCAGGGATCATTTCCTACAGAAACTTCTCGCGAGCACACGAGGATTCTGAGTGACAGAGCGCTCTGGCGGTCATTCGGGATTCATAGAACCGTAGTTACATACGTAACTTTCGTTCTATTTCATCCCTGCTGACCGCCAGAGGCGGTGCTTAAGCACTGAATGACTTATACCAGCAAAGTCACGAGGAATCCTGAGTACCCACCTCAATGAGTAGAATCAGAGGATTCTGGCACCAGGACCACTCCCAGTGGATGGGGAGTGGCAACATTCACCCGGTAGAACCTGGAGAAAATGTCTGGTGACGCCCATGAGGCAGCAGCACATATGTCCCCCAGGGATACCCCTCTCAGGGCAGCCCATGATGTGGAGACACTCCTGGTAGAATGGCCCCTCACGCCGGATGGCAGGAGGCGGTTACTCGCCCCATAGGCATAGCTGATAGCGTCCACAATCCAGTGGGACAGACGCTGTTTGGAGAGAGCGCAACCTTTGTTAGGGCCACCATAACAGAGGAAGAGCTGTTCTGACTGTCGAATGCACCTGGTAGCTGTAATATAGGCTCTTAGGGCCCGCACTGGGCACAGCAGTTCCCGCTTGTCCCCCCTCTCTCCTGGTGGGGGGTCAAATCGTGCAAGCCGTATTGGCTGGTTGAGGTGTGAGTGCGACAGCACCTTAGGGAGGAATGCTGTGTTTGGCCACAGAGTGACCCCCGAGCCATCTGAGTTCCACCTCAGACATGAGACACTGACAGACAGGGCGTGCAGCTCACTGACCCGCTTTGCTGAGGTAATGGCCAGGAGAAATGCAGTCTTGCATGACACCCACTTTAGCTCTGCCTGTGCCAAGGGCTCAAAGGGAGGCCTGCATAGAGCATCCAGCACCAGGGGAAGATCCCATGCTGGGATTCTCGGGGCTCTTGGAGGATGCAACCTCTGAGCCCCCTTCAGGAAGAGGGACACCAGACTGTGGCTCCCCACTGTGCCATTGTCGACTCTGGCATGTCGACACGATATTGCCGCTACGTACACCTTCAGAGTAGCAGGAGCCCGACCTTTGTCCAGGAGGGACTGCAGGAACTCAAGGACAGTAGGCACAGAACAATGTACTGGGTCCTCGCTCCGACCCATACACCAGTTGTAAAACAGCTTCCATCTGTTGTCGTACTGCAGACGAGTGGATGGCGCCCTTGCATTCATTATAGTATGCCTGACAGGGTCTACACAGCTGCTGAGTAATGGTTCGGGCCCTCCAGCAGCCAAACGCACAGCTGGAGGCGTTGGGGATTGGGATGCCAGATCTGACCTTCCAGTTGGGACAGGAGATCTCTCCTGTCGGGGAGGCGCCATGGAGCGCTGCGACAGAGTCTGTGCAGCAAAGGGAACCATGTCCTCCCTGGCCAGAAGGGGGCCACCAACAGAATCCTGTGCCCCTCCTGAAGAACTCTCTGAAGTACTAGCCGAATCAGAGGAAGCGGTGGGAAGGCATATAGAAGACCCTCTGGCCAAGGATGAGCCAGTGCATCCTGGCCCAGAGGGCTGGTTGTCTCCGCTAAGGAGAACCATAGAGGGCAGTGAGTCGACACCTCTGAGGCGAAGAGGTCCACCTCTGCTCTGCCGAAGCGGCTCCAGACTGTGTGCACCACCTCTGGGTTGAGGCACCACTCCCCCGATGGAGGCTTTTGACGGGAGAGGAAGTCTGCCAAGTGGTTCTGCTCTCCCGGTAGATATATTGCCCGTAGGCTGATCAGGCGGGGGGCCGCCCATGTCAGGAGGTCCCTTGACACTTGCAGCAGCCGTGCAGACTTGGTTCCACCCTGATGGTTTATATGATAGACGGTCGAGGTGTTGTCTGACCGAATGAGGACGTGCCTGCCTCTCAGGTATGGCAGGAAGTTCTTGAGAGCTAGGTGCACTGCTCGCAGCTCCAGCACATTGATGTGTCCGGCGCGGTCTTCCCCAGACCACTGCCCGCGAGCCGTCCTGCTCTGCCACACTGCACCCCATCCTGCGGGGCAGGCATCTGTGGTGACAGTCTCCCTGCGGGACGGGATGGAGCCCATAGGGACCCCCCTTGCCATATAGGCCCCGTCCCTCCACGGGGCTAGGGCGAGGAGACACTGCTGTGCCACTCTGACCTTTCTGTGTCTGTGCCGCTTGGCGTCCAAGCGGAAGCCGTTCAGCCACCTCTGCAGGGGGCGCAGCGACAGCAAGCCCAGCGGAACAACAGCTGCGATGGATGTCAGTTTGCCCAAGAGCCGAAGAAACGTGACATAGGGCAACAGTCTTCCCCTTTGGAACAAGGGAAGAAGGCGTAGGATGTCGTCCACACGGTGTGGGGACGGACAGGCTGTCATAGTAACAGTGTTTAATGCTAACCCAATGAAGGTTGTGGTTTGAGATGGTTCTAGACAACTCTTTTCCATATTTACCTTGAGTCCTAGGTGGGACACGTGGGACAGGAGGCACCCTGTATCTTGGGCCACTTGAGCTCGGGATGGTGCGCAGACCAGCCAGTCGTCTAGGTACGGAAGGACCTTCATGCCCTGAGACTGCAGAGGTGCAAGCGCCGCTGCCACACATCTCGTGAACACCCGTGGGGAAAGAGAGAGCCCGAATGGCAGCACCCTGAACTGCCAGTGGTGGCCTCGATAGGCAAAGCGCAGAAACTGCCGGTGTTGGTGGGCAATGGGGACATGAAAATAAGCGTCTTTCACGTCTATGGATGTGAACCACTCTCCACGGGCTACAGTTCGCAGAACGTCTGCCATGGTCAACATATGGAAGGGCATGACCTTCATGAACTTGTTGAGTCCCCTCAGGTCCAAGACTGGACGAAACCCGCCAGTCTTTTTCGGCACGAGGAAGTATGTCGAGTAGAACCCCCTGGGGTGCGACAGAGGGTCTACCGCCTCGATGGCGCCCTTGGCCAGGAGGGCAGCCAACTCCTGGTCTAAGGCTATGCCTTTCACCGGGTCGTTTATGATGGTAATTTTGACCCGGCTGGATGTTGGGGGCCGGCGTCGGAATTGAAGCTTGTACCCGTGGGTTAAGGTGGCAACCACCCACGGGTCTGAAGCATGAGCAGCCCAGTACCTGAGCTGCTGATGGAAAAAATATCCGACAGCCGGCCCCGCGGCTTCAATGTCCGCCCCCCCGGCCCCTAGGGGCCCTGAAGGGGGGGCGGACAGGATCCGGGGCCCGAGGCCGATTGGAGGGCCGAAAGTCACGGCCCCGCCTCTGCGTGTACTGCTGAGGTTCACGACGGCTACTGCTGTGCGCTGGTGGTGGAAAGCGGCCTCGGGGAGCAGCCGAGGGGCCCCTGGGCCTGGTGGGCGGAGGCATACGGCGAAGACCTGCCAGCTGCTGCCTGGTCTGCCCAGCCTGGATGGTTCGTTCCAGCGCTTCCTGTGCCGCTGACCCGAACATCTCTCCTGGCTCCACTGGGAGGCTACGGAGAGTCCTCCTCGACGCCTCAGTCAAATTAGACTGTGAAAGCCAGACTTGGCGACGAGTTTGGACCAGGACGGACATCATCCGTCCAATTTCCCTGGACATAAGGCCGAACGCCTCCAGTGACGCATCACAGAAGGCCACGGAGTCAGCATTCACATTGCCCTCCTGTAGTGAAGCAGAGAGGGCGAGCATGAGGTGTGACAGGGAGTTGCCTATACGACCGGCCCGAGCTCCCGCACCATAAGCCCTTGTGAGAAGGTGGTCAGTCATCCGACACTGGGGTCGGGGGCACCTAGCATCCCTTCGCAGAGCCTCATCGGGGGAAACAATGAGGGATGCGATGGCAGGCTCCATAGCTGGCATGTGATCCAGGCCAACTCTTGCCGTGTCGTGCATGGCTGCCAGGGTTCGACCATCAGCAGAGAGACGGGAGCAAGCTCCAGTGTCCCTCCAACAGGCCTGCAACTCCCTCATGTAGTCCACTGAGTGAGGGACCTCAAAGGCAGTGGAGGCTGGCCTGCGCCTGAAGAAGGCGCTTGCGGGAGCCGATTCCGCTTGCTGCGGTATATCCATGCGTAGGTGATCTAGCGCCCTGCGCATGACCGTACGCATGGGGTGGTCCTCCGTCTCAGCCAGCGAACTGTGAGCGGAGGAATGGGAGCCCGGCCCTGAGGCCCGGGAGACCCCATCCAATGAGTCTTCCCCATAATCCCGAAAGTGAGTCGCAGAAGCTGCCAGGGAGAGTGTATCCTCCTCTGGGGCAAGCACCGGCATATGAGGAGTGGGCACCTCCGCCTCCTCTGACAGGACACCAGGCTGGTGAGCCATGAGCATGGACCTCATCTGGGCCAGCTCAGCGGACAGCTGAGCCACCTTTGATGACAGCCCACTGCGGTCAGACTTCGTCTTTTTCTTGGAGGGTCCAACCGCAGCGGCCTCAGCCAGACGCTTAGAGCTCCTACGTTGGAGCGGAGACACTTGGCCCGATGGGGGGATGTCACCTTCGCCCATTGGGTGTTCCAGCTCTGCCAGTCTGACAGCCCTAACTGCCCTAGGCATGTAGCTGCAGTTCATGCATGGATTGTCCGACAGTGCCTCCCTCAGGTGCACAGGACCAAGGCACGCGGGGCAGAGATCATGGCCATCCTCTGGCTGCAGAGGAGCCTCACAGGATGTGCAATAATGTGCATTATCCATCATGGTGGCACCAGTTAGGAACACCGCCACACCGGCTAATGCACACCCTTCACAGTTAGCCCAGAGCGCGGACGCAACTGGTCCCTACTGTAGATGCTGTATGCTGGGGGGAGGGAGCGCGTACGCTGCCTATACCAGCAGGCAGCAGAGGTTTACTCCTACACAGTATATATATATACACACAATGTAATTAATTAATATATCTATTAATTAATATTACTGTCACTAGCAGTGGTTAGTCACCAAACAAAACAACATCTAAACTCATTCAAAATGAAAACACTACTCACAGCGCTGACGCTATAACGTTAGTGAACAGAATGAGACCATATACTGGGGGGAGGGAGCGCGTACGCTGCCTATACCAGCAGAGGCTATTTCTTTTTTCTTTTTTTTTTTTCTTTTTTTAAACCACTCTTACAACGAAAAAACACTCATCATAGCGCTGAAGCTATAACGTTAATGAACAAAATGAGGCCATATGCTGGGAAGAGGGAGCGCGCACGCAGCCTTCCCCAACAGAGGTTTATTCAAGTTACATAACAATAACCAATAACAACCGGGAAGCGCTAACGCAACCCCCACACTTGTAATGCCGGGAGGAGGCTGCGCAACGCAACACTCACCGGCAAGTCTGCAGCAGTAGGTATCGTTGAAGATACAGCTTTGCAAACAATTATGAAATCACCTCACCTTGTCCGGAGAGGGAAGTGGAAAACACTGCCTTACCGGCGAAAGAACGCCGCAGCGTCCACCTGAACAAAAAATAACTCCTCTCATACGAGGAAGATATTTCCGTCGCAGCTCCTGGAGGGCGAACGTTCGCTGCTCCGACCAACAACGGCCGCGGAACTACTAGCAACGGAATGTACGTTTTTTAATATGAAGTATCTCGTAATGCTTTCAAAAGCACTCTGCGCGCGAGAAGTTGAAAAGGAAATGATCCCTGATGACACCGGAAGATATAACCTCTGTCCGGTCATCCAGGGGGTCACAGGTGACATTGTTGGTATACGCATGCGCGAAGGGGAATATTCAGTGCTTAAGCACCGCCTCTGGCGGTCAGCAGGGATGAAATAGAACTGCCAATGTAGCAATCATCATTTATATGCAGCTTACCTGCTCCCTCTCCTGGAGCTCAGTGAGCATGACAATGGAGTGACATTTCAATTCCCACACCATTCTCCAGAAGTCCTCTACTGTGTGGGACAGAGGCCCCTGGGTGGCGATGAAGTAGTCCTTCTGTCTGTAGCCCTGAGACACAGCAAACACACAGTTTACATCACCTTTATAGGTCCAGTGAAGAGTATAAATAGCAATGTCTATGAATGATTAAGGTCATAAATGTAAGAAGTAAGACAATAGGTGATACAATGTAAAGTGCTTACATCTATAAACGATGCATTGATGTAATCGGTGAACTCCTGTCCTCTTCTCATGGAGAGAATAACTCGGTTGAAGTCATCTAGAATAGAGGTTGAGCAGGAAACCACTTAGCACCATTCAGCATAGAGCAGCTCTTAAACAGTTTCACACATAAACAGCTTCATCAGGAAACACATTTCTGAGAAACATGAATGAGAATGCAACATGAAAGCAATTGAATGCTGTGGGGCACAGGGTTGGATAAAATCTATCTTTAAATTCTAAATGTGGATACAGACACGATATTATCTGGAGGTCAGAATCTGCCATGATATACTTCTGGTTGACACAATCTACTGGAAAGGCACACAATCAGTTCTATTCTTCATCCTGGTTTCTCATTTTGCTTCTTTCTTCCTTACATGGGATAATCTGCAGGACTCTGTTCTTCTTCATGTTGGCAGGAAGGTTCCCCGTTCTCATGTTCTCCTTCATTATCCGCATGTTGGTCAATTTCTGGACAGGAGCCGAGCAAGCAAAGTCACAATGTTACAAACCTGCAAGGGCTCACTATCCTTTTGTGCACATATCCGAGTAGGGCAATGATACAAGCTACTGATTACAAATCACACTTAGTATTGATAGTCATGCTGTGTAAAATGTATCACTGACTGCACATTTAAGGGCACAAGTGAGTTATTATCAGGGTTTGGTTGTGCTTTGAGTGATAAGGTTCTTATACCAAAAAAGGTTGTGGGGGTCTTTCTTCTTTCTGTTATATTTTAGCTGCCCTTTTTTATGTTGTGGCGCATTGAATTTCTTTTTGAGTGTTAACCGGTGTTTGTGTTTGTTCACTTTTACAATTGATATGGTTCTGGGGCAGCTATTCTAACCCATCTAAAAATCAACTGTGATGGGTGTGGACCTATAGTAACACTGCCATAGTGTTGCTTTGTGAGAGCGTTGAATTGACACTGACAAGTTTGCTATGAAGTCCAAATATAATCACTCAATTTGGGTCCCCAGCTACAACGAGTTCGACATTTGGGGTATAGCTGTCTTGGTACGTACAAAAATCATCAGAGACCCCTCCCAACCAGCTCACCACCTCTTCCAACTCCTTCCATCTGGAAGACGCTACAGGGCCATATCCACCAAAACCACCCGGTTTAAAAACAGCTTCTTCCCAACAGCAATCAGAACTCTAAACTCCCCCTGCTAGCTTCTCTGTGCGTGCTGTAATGTTTATGGTGTTCTGTCTGTTTGTCTACTTCTTGCACTGAAGCTGAGCTACCATGCTGTACCAAACAATTACCACCAACATTGTTGTGTGGCATTAATAAAGTATCTTGTATCTTGTATCTGATAAGATGTGATCTGTCATTTGCCAGTATGTGACATGAGAGGCCTTACCTTAAACTCCTCCTCCAGGCCGACACGGTCAGACGGGGTGGAGGTGTTGTGCAGTTTGTGCAGGTGTCCTTCCAGAGAGGACACATCCAGCTCCGTGTCTCCATAGAGGTAGTATTCCAGCAGGGCCTGGTAGATGAACGAGTACTGCATCTGGGGTGAGGACACACGCACACGCGCACACACACATCAGAGGGATAATTTATACTGCAAAAGGAACATTATCGGTGTGTTTCCCATTAACTGTGAAGTGTTGATGTAATGTCTCGCCTCCGAGATGATAGAGCACTGGGAACTTGTGCCATTGCCAACTCACATCTGTCTGGATAAGCTGTGGACGCTGTTCTCGTATCTTGGAGACAAAGCCAAACACGTCAACCTTCTGCTCTGCGTGCATCATGTCTATCATGGCATCGATGACGATGAAGGTGCCTGTCCTTCCCACGCCAGCGCTGTGGAGACACAAAACAAACCGCAGAGGGAATAAAATAAGCCATAATTCTGACATGACAGACACGACATCTGTATTAGTAAACAAGTCTACTACTATAGTGACTCTAAAGGGTTCCAAATGTTTCCGGCCATAATAGAAAATGTGTTTGTCTCCAGGGAAACAAAGAATATTTAAACCAAAACAAACTGTATTTCTCCAAAGACACAAGTAAAGCTTAATTTATACTTATTAGAAAGTGTCGCTCAGCACATGGTCGCAGACGAAAAAGAAAGTGTGGTGTTGCATTTTTTACTTCAGTGAACGTTCGCCTCGGTTGTGCAGACAGTCGGCAAGAGAGGGAATGGAATGCACAGTGAAACCACCTCGGAGGCAAGATGTAACATACTTGGCTGCAGCCGCATATAAACGACACACAACCACACAACTCACATCCTCTCTCTCTGGGAAATTGGTCACGATGTTCTTTGTGATTTTCACGAAGTCATACATCAAGGACAGGCTGATAAAAGTAGCGGGGACACGTTCATTCATTTCAATCGAGTGAAAACCAAAACAAGGAAGTCAAGCGCGTATATATAGCCAATCAGACTTGCGCGATACTATGACGTAGTCAGCGACACTAGACATTTCACTAGGTAGCAGACACTGCTCGCTGACACTTGAAGGTGTCGACTCAAGTCCTCATTTCTGTCGGCAACCGTTTCAAAAGTGTCGGCAGACAAAGCATAAATTGGGCTTAATTGAAACCATTAAAAGCAATGTTCAGTCAAAACCACTGGAATGCACATACACGTACAGTATGCACATACACGTACAGTATGCACATACACGTACAGTATGCACATACACGTACAGTATGCACATACATGTACAGTATGCACATACATGTACAGTATGCACATACACGTACAGTATGCACATACATGTACAGTATGCACATACACGTACAGTATGCACATACACGTACAGTATGCACATACATGTACAGTATGCATGTACACGTACAGTATGCACATACACGTACAGTATGCACATACATGTACAGTATGCACATACACATACAGTATGCACATACACATACAGTATGCACATACATGTACAGTATGCACATACACATACAGTATGCACATACACGTACAGTATGCACATACATGTACAGTATGCACATACATGTACAGTATGCATGTACACGTACAGTATGCACATACACGTACAGTATGCACATACATGTACAGTATGCATGTACACATACAGTATGCACGTACACGTACAGTATCCACGTACACGTACAGTATCCATGTACACATACACGTACACAGGCCCAAACAAAATGAGATAAATACTGAATTGCTATTCTTTCTGGTACCTGCAGTGGACCACAACGGGCCCAGAGAAGGGTGGATTAACCGTCTTGACCTTCTTGAGGAACTTGAGCATGCCGATGGGGGAGAAGGGAACTCCGAAGTCAGGCCAGCTGGTGAAGTGGAGCTGGGTGACGGGTCGGGGGGTCTTGGAAGCATCGCTGGCCTGCTACACACAGACACAAAAGTGGACACACCAGAAAGCAGAAAACCAGTTAGCAGTGTTACCTGGGGCAGAACAATACCAAGTTTGAAGAAGCCTCACTCTGGCCATATTTTAGGAATTCCTTTTTTAATAGGGACCATTATTAAGTAGTGGCCTTTGAGTCCCCCGCCAGAAGAAAAATGCTTTGAACTACACATGATACAATATAATGTTCCTCAAACAGCATACATTTTGTCACATACATTTTCCAACTGACTGTACTTCAAGTACAAGCTCCAAGTCAAATCCTTAGGTGAAACTCACATATTGTACACAGAACTTGCGTATGGTGTAGTCCACCAGGACAGTGAAGTCCTCTACTGCCACCCTGACATTCCCATAGGTCCAGCAGCCCTGGTCTGGCCAGTACTGGTGACACTTGTCCTGAGGAGAGAGAACAGCCATGACTCAATATATACCAATTCTGCACACGCCCCAGCCATGATTACTCACATGACTATGACATACTGGTGACTGACTATATACTCAGGAGTGTATACTGTAGAAGGTGGATTATATACTCAGGAGTGTATACTGTAGAAGGTGGATTATATACTCAGGAGTGTATACTGTAGAAGGTGGATTATATACTCAGGAGTGTATACTGTAGAAGGTGGATTATATACTCAGGAGTGTATACTGTAGAAGGTGGATTATATACTCAGGAGTGTATACTGTAGAAGATGGAGTATATACTCTGGAGTGTATACTGTAGAAGGTGGAGTATATACTCAGGAGTGTATACTGTAGAAGGTGGAGTATATACTCTGGAGTGTATACTGTAGAAGATGGAGTATATACTCAGGAGTGTATACTATATACTCAGGAGTGTATACTGTAGAAGGTGGAGTATATACTCAGGAGTGTATACTGTAGAAGGTGGAGTATATACTCAGGAGTGTATACTGTAGAAGGTGGAGTATATACTCAGGAGTATATACTGTAGAAGGTGGAGTATATACTCTGGAGTGTATACTGTAGAAGGTGGAGTATATACTCAGGAGTATATACTGTAGAAGGTGGAGTATATATACTCTGGAGTGTATACTGTAGAAGGTGGAGTATATACTCAGGAGTGTATACTGTAGAAGGTGGAGTATATACTCTGGAGTGTATACTGTAGAAGGTGGAGTATATACTCTGGAGTGTATACTGTAGAAGGTGGAGTATATACTCAGGAGTGTATACTGTAGAAGGTGGATTATATACTCTGGAGTGTATACTGTAGAAGGTGGAGTATATACTCTGGAGTGCATACTGTAGAAGGTGGAGTATATACTCTGGAGTGTATACTGTAGAAGGTGGAGTATATACTCTGGAGTGTATACTGTAGAAGGTGGAGTATATACTCTGGAGTGTATACTGTAGAAGGTGGAGTATATACTCTGGAGTGTATACTGTAGAAGGTGGAGTATATACTCAGGAGTGTATACTGTAGAAGGTGGAGTATATACTCTGAGTGTATACTGTAGAAGGTGGAGTATATACTCTGGAGTGTGTACTGTAGAAGGTGGAGTATATACTCTGGAGTTTATACTGTAGAAGGTGGAGTATATACTCAGGAGTGTATACTGTAGAAGGTGGAGTATATACTCAGGAGTGTATACTGTAGAAGGTGGAGTATATACTCTGGAGTGTATACTGTAGAAGGTGGAGTATATACTCTGGAGTCTATACTGTAGAAGGTGGAGTATATACTCTGGAGTGTATACTGTAGAAGGTGGAGTATATACTCTGGAGTGTATACTGTAGAAGGTGGAGTATATACTCTGGAGTGTATACTGTAGAAGGTGGAGTATATACTCTGTAGAAGGTGGAGTATATACTCTGGAGTGTATACTGTAGAAGGTGGAGTATATACTCTGGAGTGTATACTGTAGAAGATGGAGTATATACTCTGGAGTGTATACTGTAGAAGGTGGAGTATATACTCTGGAGTGTATACTGTAGAAGATGGAGTATATACTCTGGAGTGTATACTGTAGAAGATGGAGTATATACTCTGGAGTATATACTGTAGAAGGTGGAGTATATACTCTGGAGTGTATACTGTAGAAGGTGGGGGAAATGCAGCAAGATTCCCTGTGCAGTAGCCTTGAGCTGGTTCCACACAGCACACATGCAATCCACACATTATAAAGGCTGCTGCCTCTGAAACCTATTCAAGGACTTTCCTTTCAAAAGACAAAACGACTCAAATGCATGACTTGACCAAAGGTGAGGCGTTACCAAATCACACTATGCAAATTATAGGCTTCAATTTTCCAGCCAGTCAGTCTTGATCAGTGTGAGTGAGAGGGATGAAACCACTCAATACGTGTTGGCTGGGTAATGATAGAGAGCTTTATTACACATTATGCGGCCATTGATTTCAACCTGGCCACGCGCGGATTTAAATCTCTTCGCCAATTCTCCTCCTATTGATTTTTCGCCCTCCTTAGCCTCTTTGTGAAGTGAGGTTGTTCTGGATCACATGCAAGGGAATAGAGATTGTGCAACAGAAAAAGAAGGAAAGATTACAGGTGTGAGGTAAAGAGTTTAACTTATACTCCACGTTTTCCCCCCCATGACCGTGACCCAGTTCAATCTACTCTACTCTAATCTAATCTAATCTACACGTCTTCACTCATCTTTTTGTGATGCTCTATTGATCCCAAAGGAGAAATTGGAGTTTCTGCTCCCCCCCCCCCCCCCCTCCCCGCCGTGAGTGTCTCAACGAGCAGCGATGGAAATCACTCACTTCTTTCCTTTCTTTCAAGTTGGTCAACATGACAACAGTTGCTACTTTCTGCTCCCATATCATTCTCCAGAAGTCTGCCACGGTGTCTTCCTTTGGACCTGAGGGACAAAAGAATATCAAATGATTTCCCAATGGATGAAATTTCATATCTAGGCTTAACGCAAGATGATGACATACATTTCTGAATAGCGGTGTGCCTCACCTTGTGCTGCTATGAATTTGTTCTTTTCCGTGTAACCCTAGCAACAATGAAAACGGCACTGTCAAATCGTACAGCAAAACATTCATTAAGAAGACAAGGGTTCTTATTTGGGTGGAACTAACACTTCCATGATGCATAGCGGATTAAAGCTAGAATATGTAACTTTTATATATAAATGAACGCCTGTTACATTCAAACCGTTGCCAAATGAGTTCCCACAATACTGTTTAAGCCTATTGGCACCAGATAACTCTCTCTGTACTCCACAGCCTTCTACTAACTTGAATGGGGATAAATAATTCAGTCGTGCAGCTCTTTTCGACCTTCTAAATGTTACTGGACCGAATGTATCAAATTCTGTGAAACGAGACATTTCACGGGGTCTGTGTGACGTTCAAGTATGTATCCACTCTTTTACAGCCCTGACGCAGTAGGCTACGGTGGAACCATGACAAATGCTGCATTCACATGCTGCTCGGATTGTTCAGAGTTGGGAAGTCGTTCTCCCTCGATGTGTTCATGAGCTTTTAAATCGTAATGTGGAAACAACATGGACTTGGACACTACAGAGAAGATGTGATGTATTTTATTGCGTAAAACATGTAAACAACACGTTGGTAGTTGTTTCCAGTGTTTGTGTAACAACAAAGAGCAAAGGAAACAGTCGGCAACTAATTTTCCCAGCATCACTTGAATGCAGCACACGTTCCTTCATTGCTAGAAACGCCATAAGGATGAGACAAAGCTTCTGCATTACAAAAGTTACATATTCTAGCTTTAATGGCCCAGCCCATTAAAATGATGAAATACAACAACAACAACAACAACAACAACAACAACAACAAAGATTTCAAGCATAACTCACATCAATGTAAGAAGCATTCACATAGTCTGAACAGGGACTTCCATCCAGCTGAGTCAACACCACCCTGGAATGGTCATCTGTTGGTGAAAACACAAACTGGAAAAGGTTAAACACAATTACTGAACAGATGACACCATTTATTTCCATAGAGAGCAATGAGGATCAGAATGCATAGTTGTAAGGGAAGTGGAAGATGTTTCATTGTGGATGAATAGATGAGCTGCTGGTGTGGTATCTCACCCTGAGGAGCCACTGAGGTGAAAAGGCACCCCCCTTCCCCCCACACACACACACACAAACACACACACACACGCACGTACGTACACACACACACACACGCGCACGTACGTACACACACACACACACACACACACACACACACACACACACACACACACACACGTACACGTACAGGAAACTGTGGTGTGAGTCAAATGAAAATGTACTGTCTATTGCGTGGCAGTCATGATATACACTCACAGGGGAGAATGTTGGGGTATCTGTTCTTCTCCTTGTTGTCGTCCTTATTGGCCTCTTCACATGTCCCATGTCCATAACCTCCAGGTAAGGACTGCAAGACAAAACGACAGCAACACACCAGTTAGTAATCAGTGGTGTAGTGCAGGGTACTGTATGCACACCTACTTATTTTTCAGTCAGCATTGAGTACACCCACTTCTAAATCCCATCTGAAGTATCTATTGTTGTTTGATGAACTGCAACTAAATATTATCTTTAGCTAAATAATTTGCAGTGATGCAGCCTATCGTATATTATCTTTGAGTTAACCTGAATAGAATACAGTCATTTAAAAGTCTCCTATAGAGAGCCATCAGTCCTGTAACTTCAATACATGCACTGCTTATCTGTTTAACAAAGCCACATGGAGGCAGGAGTCACAGATTAGAGGAGACAGACCAGCAGAGTTCAGCTCACTCAATGTGTACAAATAAATAAAGCTGAAATAAGTGAATTCTTGGTTTTGTTAAAGATGTTGATAGAGACACTGCATGAAATAGGCCACGCCCATCACGGGGGAAAGCTCTCCATTCATTTCCACACACCAGAGTTATTTTCCTTGAATTAAACATAGCTAAAAGCTGTTGTGTGGTGGGCTGCGCAGACAACAAATGGGAAAAATCGCCAATTAACGTTTTTTTTTTACTCCCAGCCTGCCTTGCCGAGGTTAAAGGGCAACCAACGGGTAACTCGCCTGACTGGTCTTTAAGGGTCCCCCTTCTGTGAGATGCGGACATGTCTCTTGCGGACACGTAAGCACCTTGTGGCTGGTGGCACCACATCGTGATATTGGAGTGTTGATGTATGTGTTGTTTTGTTTTTTGTTTTTGTATATGTATGTTTTTTCCCCCTCCCTTTCTTTTCTTTTACCGTGTCTGAGTTTGTTCTGGTTTGTTGATGTTCTGAAATCTCTAAAACTACCAAAAAAAAGGGGGGGGGGGAGAAAAGGGTTTTTTGCACTCTGTCAAGCTGTCAAGAAAGTAAGTTGGAGTGTTCATCTTCCGTATATATGATCTTTGTGTGCAACACGCCACCATGCACGCGACATAGGAGAACGCCAGGATTGGGGGGGAGTTTTTGTTTCCCCCTGTTTTGGGCGTGGTTTCTGAATGATGATGTGCTCCGCAGTGTCTCTATACCATAAAAGTGATGTCCAGCTCCTAACTGGCATCCTTGTGATAAGGAGGTAGGTGTAAGGAGGTATGAGGATAAGGAGGTAGGTATAAGGAGGTATGAGGGTAAGGAGGTATGTCAGAGCCATGTGTTTATGTGAAATGACCAACACCCCTCCAGGTTAGGTAATACTCCTTGAAGTCAAGCAGTAGAAGTTAAGTGACAATGTGCAAAATACTACTGGCCCATTTTTGGGTGAACTAAATATGCAAGACCATTTATAACATCCTTTGCTGGATGTGCCGCTTAAAAACAACAACTTCTGGCATAGATTAGGAGTACAGCCACTTCTCCAGGCACCACATTTAGTAATGATGCCGTCACATGTGTTTTTACACACCCTCAAACACTGAAAAGCAATCAGGCTGACGCTGTGCAGTTCAGGACCAGTGCATTGTATTCTATTCTCTGCTTTGTTCAGCCTCAATATAGGCACTTCCTCCCCTACATACAGTAAATAGGCCACTGTTAAAAGCAGAAAATGTCAACTTCCTCTGTGCTGGAAAACCATCTGAAAATATTCACGCCGTTATGTGTTACATGGATCCTGATTCATATGCTTGAGGCTCTATTCCAACCACCCTAGATCCTCAATTCTAATCAGAAATAGGCAAAAGGGTATTTTTTACATGTCTGTGTGTCATGGACTGTGTGACACATGCATATTACTCATGTAGTTTTCCCGAATACTAAAATACACACAGGATAAGTCATGGTAGGAACTTCTTCACGTGTGGACATCTTGAACATCGTTGTTGTAACTGTAATTTTTTAGATTTTTAACTCAACTTAACTTCATTTGAAGGAGGACTACATGCTACTCTATGGGTTGAGAAGGTTGTCCCACCTAAAAGCCTTTTGCCAACTAGCTTTTGTATCTTGTCTCCCTGTTAAATTAATAATAGCATAATAAAAAATAATATATTGCTCATACTACTTCTACTTCTACTTGTAAATCATTTCATGAATATTTTTGTTAGATGATGTCACCGCTGGTGATGAGGTCATTGGTGATGTTACACCTGACATATGATGTCACTGTTAAAGGTTAGTGATTTCACTTATACTGTAATGTGATGTCACGTTCGAAGGCTATAAGAATCAGCTCTGCCAGCTTCACACTGTGAGATCGTAAGTACTTCAGAAGAAGAAGAAACATAAATCCAGAAGGAGGCAGTAATGCAACATAAAGGATGCCAACTGCCATAAAACACCACAGAAGAAGAAGATCTACTTCAGCAACAGCCTACGTCTAAGTCTTTGTGCTAGCCCGCAGGTTTGTCTGTTGCTAGTTCCAGTTTACCAAGTGTCAAGCCCGTCAAGTGTCTGCACGTGGATCCACTAGTCTTCCCAATTTTTCCAATTGTAAAGACACATTTGTTCTTAATGTCTTGTCTGGTTAAATGAAAACATGCAGATCTTGCCATAGCATCAGTGTCTCAAATCAGTCTATGTCAAAATCCACCAATCATAACGTATTTATGGATTTTCAGATTTTGTATCTATGTCCACTGGTTTGCCGCAAGGCTGTGTTCTTTCAGCCATTCTTTTCATTGTACTAACTACCGGTAGTTAGGAGTAGTCAGGAGGGCAGTACTTGATTATTATACTGTTAGGAGTAGTCAGGAGGGCAGCTACTTGATTATTATACTGTTAGTAGTCAGGAGGGCAGCTAATTGATTATTATACTGTTAGGAGTAGTCAGGAGGGCAGCTACTTGATTATTATACTGTTAGGAGTAGTCAGGAGGGCAGCTACTTGATTATTATACTGTTAGTAGTCAGGAGGGCAGCTACTTGATTATTATACTGTTAGGAGTAGTCAGGAGGGCAGCTACTTGATTATTATACTGTTAGTAGTCAGGAGGGCAGCTAATTGATACGATTTTCACAGCGCTGCTGTCCCTTCTCCTTGGGTCAGAATCAGACCACAGGAATACTCTCTCTGACTTTATTTCCTGGTGTGATGACAACTTCTTAGACTTAAATGTGTCTAAAACCAAGGAATTGATTATTGATTTGAGACATAACAGAGATGCAGCCAAGGAGTGCATCAGACATAATAAGGTGGAAATTGTCACATCATACACATACTTGGGTACTTTTGTTTGATGACCATCTTAAGTTTGATGTGAACAATTGTAAAACGGGAGCAAGAGAGAATTTACCTTCTTCCCAAACTAAATTTATTTTCTGTCAAGCCTTTCACTCTGGCCCGTTTTGATCAATCTTTCATTGAGAGCCTCTTGAGTTTCTCTTTCATTTGTTGGTTCCACAGGTGTTCCTTACTGTTAAGGACAGAAACAGTCTGAACAGCCTTACTGTTAAGGACAGAAACAGACTGAACAGCCTTACTGTTAAGGACAGAAACAGTCTGAACAGCCTTACTGTTAAGGACAGAAACAGTCTGAACAGCATTGTTAAAGTCTGTTCTAAGATCATTGAAGAGACCTCAACTCTTTCTGCAACCAACAAATCCCCCGGAAAGCAGTGAGTATTTTAGCTTCTGGACATGTTCTTGCATGTGAATTTTCTCTGTTGCCATCGGGTCGTCGTTATGTGTTGCCTGCTTGCAAAATTAACCACCATTCTAAATCATTCATCATCAATTCCCTCTGCAATCAGACTATTTAAATGCTTCATAGATTGTATGGGTGGGAATGTCTTTTATGTACTATTTACTTTATATTTATAGTAATATATATATTTTATATATTTTTTTTACTGTGCATTGTTCCTTTTATAGTGTAACTTCACATTCTAACTCCAAGGTGTACTTGCTTGTTTGTATGATGTTTCTGCGTTCTGTATACAAGCTGCTCTAAACCAATTGCCCCTTGTGGGATTAATAAAGTTGTTTAAAGTTTGAAGTTCAAGTTTAACCTCACTTCACACAAAAATAACAAACGTCCAAACAGAAAATGCTCCAATATATCAGCAAACCCATAAATATTGGGATATTGGCTCCATGATACGATATGAACAGCAGAATAGAGAAGACTCAGTGCAGCCGGCGACATGCTGCTGTCGCCCAGAGTTTCAGACAGCGGAGAGAGGGGGACGCTCACTCACATTGTACTCCTCCCTGAAGAGCTTGCCATCGTCTGCTGAGCGGAGCCTGTACTCCTCCTCTAGGTGCTCCACTGGGAGGGGGAAGTAGGTCTTTGTGGCTGAAGGGGATCTGGGCAGAAGGACCACCGTCTGTTGCTCTGTGGAATTAAGACAGGACAGAGGGGTTAGCATCCCCACTGGGCTGGTAAAGGGTTCATGCAAAAAGGGATGGGTGAAATACCGTTTGTGCTCAAGAAAATTAGTAGCAGGAGTGCAACCCGCTGTCAAGTGATTTAACTTTGCTGATCAGCTCAGTATTTTACGATTGTACTAAAAATGTAAGTTCATCTTATAATGGTGTTATACTTTAGTGAATGCGGTTCAGAGAAGTGACGCGACGTGCACAGAGGATTGAGTTTCATTTTCAATCACATTATCACATTATCAAACTACTGTGTGAGGACTGTAACAACAGTCCATTACAGATCAATATGAATGAATTGAAATGTTGGGACACCACCCCATAATAACATACCTGTAAGGAGAAGCCTGTAGCAGTGTAAGTATTCAATAATCACCACTAAACATCACTGGTTATTAGAGAACCAAAAGACCCCAGGGAGAAGCCCCTTATAACACCCTGTATGCAGATTTTTCAATGGAAACCGCTGGTAAGCACCCAACTAGGCATTCAGAGCTCACACAAAAAAAGAAAAGTCAAAAAGTACTACATATAGTGTTAGTAACATGAGGATCCTGATACCTCCACCCTGTATACCTGACCTGGTGGTAAAGTTGTGTATAACGACTCAGCACTGTATCCAAACTCTAAAACACAACACACACACCAAATCACATACACACACACACGGTCAGGAGGGAAAATCATAATATGGAGAAAAATGCCATTTGTGTGATTTGAGACAGTTTTGACAATACATAGTACAGGAGACTGTAGATATGTACGCCCACGCACGCACACACACACACACACACACACACACACACACACACACACACACACGCACACACACACACGCACACACACACACACACACACACACCCTGGCTGAGAGCAATTTACTTTCAGCTTAAACAAATGAAATGTTTACTTCAACAGCGGAACACTCATGTGCTGGATTGACTCTTATGAACGGTCTTATAGCAAGATATTTTCTACTCTACTTTCTATTATACCCAGCCTTGGCCAGGTGTAGAATTGGTGTGATTCTGTAGTGTATGGTGTGTGTATACAACAGACAAGGAAACGGTTGCAGTAAAAAGGAAATATAACATCTCCTGTGTGAATACAAAGCGTGCCATGTGCCGTGCTTAGACAAACACGTCTATGTCTTGAAATCCATTGAGCGTTTGTTAGAGCTAGATGGGTGTGTGGTGGTGAGCCGTATCCTAGTTAGATTCCAATCAAGAACACAACCAGAGGGAACCTGCTTTGTGCATTCCATTGTGTTGTCGGATGATAAAATACTTCCAGGAACACTCATAACTCCTTATGATGTGTGGCTTCCTTTAAACTCCAATAGCTGTCATCATACTTCATGCAGATCTCTTAGAATAGAATTAAAATAATGCAGTGGTGTTTGCACAGGTCACTACAGAGCACCACAGTTGCTATGTACATAATGAGACAGAGAGGTTACATTTGCTGTCAAATTAAAAGAACACACGTTGTCGCTTTCCTCTTCACAGCATTAACCACAGGAAGTCAAAAGTCACAAAACCTGAGCCCGTGGTGGTAACGTGGTAAGTTGCACAGAGCAAACTCCAATATGACAAAACCGCGTGAGCACTTAATACTTGTTTCTCTTTCTCCTCTCAAACTGTCTCTGTATCTGTCTGTATGTCTCACTCATGCTCACTCTCTTTCCCCCGCAGTTTTTGACTGCCAGTCTATTTGCTCTCTCTGTCTCT
>NC_139626.1:22957369-22969869 GCF_964638095.1 Poromitra crassiceps
GGCCCATTTTCAGTTTCCAGCCCCTGTCTGCCTCTGCTGCTCCTGGGGGATCTCAGCATGCTCGCCCCCTGCTCTGCCAGCATTTCCCTTAGTGTCCAGACCCACTTCTTCAGCATCTTGGAGGAGGTGACCCGCACACAGGGCAACAAACTTCCTTTCCTCCCTTTCTGTCCCTGTGGGGAAGATCCCTCTCATAACTATAAATACTTTCCATCCCTCCGGATATCTCATCTCATCTCTCTCTCTCTCTCTCTCCTTGTCTCCTCTCTCTCTCTCTCTCTCTATCTCTCCTTGTCTCCTCTCTCTCTCTCTCTCTCTATCCTTGTCTCCTCTCTCTCTATCTCTCCTTGTCTCCTCTCTCTCTCTCTCTCTCTCTCTCCTTGTCTCCTCTCTCTCTCTCTCTCTATCTCTCCTTGTCTCCTCTCTCTCTCTCTCTCTCTCTCTCTCTCTCTCTCTATCCTTGTCTCCTCTCTCTCTCTCTCTCTCTCTCTCTATCTCTCCTTGTCTCCTCTCTCTCTCTCTCTCTCTCTATCTCTCCTTGTCTCCTCTCTCTCTCTCTCTCTCTCTCTCTCTCTCCTTGTCTCCTCCCTCTCTCTCTCTCTCTCTCTCTCTCTCTATCCTTGTTTCCTCTCTCTCTCTCTCTCTCTCTCTCTCTCTCTCTCTCTCTCTATCCTTGTCTCCTCTCTCTCTCTCTCTCTCTCTATCCTTGTCTCCTCTCTCTCTCTCTCTCTCTCTCCTTGTCTCCTCTCTCTCTCTCTCCTTGTCTCCTCTCTCTCTCTCCTTGTCTCCTCCTAACTCTCTCATCAGCAGCAGCAGCACAAACCAGCCTAGCCCTGAGTCTCAAATTAGACATCTGGCACTAGTCATTGTTTAACACGGGTCAGACTGCACTAGTCATTGTTTAACACGGGTCAGACTGCACTAGTCATTGTTTAACACGGGTCAGACTGCACTAGTCATTGTTTAACACGGGTCAGACTGCACTAGTCATTGTTTAACACGGGTCAGACTGCACTAGTCATTGTTTAACACGGGTCAGGCTGCACTAGTCATTGTTTAACACGGGTCAGACTGCACTAGTCATTGTTTAACACGGGTCAGACTGCACTAGTCATTGTTTAACACGGGTCAGACTGCACTAGTCATTGTTTAACACGGGTCAGACTGCACTAGTCATTGTTTAACACGGGTCAGACTGCACTAGTCATTGTTTAACACGGGTCAGACTGCACTAGTCATTGTTTAACACAGGTCAGACTGCACTAGTCATTGTTTAACACAGGTCAGACTGCACTAGTCATTGTTTAACACGGGTCAGACTGCACTAGTCATTGTTTAACACGGGTCAGACTGCACTAGTCATTGTTTAACATGGGTCAGACTGCACTAGTCATTGTTTAACACGGGTCAGACTGCACTAGTCATTGTTTAACACAGGTCAGACTGCACTAGTCATTGTTTAACACGGGTCAGACTGCACTAGTCATTGTTTAACACGGGTCAGACTGCACTAGTCATTGTTTAACACGGGTCAGACTGCACTAGTCATTGTTTAACACAGGTCAGACTGCACTAGTCATTGTTTAACACAGGTCAGACTGCACTAGTCATTGTTTAACACGGGTCAGACTGCACTAGTCATTGTTTAACACGGGTCAGACTGCACTAGTCATTGTTTAACACGGGTCAGACTGCACTAGTCATTGTTTAACACGGGTCAGACTGCACTAGTCATTGTTTAACACGGGTCAGACTGCACTAGTCATTGTTTAACACGGGTCAGACTGCACTAGTCATTGTTTAACACGGGTCAGACTGCGGCCAAACAGCTATAGTGTATATTCTCGTCTGTCTATTGTCCTTTCTCCATTTAGCACCTTCAGCTAGAATGAAAATAGGTCATGAGAGATGTTCTACACCGGGCAAGTTGTAAGGCGTCCTTATATTCCGATAGAGGAGGCATGCAAGTAGCCGTGGGGAAGGGTCTTATCCTAGCCGGCCAGACAGCCAGTCAGCTGGGTGCTATGTGGGTCCCGTGTTACTCAGGCATAGAGCAGGCTCTGTCTGGCGGTAGGTCAATGCGGTCCTGTATTGACAACATAGCTACAGAACGCCAGGCCTCTGTTGTATTGACTAGGCTCCTACAGAGGCTAAATAGTTGTTGCGATGACAAGGCCTAGCCACAAGGCAGTGTAAACCACGAGCGCTTAATCTAAACCAGCGACAACAACGCAAAACGTATTGTCAACACATTACAAAACAAGACCGAGGGAAATCAACACAATGCACATGATATAGGGACAAAGTGGAATACATTTGATGAAGGGACACCCAGAGGTCTCCCAAAACGCAGCATAAACACACGCGGGCATTCAATCTAAACCAATGATATGAAAATTATATGACGACAGTTGAGCCACTGTTCTGTACAGTGTGAGTCACTGTCCCCTCCCCTCCCCGCTGATTACAACCTAACCTGACACCTTTAAATAGCTTTCTTACCTCACAGCAAAGTGTGGCACGCAAAAGCACAGACGCAGGTGCGCATACACGCACACACACACACACACACACACACACACACCTCAGCTTCTCACATTACACACAGCCAACAGAAGACGGGTTAGGCCACTACAAAGCCATTTCAGCTCCTCTTTATCCCTTGATTGAAACATCAAACAGGCAGCATGGTGGTTCTGACTCATTGTAAACCTTGTATCTCTCACAGTTCAAACAGGCAGCATGGTGGTTCTGACTCATTGTAAACCTTGTATCTCTCACAGTTCAAACAGGCAGCATGGTGGTTCTGACTCATTGTAAACCTTGTATCTCTCACAGTTCAAACAGGCAGCATGGTGGTTCTGACTCATTGTAAACCTTGTATCTCTCACAGTTCAAACAGGCAGCACGGTGGTTCTGACTCATTGTAAACCTTGTATCTCTCACAGTTCAAACAGGCAGCATGGTGGTTCTGACTCATTGTAAACCTTGTATCTCTCACAGTTCAAACAGGCAGCATGGTGGTTCTGACTCATTGTAAACCTTGTATCTCTCACAGTTCAAACAGGCAGCATGGTGGTTCTGACTCATTGTAAACCTTGTATCTCTCACAGTTCAAACAGGCAGCATGGTGGTTCTGACTCATTGTAAACCTTGTATCTCTCACAGTTCAAACAGGCAGCACGGCGGTTCTGACTCATTGTAAACCTTGTATCTCTCACAGTTCAAACAGGCAGCATGGCGGTTCTGACTCATTGTAAACCTTGTATCTCTCACAGTTCAAACAGGCAGCACGGCGGTTCTGACTCATTGTAAACCTTGTATCTCTCACAGTTCAAACAGGCAGCATGGTGGTTCTGACTCATTGTAAACCTTGTATCTCTCACAGTTCAAACAGGCAGCACGGCGGTTCTGACTCATTGTAAACCTTGTATCTCTCACAGTTCAAACAGGCAGCATGGCGGTTCTGACTCATTGTAAACCTTGTATCTCTCACAGTTCAAACAGGCAGCATGGCGGTTCTGACTCATTGTAAACATTGTATCTCTCACAGTTCAAACAGGCAGCATGGCGGTTCTGACTCATTGTAAACCTTGTATCTCTCACAGTTCAAACAGGCAGCATGGCGGTTCTGACTCATTGTAAACCTTGTATCTCTCACAGTTCAAACAGGCAGCATGGTGGTTCTGACTCATTGTAAACCTTGTATCTCTCACAGTTCAAACAGGCAGCATGGCGGTTCTGGCTCATTGTAAACCTTGTATCTCTCACAGTTCAAACAGGCAGCATGGTGGTTCTGACTCATTGTAAACCTTGTATCTCTCACAGTTCAAACAGGCAGCATGGTGGTTCTGACTCATTGTAAACCTTGTATCTCTCACAGTTCAAACAGGCAGCATGGCGGTTCTGACTCATTGTAAACATTGTATCTCTCACAGTTCAAACAGGCAGCATGGTGGTTCTGGCTCATTGTAAACCTTGTATCTCTCACAGTTCAAACAGGCAGCATGGCGGTTCTGACTCATTGTAAACCTTGTATCTCTCACAGTTCAAACAGGCAGCATGGCGGTTCTGACTCATTGTAAACCTTGTATCTCTCACAGTTCAAACAGGCAGCATGGTGGTTCTGACTCATTGTAAACCTTGTATCTCTCACAGTTCAAACAGGCAGCATGGTGGTTCTGACTCATTGTAAACCTTGTATCTCTCACAGTTCAAACAGGCAGCATGGCGGTTCTGGCTCATTGTAAACCTTGTATCTCTCACAGTTCAAACAGGCAGCATGGCGGTTCTGACTCATTGTAAACCTTGTATCTCTCACAGTTCAAACAGGCAGCATGGTGGTTCTGACTCATTGTAAACCTTGTATCTCTCACAGTTCAAACAGGCAGCATGGCGGTTCTGACTCATTGTAAACCTTGTATCTCTCACAGTTCAAACAGGCAGCACGGTGGTTCTGACTCAATGTAAACCTTGTATCTCTCACAGTTCAAACAGGCAGCATGGTGGTTCTGACTCATTGTAAACCTTGTATCTCTCACAGTTCAAACAGGCAGCATGGTGGTTCTGACTCATTGTATCTCTCACAGTTCCAAACCAAAAGCTATTAAATGCTTCTGTCTGACAGTCCTTCTTTTAGACTGGGTTAAAAGATGCAGTGACATAATGACGCCCTGCTATTCTCCACCATCGCCTCGTGTCTAAGCCTTGAAAACCTCTCCATGAGAAAGGACAAGCTTGTTACAATCACAAGATAAGATAAGACCTATTGGCTGCACTGTGCACAACTGGCTGTCTTTGGCACTGACAAGAGACGCGGCGTTTCCCTGGCATTGTGTCTTCCCCCAGACAGAGCACCGTCAGTTCCATTGAATGTGGTTTCTCTGGGCACAGAGTCTCTCTGTCTCTTCGAATAAATCAGCTGGGTAATTTGGAAAACGAGGGGTGGGTGGAGGGGCATGGGGGGTATGTGTCAGGGTGGCTGAGTAGTAGGTACACCGAGTCCTCTTAGCAAAGAGTTGCCAGACTGTTTACCCTCTAGGCCACAAGGTCTTTAAAAACTCACACATCTGACGGCAAGACGGCGGAAACTGGTAACGCAGAGACTTCCTCTGACTATTTTAACAGGTTCACTCTTTCTATTTGAGTGGCTCGTGCTCATATCAGCAGGACGCCTGTGGAGAGCCCCTCCGTCTCAGTGTGCTGCCTGCCTGTGGAGAGTGTCTCAGTGTGCTGCCTGTGGAGAGTGTCTCAGTGTGCTGCCTGTGGAGAGTGTCTCAGTGTGCTGCCTGTAGAGTGTCTCAGTGTGCTGCCTGCCTGTAGAGAGTGTCTCAGTGTGCTGCCTGCCTGTAGAGAGTGTCTCAGTGTGCTGCCTGCCTGTGGAAAGTGTCTCAGTGTGCTGCCTGTGGAGAGTGTCTCAGTGTGCTGCCTGCCTGTGGAGAGTGTCTCAGTGTGCTGCCTGTAGAGTGTCTCAGTGTGCTGCCTGCCTGTAGAGAGTGTCTCAGTGTGCTGCCTGTGGAGAGTGTCTCAGTGTGCTGCCTGCCTGTGGAGAGTGTCTCAGTGTGCTGCCTGTGGAGAGTGTCTCAGTGTGCTGCCTGTAGAGAGTGTCTCAGTGTGCTGCCTGTAGAGAGTGTCTCAGTGTGCTGCCTGCCTGTGGAGAGTGTCTCAGTGTGCTGCCTGCCTGTGGAGTGTGTCTCAGTGTGCTGCCTGTGGAGAGTGTCTCAGTGTGCTGCCTGCCTGTGGAGAGTGTCTCAGTGTGCTGCCTGCCTGTGGAGAGTGTCTCAGTGTGCTGCCTGCCTGTGGAGAGTGTCTCAGTGTGCTGCCTGTGGAGAGTGTCTCAGTGTGCTGCCTGCCTGTGGAGAGTGTCTCAGTGTGCTGCCTGTGGAGAGTGTCTCAGTGTGCTGCCTGCCTGTGGAGAGTGTCTCAGTGTGCTGCCTGTGGAGAGCGCCAGTGTGTCAACCTGGGCTGGCTTGGCTATTTAAAGGACACGACTGCGCTACATTCAGTCTTGCCTGGGGAAATGAAGTCGGAGTGTCCATCTGCTAGCACAGATGCGCTACCACTTCCCATGCAATGCAACCCAGTTGGACAAGGTGTCCAATGTTGATCTTTCTAAACTGATCCATCCATTTCTGCCTAAACTACTTCTGGCGATGTCATCCGTCATTTTATAATGATTGGATTTATATAGCGCCTTCCAAGTGCTCAAAGCGCTTCACAGAATCATTATTCGTTCACACCATTCGTACCGGTGGTTCGAAAGCGTGGCAGCCACACATCGGCGCTCAACGGCCCCTCCGACCACCATCATTCATGTCTACATTCATACCAATCATACGAGGCAAGGAGGGTTAAGTGTCTTGCCCAAGGACACAACGACAGCAGCTGGGAGGGAGCGGGGATCGAACCGCCAACCCTTGCATCATTGGCCGACCCGCTCTACCTCCTGAGCTAAAGCTAAATTTTAATTCAGAACGTTTCAACATCAGTCCGAGCATCAATTTTAAATATTCAACATGAGATTGACTCACTGGCTTTAACATCCACCACACTCACTTGTAGCCCCGTGTAAGATTTTAAAGTGTCAACTGAGTGTGACAGAAGTCGTAGATTTCTTTTTGTTCCATGTACAAGTACACCGCTGTTCGTCACAATGTGTTCCCATGGTAACATGGGGACCAGCAGTGCTGCCACCAACACGCCACTTGTGGGATGTTGAGCACGTCCGCTCTATTTAAGAACAGCTCAGCACACAGGCACATGGAAAACCTGAGAACCTGATGTCATTCCAACTATTTGTCAGAGCTAACCATTAGGCCCCGGGAAAATAGGGGCGTTTGGTGAAAGGTGTGGGTAGGAGAGCGTTTGCGCAGAACGCTGAACACCCCCGTACGTGTGCGCGCACAATAAAAGACCTTGGTGGTCCTGAAGGTTTGGTTGTGTGCGGCTCAGTGCATAGTCTTCATAATAAGGGTTAGGTTCAGTTCCATCGAGGACCACCTATACTATTATATAGCCTATAAACTCTGCTAGTTTTTTTTTACTAGTTACAGTTAATTTAGCAGACTATATAATCATGCTCATAAGATCTAGAGATTTGTGATGAATTTCTGTGTCCCTCTGATCTCCAGCTGTATGTTCTCACCCCACATAACATGACATGCCAAATGAAGCCAGGGGAATTACTAACCTTAAATCCTACCATGGGAACTTTAATGACCTCTAATAACCAATATAAAAACCAATAAATCATTATTGCAGAAGGCAGATAAGGCCGGCTACAGCTCACATCTGCTCATGTTACTTACCCGGTAAAGCATTTTGGTAGTCTCGCTGGCCAGCCTCCCCTCCCTACCGTGAGATGAGTCTGCCGGCGCAGGTCTCCATTGAGGGATTGCGATGGGCAACGCTTGGCGGCAGTGCCCTTGGAAAATAGTTTCCAACAATCCAACTTGCCATTTTCAGCATGTAGCAACAAGCTAGTGTGTAGGTTTCTGCCGTTAGCTTGCTAGCTAGATGTTTTCACTGAGGCGGCAGGGCACTATTTACAGCGACACACAGGGAGGAGGGAGCGGAAGCCGCTCTGATTGACATGGTCGGAGGCGGAGCCAATGACAGAGCTTGTAATAAGCCGGGAGCGGACATCCGGCAGCGACTGAAACAGTCGCTCCAATGGGGGAGCAGCTGTAGAGCAGGGGAGGGCTTATCCCAGTTGCCTGTTTCCATGCAGCCAGACGACTCTCACGGAAGGGAGGGGAGGCTGGCCAGCGAGACTAGCATAGGTGACTTTTATGTGCTCCATACATAAAGATCATTCTTATTATAACTATTATTATTAGCAGTAATAGTAGTGTTACTGTAAAACACTCTATAGTATAGGGCTGGGCAATTTATCAATATTATATCAATATGGTGATATGAGTAGAGATATCGTCTTAGATTTTGGATATACAGTAATATCACGACATGCCAAGTGTTGTCTTTTCTTTGTTTTAAAGGCTGCCTTTACAGTAAAGTGACGTCATTTTCTGAACTTACCAGACTGTTCTACTATTTGCCTTGACCCATTTGGTCATTATATCCACATTCCTGGTGATTATTGATCATAAATCTCATTGTATCAATATTTTGTGCAAGTATCAAGTTACACAACTGAACATTTAGCCCACTTTGTAGAAAATAGCAAGATACGCATACAGCCTAAAAATAGGGTGATACGATTGTTGGTCCATATGAGCCAGCCCTGCTGCAGTATGTCATATTATCTGCAGCACCATTGTAACAACCCTGCTCTCCTGCCAACCTGGGTTCCTCCCCTCCTGCGCTCCTAGCATTGTCATTAATCAATTCCCACCTTCTTCCCAGGGCGCCCAGGCGCTGTGGCAGTGCTAATGACCTTGGAGCCCCGCTGGCTCCGCTCTGCAGTGTCAGCCCTCTACCTCGATGGGGACAAACGTAGCATCTCTCTAACGTGGGAGAAAGAGAGAGTACGTGCTTGCGTGCGCGCACACGCTGGGAACGGAGGGACGAGGAGAGGTCAAACCCATGTGGGCCGCTGTCAGCGCGCACGCTGCGGTTCTGTGCGCTCTACAGCTCCGGGTTCAGGCCGAAAACATCCTGTTGACCAGGACATATCGCTGCTGCTGTGTCTGACCTTACAAGACCTGCCATTAGAGCAGTCTTTATGGGAAACAAGAGCTTTTAGCTGCTCCATATTAGTTAAAAATAACATGAGGGATGAGATGAAAAGCCATTAATGCAGCATAATCCTCTTAAATAACATTCCAGCCATAACTATATTATAACATTTGAGAGCAGTTCTCACTTATGTATAAATAGGGCCCGTGTATAAAGTCATGTCCGCGGTGTTTATAGCGTTTGGAAGCTGCTGTCACATTCTAGCATTGCATGGAGACCGACCCCATAATTGGATGGTAAATATTTACTCCAATCTGTAGCCTGCACTAGCAAACGGCACATAGGAGCTTACACTTGGTCAGCTTGTTTGAGCTAGTGTGGTTACGTTTGTGTGTGTGCGCGCACGCGCATGTGTGTGTGTGTGTGTGTGTGTGTAAGTGTGTGTAAGTGTCACACGCATACACACAGAGTCACAGTTAATATTTCTCCAAGAGGCATAGGGCTCTTAACACGTTCACTGCCAATGACGTGTTAACACGTCAAAAAAAATCCAACGGTTGACTGCCAATGACGTGTTAACACGTCAAAAAAAAGATTTTTTTTTTTTTGACCGTGGGATGTGCATCTAACCCTTTTACATCTCTTATATAAATATTGGAGCCACCGAACGTGTACAACCCATTCCACCGACCCACTAAGTGGCGACAGTGCTCTCCAGACTAGAGGAAGGCAAGCAAAAAGCAGTGTGAGGAAGCCATTCTCATGAAAATGGATTGGCGAAAACGCTTTCGCTTTCGCGCTTGGGAGCTGGCGGTGCGGGATTGCAAATAGATTACGGGTGGAACACACTTTGAAACACGCAGCATAAATAAGACCAGAATCGCAAAAGCTTCATCAAAGCTGTCAACCCAAACCCCAAGAAACGAGCGAGCCCATCCAGACTTGCCCAGCGGCCGCCAGCAGACAGGAGCAGCAGCAAAGCAGCAGCAGAAACGAGCTTGTGACACGCCCGCTGCAGCCAAGAAGAACACACACGGAGGGAGGAGTTTGAAGGAGAGGGGTGTTTCCTGCTGTTATGGAGGAAATTACTGTTCAAAACTATTGTTTAGATGTCTGACGTCTTACTGATGCCAAAAATGAATGGTTAAAGTGACTGTTCTATCGAATTTCACAAAAAGCTATTTATCTCAGCTTAAATTTTCAGACGCTGAAACCATGCTGTATTCAAGTGCTAATGCCTACATAACTACTAACTCTACAAACTAACTCTTTTAGACAGAGAAAGCACACATTCTATTAGTTCTTTTGAGATATTTTGTGTTCACAAAATCTTAGCAGAAAATAATCCTCAGGTCTTGAAAGATGAGCCAGAATCCTCAAAAAAACCCTCTGGCAGAAGCTACCTACAGTAAAAAAAAAACGGCTGGCAGTGAATGTGTTAATAACTGATCCATAGATTTACACGCCTGCAGACAGACATTGCTTAGCCACACCATACAGTTTGGCATGCCATGCACACGTATACACATAAGCTGACATGCACACTAGTGATGTGCGGGCCGCAGTTATAACCGCGCTGACCGCGGATATGCCGCCCCGCGGGCGGGCCAGATCATAAAAATAAACATTCTGATTAATAGCGGATGGGTTGCGGGCGGTTGAAACGATGTATCATTAATGAGGAAAAATAATATTAATTACGTTCTCTAGTCTATGAATGTATTTTAAGCTACATTTTTCATCAGGCACATTCTTAGTCGCCTATTGTAGATCCCCCAAAGGACCCACGGCCGTAAACCAAACATTAGCCATGTGGACGGCTCCACTTTTCGTCCATATATGGTCAATGATGTCACCCTCAAAAAGGAGTTTCCGCTGAAGACGTGTTACAAGAGAAGACGCGTTCGTAGCTATCCACCTTATTTCTAGCTGCCATGATGCCTGATGGGTGCTTCTTCCACTTCCGGTGTAATTTTTTTACATTGTTTTAACTTGACAAAAAAAACAACGTCTATGAGGATTTTACAGCTCGGGTGCTGGGATAACGTAATGCATTGTGGGTAGTCGGCTATTGTGGCTAATGCTAGCGGCTAGCGTAATAGTTACTTTACATGGCAGTAAAATGCCACTGAATGACCAAATTGATTTAACTTTTAACCATTTCGAGTAACACTGTTTCCATACGGACCCCCAGCGTTGGTTAGTTGTTTATAACGTGACTATATTTATAACTTTTATAACGTACTCCAGTTTCCGGTTTATAATTTGGGTCTGCAGCCGAATATAACAAAGGAAATGGCATGCTGCAACAATAAGTCACGTTAAACCGGACCTTGTACCCACAATTATTTTTTACAGTGGGGCATTCAAAAATAAGGTGGATAGCGTTAGCCGAGTAAGCTACATGAGGGCAAGTGGTGCACTGGACATAATACAGCATGGAAGTTTATTTGGAGTCTTGGACTGCAGCGATCGCACCAACGGCAGCAGAAACCGTAAGTTTGCTCCTTTTATAGCGTTTTATAGCGTTTATAGCGTCGGGTGCATGGCGGGTGCGGATCTATAAATAGTATGAAATAATTTGATTTATGTCGGGCGTCGGTTCATGCATACACGCGGATTAGGATGGCATAAAAGCTCATCCGCGCATCTCTAATGCACACGCACGCACGCACACACACACACACACACACACACACACACACAGAGAGCATACCTGCCAACATTGGGCAGTGAAAAAGCTGGACATTTTCTGGGGTAACGGCCTATCTTCAACGTCCCCCGCCCCCATATAACCCTACAACACCACAAATTAATATAATAAATGCAAGGATGTGGCGTAAATGACTTTTAATTGACTTAAATTACTTAATTTAAATTACTTAAATTCATCGCTCACAGTCAAATAAATTATAAGATAAAAAAAGAAAATGTATAAATACTAAAACGACAACTAAAACAACTGGCAAAAACGCATGGTGTTGTTGGCTAATGTGGCTAGCGGTTAGAAACAGGAAGCTCTTGCAACAAGTGTCCACAAGTGGACTGAAATTTGGACGCGTATTTCTTCTTCTTGGGACCCGCTTAATCCATTTTCAGTGGCAAAGCGAGTGGAGCCCATTGACTGTATACATATGGTGGTCCTCCTCACCAGAGAGCTTGAGCGAGCGCAGTGATGCACAGCACGTCAGGCAGGGTCGTTTGTTTGGGTTGCCAGGTACCACGACACATATCCTACAGCAGGGATACTCAACTTGCTTTGTCCGGGGGCCACTTCTATATAATGATAGGAGGCCAGGGGCCAGTTAACAAACAAACATTAATATATTTTTTTCTGTACAATATCAGATTGTAGGTTTTTGGGGTATCAGCTGGAGTTTAGTCTGACAATTTTGTGCACACAGGATAGTTAGTTAGGTTAAGTTAGTTAGGCTAAGTTAGTTACGTACATTTAGCTGGAGCTCAGTCAAACTTTATTTCACATTAGTTTTCATTGTGAATTAGAAAATGGTCGGGGGGCCACTCTGCACTATCAACATAGAAATATATATATATGTCAATGCTCTGCACCCTATCGCGGGCTGCATCTGGCCCCCGGGCCGCAAGTTGAGTATCGCTGCCCTACAGTCTGGACTTATTACAGCAACTGTGAAACACCCATTTGATGTGTATCACTATGAAATGGGGAGATTAGCGGGAGAAAGGGTTAAAAATAGGGAGACTCCCGTGTAAATCGAGAGTGTTGGCACTGCAGGCATGCCCCAATGGAGACACACGCAAACCCACAGACACTTCAGCAGGAAACCAGGTGTGCTATGGCCACCATGCCAGATCTCATTCTACTAGTGGTCTATCATCTACAA
>NC_139626.1:22974411-23056911 GCF_964638095.1 Poromitra crassiceps
CACGGACAACTAGAGCACTGCAACTCCAGAACGAGGAAGTGACTGACCACAAACATGCTGCGGACGTGGGATCAAGAACACAAAATACCAAGAAATAAGCAGGAAATCAGTCATCTCCCAACGGAAGTGAATGGGGGTTGCATGTCCAATTGAAATCCTGAAAAGAAAAAACCTGAAAAGTCACACCCTTGAACTCATAGCGATCTAAAATCGCTACTGTACAGTAACAACTTAACCGAGTGCAGAATCAGTGTTATAAGCACGTGGACCACAGTGTGAAAAATTACCTGGACGAGTGTTGATTCACTGTATACTGATTCTCAGATCCATAATAGCGGGTGGGACTGGTACTGGCTGGGTCCAGTGGTCACATTGCTGTTGCTGTTGTACTTGTGGGCCAGGATGGACAGAAGATGGAAGTGATGGGGTGTGGGGGGGGGGGGGGGGGGGAGAGAGGTCCGGTCTCAGTCCAGGGAGGAGAGACGATCTCTGGATCCAGGCGGCAGCGACTCTCAGGTCTCAGTGCTTCACATCCAGCAGCTCACCAGGCAGCAGCCAGCCAGAGTCTCTGTAGAGCTTTATAGAGATGCTCACCACCTTTTGTCAAACAGAGAGGGAGGAGGAGAGGAACATGTTGGACATTAAATGACACACTAAGAGAAAGGAGGAGGAGACAGATGAGTAGGTGCTAGTGCTGCTCTTCTCCCTAATAGAAATGTTAGTTAGCAGGAAGTGGCGAGCAGAGTGAAGAGCAGAGGATGGCTTCCTCAAGGGAGGGGAGATATAAAAAGGAGACCCTTGGGCACTAATGAAATAGTATAAATACCTTCATGGGATACCCTTTACATGTAACGATGGCATTTAGCTTTGAGGGAAATTCATAAGGAACCTTTGTATGAAAATAGTCCTCAGCAGCACCAGACGAGTGGTAGATGATATGCCACAATATCTAAGGAGACGCATAACGGTGAAAACACACCGCACGCGACTCCTGCACGTAAGCTGCGCGGCGCGACCATTCATGACCTTGTGCGCAGCCAATTTTCATTAGGACACCATGTTAACAGATCTGTCAGCCCACACCGAATTGCGCGCAGCTCAGCTCAGCTCAGCGGACGCTCAGGGCGCGCAAGATAGCCTGGATTTCTATTTTCCTGCGCGGCCGTCTGCGCCCGTGAGCGACTCTGTCAAGCAGAACAGATCAGATCAGGGCAGACAGGAACTCCGAAACCGGACATTTCAAAGTGAAATAATGTTTATTTACGTTGTTGATTGCCCCTTTGGAAGTGTGAAAAGAGAGAAAGAGCAGTTGGAGAGGGGGAGCGGCTTCTAGGGGCTCGTTGCCTGCGGAGCAACAAGTAGAGAGCTAGGACTCGCCTTCTCTCTCTACAACAGCACGCACTGGGAAAATGGGAGGAGAACAGACTTAAATATGATGCAATTGCATCATTATCAACATACCGGTATTTATTTTGATCCCTGAAAGAGTTACCTGTATCACTGATGACATTTACTCCATCAGAATCAAACGAATGGGGCGGCTGTGGTGGCTCAGGTAATCAGAAGGTCAGTGGTTCGATCCCCGGTTCCTCCAGGGCAGGCCGCATGTCAAAGTGTCCTTGCATGGGCAAGATTCTCAACCCCAAATTGCTCCCGATGGTTGTGGCAGCACCCTGCGTGCGTGGTATAGTCAATGTGTGTGTGAATGGGTGAATGTGTAAGCATAGTGAATGTGTGTGTGAATGGGTGAATGTGTAAGCATAGTGAATGTGTGTGTGAATGGGTGAATGTGTAAGCATAGTGAATGTGTGTGTGAATGGGTGAATGTGTAAGCATAGTGAATGTGTGTGTGAATGGGTGAATGTGTAAGCATAGTGAATGTGTGTGTGAATGGGTGAATGTGTAAGCATAGTGAATGTGTGTGTGAATGGGTGAATGTGTAAGCATAGTGAATGTGTGTGTGAATGGGTGAATGTGTAAGCATAGTGAATGTGTGTGTGAATGGGTGAATGTGTAAGCATAGTGAATGTGTGTGTGAATGGGTGAATGTGTAAGCATGTGTTGTAAAGCACGTTGAGTGGTCGGTAGACTAGAAAAGCGCAATATAAGTGCAGCCCATTTAGCATTTTAATGGGAGTCAGCTTGCTGGCATGGTTTCACGTGAGCTTTTTCTTACCCGTCCGCGTATGCAAACATACATAGAGAAGCTGCATGTGGAGATTGTGGTCTGGTGATATGTCATCTACTATATAATCCCTGCTATCACCCTAGGGAGGGCTGAAAGCAGGGTAAGAGGGGGGGGGGGGAGTGTAAGAAAAAGGCGGACGAGAGGAGTGCAATTTATCTACCTGGGAACACTGAGCAGCCAAAGAATCTAAGAGGTGACGCTGTTGTTAATGTGAGAACCTTGTAACTCCAGTTGTGATGATTCTCATGTTTGAAGGACCACAGTCCTCTATGGGCTGATGGAAAGTATCTTAATATGAAACCATATATTATTAAACCTTAAACAATGAAGATCCCTCACAGTCCTCAAGCCCACGACAAGCTTGTTTGTCTCAGTTCCTCGAACTTTGATATTTTTGGCGGTGCGAGGTTTTCGCCCGACAGCAGCGGTAAGCATACCGAGTGGTTGCTATGGCGACACTCTTGTCTAGCCTAGCGGAGGAGGAGGAGGAGGAGGAGGAGGAGGAGGAGGAGGAGGAGGAGGAGGAGGAGGAGGAGGAGGAGGGATGGGGGTAGGGGGTCTCACATTCTCGAGGCAGGAACGTCGAATAAATGGCCACATCTCCCACCACCACCACCCCCCCCCCCCCACCCCCCGCGCCATCCCTTTTCCACTGGAGCTCAATGAAAACAGGCAGTCAACATTTGCTCTATGACATATTGGAAAATGAGGTGTCATGCTTGAGGATTTCCATGACAGCCAAATAATGGCAACAGCTTAGAGACGGAAAGCAGGAGAAGGTGGAATGGAGACGTGAGAGAGGAGACTACTCTATCACAAAATATGATATCATTATTCCGGCATAATATACTTTTAAATATTTTTTCCATTCCCCCTCTTACGCGCCACCTATTTGTATTTCAATTCAAATAATATCATCCCAAAAATTCATAAATAAAGTATATGAGGTCTGAGAGTGTGGAATCACATCAAGCTGAATTTTGAATAACAGAGAACCTTTGAATTCAGCCTCCTTAAGATATTGAGATTGACCAGCTTTCTGTGTGCCACCCTCGAGTCCAATGCAATGGGCCTTTTTCACAGCTGCCATTTTGTGTCTAAAAGGCAGGGTAAACACAGGTGCAACCAACTCACTAATTAGGGCCCCAGCACTGGAACACCTACGGTAAATGGACTGGAAGTTGGAAACCCTAATTAATGTTTTGGTGCACCTGTGCTACTTCCTGCCTTTTAGACACAAAATGGCTGCTGTGAAAAAGGTATATTAGGTGCGGATCTTGTCAAGGTGCTTGACAAGATCAAATGAAAAGACTAACATTTAACAAAACACATGAAAGCTGCCGAATGCTGACGGGGAGTTTTGTGTGTGAGGTGATGTCCCTTTTGTGTATGAACAAGCAGTGATTAATTAGAACGGTCATTAGAAGACGCACGCGCACACCCGCGCGCACACATACACCCGCGCCCGCCCGCGCACACACACACACACACACACACACACACACACACACACACACACACACACACACACACACACACACACACACACACACACACACACACACACACACACACACACACACACACACACACACACACACGTGTTGTGCCCTAAAGGTGAACTGACATATTCAAGCAAACACACCCAACTCCACACCCACTGTTCTGTTCTCCAAATACTTCTGCGAGACTGATCAAATGAAAGAATGTGAACAAGATAGAACTGCAATGATTAGCCGATTAATTGATAGTCACCACATACCGATAAAACTGATATTAACGTTGCTGTTATGGCCAATAACCGATATTTAACGATGTCGATATAAGGTTTCTATGATAATCAAATTTGGTACATACTGAAAAACATGTAAACACTGTCATTGACTCATTTTCAAGAAGAAATACTAAAATTCTCTGGTTCCAGCGTCTTAAATGTGAATATTTTCGGTTTTCTTTAGTCTTCTATGATAGTAAACTGATGACCTTTGTGTTGTGTGCTGTTGGTCAGGACAAAAGAAGACAATCAGATTCTGATTCTGATTCTGATTCTGATTTGAGGATGTTGCAGGCCTAAAACAAGTCATAGGGAAGGAAGGTGAAAAGTAAGATATGTGACTCAAAGAAAGATTTGCTCAGGGAAGCCTACTTTTTACCTCATCTTTCCTAAACTACACCAACATGATTTTCAAAGGTGAATCAGTTGGCTTGGGGGAAAGTGGGAGCACTGACAAACGGTGTGCATTGAAGGCGACTGTGGTGATAAAGTGGTCATCTTGTATCACAGCTCTGTTCCCTGAGGACTTGGAAACTCAAGCTATTAGTTTCAGTTTCTAGTGTCTCACTTCCTCTAAGACTTAGAGGAAGTGAGACACTGTAAGAAACTGAAACTAATAGCTTTCCAAGTCCTGCATGATCATATTTGAGTGTTCATATACAGTAGGGACGCACTATTATGAACATTTTGGCCGATACCGATAACTGATATTAACATTGCTGTTATGGCCAATAACCGATATTTAACGATGTTGATATAAAGTTTCTATGATAATCAAATTTGGTACATACTGAAAAACATGTAAACACTGTGAATTTGAAAAAGTAATGTCTTTCTTTATTTCCCAAACATTTGGAAAAGCCCATAAATCATAGATTTACTGCATTGTTTTCTCTCAATGTGGAAATTTTGGCCGATAACCGATACTAACATTTTGCTCATCGGAGCGATATCATTTATATTTAAAAAAAGGCTAACATCCGCTGATACCGATATGATTGACGATATATCACGCATGGCGCATCCTTAATAATAGTATGTTGTGAAATGGTAATAAAAATGCATTCAGTTGAGGAAAGAAAGTATAGATGATATTAGATTTTGTCAGTGAAATATTGTAAATAATTTGTACATAATGATTCCCTCTATAGGCACTACTTCATTCAAATGTCAATGAAAGGCATAAAGAAAGACATAATAATCCCATGTGTTGGTTCCTTTCATCTAAACAGCTGAGCAGCACGTTGAGTTTTGACACCAGCACAATACATGCAGACATCACACAGAAAGAGTATAGCCGGATCACTGGATCTGAGCTCTGACAAGACAGATGCTGAATGACAGAGCAGGGTGTAATGGACTGTCCAGGCAAGTACAACCTGAGAACCTGCGGGAGATTTACAACGGCAGAGTCAAAAACACACTCACCTTAAGCTGTGTTATTTCCCCCTGAAAAGATCCTAAGCTCAGCGGAAAATACATCAAGTCGAGCTGAAAAATACCAGCTCAAAGAGAGATGGGGACACTTCAATGGACACACACACACACACGCACACACGCACACACGCACACACGCACACACGCACACACGCACACACGCACACACACACACACACACACACACACACACACACACACACACACGCACACACGCACACACGCACACACGCACACACACACACACGCACACACACACACACACACACACACACCTGGTTCTCTCATCTATGGAATTAAATAAGGGCCAAATATATTTTGAGCTTGAGAAACATTGTTTGTAAACTTTGAACTTGAACTTTGAACTTGTATGTCTGTAAATAAAACTTGTACCTGTAGAAATATCTTGTCCATCTGAGAGAAAGTTTTGTGCATCTGCAACCCATTTTTGTATCGGCAACCCATTTTTGTATCTGTAGACATATCTTGTGCATCTGGGAATAAGTTTTGTACACACGGATAGAATTTGTGCGTCTTCAAAAATATTTTTTACAAGTACAAAAATTTCCTACGTTCGTGTGCGACCTTGAATGCAGCACTTGCAAATTTCCTACGTTCGTGTGCGACCCTGAAAGCACCACGGACAAACTCATATTGCGAGCATGGATGTTTGTTTACGAGTACAGATTTTCTTTACGAGTACGAATTCTGCCACCCACCGGGTGTCAACTTGGGGCCATAAATCTGAGCGGACTGGCCAATCAGGTTAGACCCAGTCCCCTCCCACTGAATATCGGATCGTATCGAATAAAACAATTGACAATTGACCAGAAACTCAACCAGAAACTTCTTCCGCCTTAAACAAACAGACAAACGACAAACAGAGCTTTGGTAGTTTGGAAGGAATACGAGCTTCAGGTAAGTGGCCACTTGAAGTAAATCGACATAAAGTAGAAGTTTTGTTGGTTTTATGAGACATTTAACTGCACGACCAGGGAGCCATTTCATAGCATGTTACTACACAGGCTTTCCCAGTGAGCTAACTGACGCTAGCTAGGTTAGCTAATGTTAGCTAGCTGCTTCATTCAATTTCCCAAAATAAACTAAATCACTATTTAACCCGCTAGCGTAAGGGGTAATTTGACTCTAACGTTACAGCTCACGTAAGCTATAAAGACTGTGTCCAGTCTTAGTACAGTTAATTTAGTAGCTGGCTAACGTATCCTGGCTAGCTGGGGACTGCCCCCTAGTCCGATACCTCACGAGTCCGATACCTCACGAGTCTGACACCTCATGGTTTTGGCTAGTATGTCAATGAATCATTACATTTTATTATTTAACGCTATATAGCGTTACTGTAGGTCTGCTGTTGTACTGGGTCAGGCGATTGGCTGGTATTAGTAGCGTTATGAGTGAGGTACTTCACACAGCCTCACAAACTAGTGTCACGAACTAACGTTAAATCTGCAAGTACAAAGGGCACGTTTGTATAATAGTAATAGTAATAATAGAATAACAGTCATTATATTGAACGTGACATGACGGCCTATGTGACGTTATTGTAAGACCCTGGAGCATTAGCTATCGGATAGCTATGAACGTTACTACTCCAAACAATCAATCAATCAAATGTATATGAATATGGCGTTACTGTAGGGCTACTGTTGTACGGGTCAGCCGAGTAACGTTAAAGCAATGAATACATATTCATGCCTTAAAATCGTGAAATAGTCTAAATTAACGTTAGCGTCCTTGGGCTAGCCAAACTCAATTCAAATGCATGCCGTTTTGCTGCGGTTCAAAAGTGACAATAACAGGCGTTTCAGGTTATAATAGTAATTTTATTCCCTCAGAGTAACTGCTCAGTGTATTCAATGCATGTCGAATTGAAGAGTGGCGCCATGTAATCCACTTTATTATGCTTAAAAATTGCGATACATAACCCAACTAAGGTCAGCGTCACTGATTTGCATTAGCTGCATATTTCCTGTGTAAACGTTATCATCAGAGTATAATATAATCAGGGATAGCGGAACGCATCTGAACTTGGGGGGGCCGGGGGGCGTGTCGGGGGGGCGTGTCCCCCCGTCGGGGGGGGGGCGCGTCCCCCCCGAATCTCGGCAGCGCCGAAGAAAATTTTATGTTTTTTGGACTTTTATCCATATTTAGAAGAATATTTAATTTTAAATTAACATTAGGATTATACTGTTGTGATGTCATTATTCAGTATCTTCTCCTTTTCTATTATTAGTATTAGTATTAATATTAAATACTGAGTATCTCATGAAAAACTATTAATATTGCATCTTTTGTGTTTAGCTCCGTCTCACAGCAGGCAAGCTCCAGAACCAAATTACAGAGGGGGCCTGCCCCTAGCTTGGGGGGGCCAAGGGGGGCCCGGGGGGATTCTCCCCCGGAAGAAGATTTTGTACATTTTAAAGTAAAATTCGTCAAACTGGTGCATTTGAGAGCAAAAGGAAGAGGCTAAATCTATGAGGAACTACACACATCTCTAATGTGTTGTGACTTTACAAATAGGCCTAAACAATTAATATTAAATGTATTTACACATTGTGCACAAATTGCATTCATTGTGACAAATTTACAATAGCTAATTAATATCCAGCCAGAATCATTGCAAATGGAGGTTCAAAGTAACAGTTAGCAATAGCATTCAGTTAATCAATGCCTAATGACAGCCAGATTCCGTTTTAAACTTTAAAACAGAAAAACGGAAAAACGTTTTTAGCACACACAAAAAAAAAAAAAAAAATTGAATGGGGGGGCCAGTTTAGGGAATGGGGGGGCCCGGCCCGGTCAGGCCCCCCTCCAACGCCGGGCCTGTCTCACAGCATTGTAACATTGTAGTGCAGCAAGAAAGGAAAACTACTGTAAACATTTGAACCACATTTCTTGTTTAGAACCTATAGCTAGCAACATCGCCATCTCCTGAAAAACATTAATATTGCACCTTTCTTGTGGCTACATCACAGCATCTACTGAAAAACATTTATAGTGGATCTGACTTGTTTAGTTCACTTTAGATTCACATCACATCTGAAAAACAACCAGTCGAGTGTAATAAGTAAATGAGGTTTAATTGTAAAAAAAAAAAAAAATCTAAAAAAATCTTTAAAAAAAAAAAAAAAAAAAAAAAAAAAAAAAAAAAAATTTTGGGAACTGAAAAGTACCCGGGCCGCGGCCCGGGTGGCCCGGGCGGTTCCGCGATCCCTGAATATAATGATGGCATGCTGATACCTGTTACAGTAAAGTCTGTCACGTGACATGTTTATAGCTGTGCTGTGTCTGTATAGTTCTGTATAGCTCTAATGTAGTCATGTGTACAGCACTGCAGATTGTAGCTTGCTATCTAACCTAGAGCAGAGGTTTTCAGAGTCCAATGGCCACAGGCAGGAATGATTTCCTGTGCCTCTCCTTGCATCTAGGTGGGATCAGCCTCTCACTGAACGTACTCCTGTGTTTGACTAGCACGCCGTGGAATGGGTGCGAGTCATTGCTCATGATGGAGCGTAGCCTGGACAAAGTCATCTTCTCCGACACCGCAGTCAGAGAGCCCAGATCCAGCCCCACAATGTCCCTGACACAGAGAACCGTGGAAACCCCGTTCTTAAAGGTGAGTGTTGTTGTGACTTGCCTTGTTATTTGCAGCTGGTCTGTCCTCCATCAAGTTGTCAGTGGTTAATGGTGTGTACACTGGCCTGGCCTGGGTACCATGATGGGAGGCCAGCTTGGTGAGTAGCCTAGGCCTACAATATTTGACAATTTTTTGTTTCTCATCTGATTTCTATTTTATTCTTCTTTTTAATGTTTTGTGTTTCTTTGTATTCCCTCATACATAGCTTACATTTCCTCATATTGTTATTTTTCCTCCCTGTAAATCACAACCTTTCTTTTGGATGAATATCATGTAGATAAATATGGGGTAGGGTCGATAGTATAGATACAGTCTAGTATAGATACGAGACTAGATGGTGGGGGAAAACCATTTTAGCCCCATGGCCCATGGCTGTATTTTAATGGTGTTGTTTCTGTTGCCATGGCAGCAGTCTGTCCACTAATGGGAATGTAATGGCTTAAGTGTTATAAGAAGGCAGTATGTTGCCAATACAACATTGAGATTCCAAAGAGCTATAAAACAAGCCGGTGGTGTAGGATTGCATGGAGGCTGTTCCTTCTGATATCTAGTCTATCACAGTTAATGCGATATCTCCATCCTCAGACCTTTCCTTCTATTCCTCTGTCTCCAGGTCGCGGCAGCCGCGGAGTTCCTGAAGCAGTTGAAGCCGTACGTGGAGGAGGGCATCATCCGAGCCTTCCACTGCGCCACCGTGACGTGTTCAATGCTCACGCAATCCATTAGTTAGAAAAAATATCAAACAAAATTATTACTACTTTGTCTCTTGAAGTGTTAATATCAACAATTTAATTTTTCATTATGTAAGGATGGATTCTTTTGAATGAGTTTCAGACAGTAGCATTCTTTCTACAAAATTATGACTGACCCATAGAATTGGTCAACTAATACTCATACTATAACTAATAACAATAACTAGCATAGCAATAAGATTTTGACAGGGTTGCAATTATTGAACTGTTTTGGTCAATTCAGTAGGAATCAGCTGACCTAGGAGTTCCTGGTTGAAAATTACACCCAGCCGAGGGAGTACACAGGTGAGTGATCAGGGACAGGGAGAGACAATTTTATTGAAGCAGGCACAAGTATATAAGACAATAAACATTTTAAATTTAAAGCATAGGCCTACAATGTTTTAGTTGAACTATGAAGCTTTTGCACACACACAAAAAGTTTTTATTTTTATTTTCCTGAACACTTTTCGTGGACCCCCTGGCAAAGTGCCACGGACCCCCATTTGAGTCTGGTCTAACTGTCTCTCTCTCTGCCACGCCGACATTGTCCATCTAGTGCAGGATTGTCCAAACTTTTTTGAATTGGGGGTGAGGCGGCCGTGCAGGTGCTTCTCACCTCATATGGGTGTTATTAAAAAATATAAATAAAAATCACATACAATTGTACTTTGTTTGCCATCTGAAAACAGTAGTTCTGCATGTGCTGTTCCTACCTGGTGTTTCTACAAACTGTATGATAGTGCTGTCATTGTTAGGTGAAGGAAACAAATGCAAATTGAACTTGCTTGATTAACCAATAAAAAAATCTGTCCACGGGCCACAATTGGCCCCAGGGCCGGACTTTGGACATGCCTGGTCCTGAATAAATGCATCAGGGATAGGTTCTAGTCTTGTTTTGCATGCAAGAAGGTAGTAAGAGCAAACTGTTAAATCATTTTCTCATGTGTTACAGCCATCCTCAACCAGATACAACCCTGTCTGGCACTGGCCAGGAGTCACATCTGACAGCAGAAGACACAGAGGACAGCAGGACAGAAACAACAAGCCACTCTACCAGAGTCGGTAATAAGGCAATACAAGTACACAGGCAATATTATGTTGAAGCTCTTGTTTTGTTACACATTTTTCCTGTCCTTGGAAAATAATAATTCAGCTGAAATTAATATTGATATGAAACAAACTTTTTTTTTTTACTTGACAGCATTAATGAATACTAAAATTATATCTAATCATGATGATCTACCCGCAAATTATTCTTCAGCTACATTACTTGATCTTGGCCTGTGTTCACAGGGTACCTACACAGGTGTGGAAAGTCTGGAAACGCATTAAAAATGAATCTAATAATTTACAGGTCTTGAATATTTTGGGAATTTAAATGTTATAATGTTGTATAACAATGTTGTATTACATAATGTTATGTTGTGGAGCAGGGTAGGAAAAATACACTTTTAAGGGCTTTTTTTTGCCCTTGTGAGATATGTTTGGGGCATTGTGGATCATTTCCACAGCATGCATGGCCAATATTCAATAGGTAGTGACTCCCATCACTAAGCTTTCTGTTTAGTAATATGCTGTGGGTTCAAAACAAACTGTTTATATTTAATTTCTGCCCTTATAGATCCTTCAGGCATCTCTCCCTCATCTCTCCTCCCGTAACATCTCCACCAGTCTCAGTCCCGGGGCTGATCGGGATATCAGCCAGTGGAGTGCTCACCGCATCAGCCTATGTGGATGAAGATCACAGCTGGTGTGCAGCTCCTCGACGCAGCTGAACACCACAAATATATGTAGATGGGGAGATAACAGGAGAGAGTGAAAGCTATTACCAAGTATATGCACTACATTCTATTGGGCTAACTTCTAGTCATTGAAACTCACACCAGAAACACTGTGTTTTGTCCACGCCTCGCTCTGTTTTGCCCGGTGCTGCCCTGTCCCGCTCACACCTTGCTCACACCTTACCCACTTCATGCCTGGCTGCTCGAGTGCAGCACGCTGCATGCTTGAAAAACAGTGAATAGTAGTAGAATAGTAGAATCTTAAAGTATAGTACAACAGTATGTATTGGGTGCATCAAACATTTGATATTTGTGATCATGCTGCTTTAATAAACAAGGGAAGATTGAGAACAGTAATTTGGTGGGCAATCCCGGCAGTGCAATGTATTGCGGGATCAAGACAAGTTCTATGAAGTGTAAAGTAATATATACATTTATTCCTAAAATATAATCAAAACATTTACACTATGAACACTACATCTGTATACATAGCAATTTACTATTGAAAAATGTTTTTTGGGGTGGGGGGGACATTGTTTGTCCTTGTGATTGTAATTGTGGATAAAAACTATTAAACATTGTTTACCAATTAAAGCCTTTTAAATGTTGTAGTTTCATCTTTGGTGATCATTTGCACTCATGAGATGATAAGGATGTTTAAAAATATGTGTTTGCCAATTTGTTATTGTTTAGCCATAAGTGTTTTCCAGATGTCTTTCAGAAAAAGAAAGCGACAGCTCCAGAAAGTTGACTGGAGTGTGGCCGCTCACAGACTGGTTCCCATGAATGCAGGCCAACCCAACAGACTCTTGGGTTATGCAGGAATGCTTACTGTATAGTTTCACTAACTTCCTGGATGCCTAGGGGATAATGATTATTTGATCTCAACAACTGAGACAAGATGGCTAGTCTAGACTATACAAAATGCACCATTGCTGATGAGTAAAATAATATTTTCAGTTGAAAGTCAACATTAAATAAACAAATAAAACATTAACAACAAGTTGCTTCAGATATCAACTTAATATAATATATACTGTCAAAAGTCCTGGAGAGAATTCTGCTGGACAGAGTTAAGGAGTTAATCTACTCCACAGACAAGCAGTTTGGTTTTAAAGCAAATGGCACACTGACCTGTATGCCTTAAAGGAAATTGTAAACAAATACAGATGGCAAAACCTCTAATTTCTTTTATGTTTTATTGATGCTTCTAAAGCCTTTGACCGTCAACCATAAAAAAAACTCATGCTATGTCAAAGAGGTTTGCCCAGCTATATTGTTAGGATTCTGGCCTTTTGGTATGCCCATCAGACTATGCAAGTTAAATGGAGCAACATATCAACCCTTTTTGGGGTTAGTAATGGGGTCCGTCAAGGTGGAATCTTATCCCTTCCCAGTTCTTTTTAATCTGTATGTTGATGATTTGTCCAAGCAACTGAATGGTTGTAACACTGGGTGCCTTATTGGTAATACCCTAGTGAACCATTTAATGTACACAGATGATCTTGTTGTTCTGAGCCCAAGTAGTGCTGGTCTCCAGCAGCTCCTCACAATATGTACTGAATATGGTTTGGTACATGATATCAAATACAATGCCAGTAAGTGTTGTCTTAATTTGCAGGACCAAAGAGGACAAATGCTTGACATTTCCTGTTTTTAAATTGTCTGATAATAACCTTACTGTTTGTGATAATGTTAAATATCTAGGTCATTTTATTTCAGAGCAATTGTCAGATGAAGTTTAACATGTGTACAGATGGAGTGAAGGTGTCTCTGTTTAGAGCATACTGCACACCACTCTACACTGCTCACCTGTGGTCAGATTATAGGAGTCGGAGGTCAAGCATGCACAGACTTGAAGTGGCATATAATGCCATGAGAATATTGCTCAGGAGACCTAGATGGAGCTCTGCAAGTGAGATGTTTGTCACGGCATGTGTTAACACCTTCCAGGCACTGTTGAGGAATCTGATGTAGCCTACTGTATAAATATCTGTCGACTGAATGTCTCACATAATGTCATTATCAACATACAAGGGAGATGGGTGGGGGGAGGGATGCGGTTGGGATTTATTTGTTTATTTTGTCTTGTTTTATTTTACGCAATGTGCGTGTGCTCAAGCAGAGATGTTTATGGATCTGTAATATTGTCAACGAATGAGCAACTGTACGAAAAATAAAATAAATCTTGAAAAAAAAAATGTCATTATCAAGCTGTTGCTAAGTCCCTACTGTAGTGATGTCAGATATCAGTCACCTCTGGTATGTCGCTCTTATGAACACTGCACTATTTATTTGACTATTGCTTTTTTCCTACAGTCTGTAGGGATTCTTCTTGTTTTTCAAATTCAGTGTTTACATGTGTTTCAGTATGTACAAAATATGATTATCATCAAAACTTGCTTTTATACAGATCATATCGACATAGGTAAATATCTGTTATCAGCCATAACGGCAATGTTAATGTTGGTTATCGGTATTGGCCAAAATTTTCATATTGGTGCTCACTTGCATAATGTGAAAATGAATGTTATTGACCCAGTGTGTAGCCAGTCTACCCAGTTAGTGAGTGAATGTCCAAACAATGATGTATCTTTGAGGTTTTCATTTATTGTAGAATGATGTTGCAGACAGAAATAGATTTCCTTGATGCAATTAACATGATCGTGAAGTGATCCACATGATTTGCTGTTTAACAGAGTGGCTTGACAATTATTCTCTACACTTAGGCTAAGACCTATGTTAAAATTCCCATTCACCTGTGAGCTTGACACCTGAGATCAGCATTACCTCATAGAAGACTAGGTACATACTACCATCTAGTGGTCAAAATGTTTTTCAGCCAAAGACCACTTACAAGATGGAACATATACCGGGGACCCCCTCATTCTGATTTGTGATTTTGGGCTAAGCTTTATTGTTTCCACGGTAACGTGCTTTACTTTTAAATTGATAGGTTTGTTAGATTAGAATGTAATCCATGAACCATTTTAGATTCAAAGGATAAAATATTTTCATTGAACTATGAAGATTTTGCAAAAAAAAGCTTTCATTTTTATTTTCTTGAAAACTTTTCGCGGAACCCCAGGCAAGTGCCAGGGGGTCCCCGGACCCCCATACCACTGGTGTAAAATACCACCCATGATTCAAATCCTACAAATAAGAACAGAAATGGACAATGACAACAGGAGAGACTACATAACATTTCACTCGGACTAAAACGTCCAAAAAATTCAGATTTAAAGAAAATATTTTTTGAATGTTTTTTTTTTGAGAGACTTGACTTGGACTTGCCCCTCAAAGACTTGAGACTTGACTTGGACTTGAGCTCAAAGACTTGAGACTTGACTTAGACTTGCAAAAAATGACTTGAGTATCTCTGATCAAGCATGCCTCACCAAACGTTAAAACGGAACCATAAATGCAGTTATTGCAGAAATAAACTCATTAACAATTAAACAAGAACATATATGCATCTCCTTACGACAGTCCATAACCCGGGTCAACATCAACACTCGCGATAGCGGCAAGGATTTCCTCTTCAAATCTTTCGTAGTCTTTGTAACGTTCTGGGAGTTTAAGCAGGTTGAAGCAGGTTGAAGACTTTGGGTATGCGAAGCCATCCTGCGGAGTCGGCACTGGGAAGCACATTCCAGCCCACCCAGAACTGCACAAGTTTCCCAAGCAGGTTTGGACAGTGGACAGGCAGGTCTGTCTGGATCAGGTCCCGGAGGTATTCTTTGGAAACAACCAGCTTTGCTGTGCTGTTCTTCTCCCATTGATTTCATTGTCGATGAGGGTGACCAGCTGGGAAAGGCCTTCAAGTACCTTAAATAAAGTTTATATTTGTCACTAAAAGTCAACATAGTCATTCATTCATTCATTCACAGGCCTCAATTGTCAAAGCAGAGTAAGATAATTTTAGAGCATAAAACAATTGTATTCATATTTCAAACAACAGGATTGTTATTTTATCTATTTCGGCTTAGGGCTGCAAAGTTTAAAATGATAATAGTGATTAACACGTTCACTGCCATTGACGTATTAATACGTCAAAAATAATCCAACGGTTGACTGCCATTGACGTATTAATACGTCAAAAAAATCGATTTTCTTTTTTTTGACGGTGCTACGTGGATCAATGTTCCCCGCGTCTCCTATGGAGATATTGGAAGTATTGAATGTGTATAATCTATTTTACCGACCAGCTAGGTGGCGACGGTCCTCTCCCGACAGAGAGAAAGTCAACCAAGGCGGCTGCTTCCTCCATTCTCAAGGAAATGGCTTGGCGATTTTACAGTCAGAAACGAACGAGCCTCATTCTCATACTGTAGGCGGGGACGCTTTCGCGCTGCTGCGGTGGGGGGTTCCAGAAATGGACTGGGTGGGCAGCATAAAGCCTAGAGTCGCACGGGGCTTCATCGGGGCTCTCAAACCCAAGAGACGAGTGAGACCTATCCACACTTGCTGCCAGGGAGGGAGGCTGCTCAAACTCGCTGCCAGGGAGGGAGGCTGCTCAAACTCGCAGCAGCAGCAGCAGCAGCAGAGCACTCGCTTGTGACAAACGCAGGCTGAAAGCCACTAGACACGCCCACGGAGGGAGGAGTTGAAGGAGAGGGCGTTCGGAACTATATTGTTTAGATGTCTGATCTCTCACTGATGTCAAAAATAAATGGTTAAAGTGACTGTTCTGCCTGTTTGATTGAATTTCACAAAACTGCGATTATCTCAGCTTTCACTCTCAGACGCTAAAACCATGCTGTACTCAACGGCTAATATCTACATAACTACTAACTCTACAAACTAACTCTTTTAGACAGAGAAAGCACACATTCTATTAGTACTTTTGTGAACTTTGTGTTGACAAACTCCAAGCAGAAAAGAATCCTCGGCTCTTGTAAAATGAGCCAGAATCCTCAAAAAACGGCTTGGCAAAAGCTACCTACAGCAAAAAAAAAATGGCTGGCAGTCAATGTGTTAATATAACACCCTCTGACACTGACTACTGTCAGTACAATGTTACACCAAAAAAAGAAACAATCTTCTGCAGTTGTAGAGTGGATGAAGTTATGGCCCTCTGCCGCCTGTCATCCCCCCTCTCTCCTGTCTACAACTTTCCTACGTAATAAAGGCCAAAAAAAGACACCTACAGTTCTCCACTCTCTCCATAGCTCCTCATCAAACAACGCATCACCTTCAAAGCCCACCACAGCCTGGCGCCCCCCTTATCTGACTAACCTCCTCCTCTCCCATCGCCCCACCCAAACCCTCCGATCCTCATCCACTGTTTCGCTCACTGTTCCTCCATACAAATTCCACAGCTTTGGAGATCGAGCATTCTCGAGAGCAGCACCACGACTTTGGAACTCTCTTCACAAGCCTGTCAGAGACTCACCCTCACTCTCCACTTTCAAATCCCGACTCAAGACCTACCTGTTCTCCCAAGCGTACAACCTACCCTACCCTTAACCACATCTTCCGCCCATGTCACGCCCCCTCAACTCCCCTCCACCCGATTAGTTGTGTTATTTGTATGTTTGTTTTTTTCTGTTTACTGTGGACTCGAGATTGTCAGCGTCTTTGAGTCATTGAAAAGCAGCTATACAAAATACATTTAATTGTTATTATTCGATAAAGGTGAAAATATGCCCCAGACATAATCCATGAAATGAATAAAGAAGAACGAGTTCCATTTACATACAAGGGCAGTTAAGGAATAGCACCGCTTTCAAATGGTTAGAATAAGTATAGTGACTTCTGCCTTTTAATTCAACATACTCTTGCTTGGGAATGTGCATTCGATTGTCTGACAATGCCACTTTGTGTCCATGTCAGCGAGGTTGCTGAGATATCAAGGCACATGGAAGAAAGAGCAGTGAACTTACCTCCTGTGGGAAGTCTAAGCGAGCAGAGAGTGAGTTTATTAGAGTCATTTCACTCCGGCAGATAAACTCAACATAGTCCACGTCCAAGGGCTGTCGCTGACAGGCCTGCTCCAATCTAGAGCGCAGTCTGTTTAACACAAGACTTCCCACCATCACCTGTCAAAGAGATCATGAAATATGCTTTATATAAAAGCATCAGGCCTTATTGGAAAATACGTTGAATACATATACACAGTCCAGGATGCTATCAAGTGCTATAAAAACACAAACACTACAGCAACCTAGCCTACACCAAACAAGCAAAACATGTGTGAATCAAATTGATTTACAATTGCACAAGTGGAAATGAGACGTTAAAACACAAGTTAAATCACAAGTCACAACCCAAAGTCACAGCTTGTGGTGGGACATCAACATTAAAGCCCCACTATTTGGGGAAACTGCACCCTCACCTACATGCTACTCTTCTCATTCAGGTATCAGCCTTGTAGTAAGTAACTTAAGTAACCTTGGAGTAACCAGCCAATTGTGCAAAGTGTTTCTTTTCTACCTCCAAATAATTATTCTGTTATATACGGTATATAAATTCAGGTCCATGAGTGAAAAAGTTGCAACTTCTATTTTTCAGAAAAGTATTTAAATGTCCTCAATGGAGACTGACAATTGAACGAATGTCTAATGGAATGGACACTGTTATGGGCAAGCCTGGGTCTCACACAATATAGTGTTGCTTGTAACACATATATGCTTGCCTATTAGTAAGGTAGCCTACAAATGGCGAAAAAAAATAAAAAATGATTGAAAATAATTTAGGCTAAGCTGAGCACAGGCAAGGACAGTTGCAACTATTTTGCCTGAACAAAATAGAATATGGTTTTGATGTATTGAAAATCATACTGTCAGTATTTTTAAATACATGGTATACCGTAATACCTTAGTACCGACCAAAGCCTAATCGAAAGTATCATAAGTCACGGGTGGAATGGTGGATAAACATTGCATTTCCTTTAAAGCCCTTTCTAATAAATGCCCTCCGTTAGTTTGGTAGTGCAAATATAATATTTTTAGTACAAAGGGGTTAAGAAATGCTTTCATCAGCTCAGCAGTAACATGACACGGCTCTGAGAGATGAGGGAATGAAATAAAGCAGATATCCGAAAGTACAAACCGAAACAGATGAGAGAACACTCATGAACACTGCGGTTGGGCAGTCGGGTGTGCAGCTTTCTTAGAGGCGGGTCCATCTCGATCGTGGCCAAGGACGACTTGGCACATACAAAGATATAATGGAAACCGAAATCAGCGCGGAACGGCATGACTTGTTGTGGCCAAAGGTGTCAGTAGAAAAGCCCTAAAGTTTACATGCTGTGGGGAACAGGCATTCAGGGTGCAGAGTGGGAATGATAGAAATCCCAGTCTATCTATTAGAAGTCAGCGTGTGTTCCATCAAAATGATTTAAAAGGCATTATATTAACGTAAAGAAAAAGTTGCATAATGGGGCTGCAACAGAGAAACAACGCAATGCACTTTCCTGTACAGCAAGAAGTTGGTAGTGCTGCACAGCTGATACAGATTCTGTTTATAGAAATAAGCATTTTCTGATAACCCACCTGAGATTCAGCAGAAGTGCCTGGGGGGTCGGTGGTCGAGGGAGGCGCACACACAATTTCTCCGTTGTCCTAGTGAAGTAAAAAGCAAACCATTATTTGATATTGCAAATTTAATTCTCAACCATATTCAGTCAGTCACTGGATCATGTGACTGTGAATAATATGACCTGTCTCCCAAGTAAAAAGCTGCAGGCTGACAGGTTTTCCGACCAATTACTTGAGGTTAGTTCAAGTGAGGCTGCTACCGAGCGGGGTAGCTTCAGAGTGTAACTTACCATGGTAACTGACCTGGAGTTCATCTAATCGAACTTCTTGGAATCTAAAATCCCAGATTTCTCTAGTCTAAACTATGGGTTGGGAAAATTCCAGTGTTGGGCAGTAGCTAGCAACAAATAGTGAAGCTATTTGTTGCTAGCGTGCTACATTTCTCTGGGGATAGCTTAAATGTAGTGAAGCTTATTTTTAATGTAGAGTAGCTGGTAGCTTAGCTCACCATATTGTCAAAGTAGCTTGCCCAACACTAATAAATCTAGAAATAGGTTGAATTCAAAGTGTTTTCCCTCACACACACACACACACACACACACACACACACACACACACACAATGTAAAGTAGCAAGCTACTTTTATTTTGGCATGGAGCCTGTAGCTGAGCGTGCTATATAATGAAAAAACATTGCATGGATGCAACTGGGACGTATCCTCAGTGATGTACCCTGGGGTCATTGGATGTTTCGGGTCTCGCAACATCATACACCCTCGCCCAGGTGACCCAGCCGGGGCTGGCCAAGCCCCAACTTACGTCCCAGTAGCTACCCACGGTCAGCCCTCTAGGAAGGGTTGAAGGTGGTCACGCGGTCAGGGCCACTCAATCCGCTGCTCCGGAACTACTCTGCCGGGACCGGGGGGGGGAAGGGCTCTGGTACGTAGAGGGACCGGGCTCTGTGGGTTGCCACCCGGCCGGGCTCCTCCCTCGTCTCACCAGGTCTAGGACCTGTGCGCTGCACCAGACTCCCCCGCTCCAAACATCTCATTCCGACTACATTTTACTGGGGATAGCTTCAAAGTAGTGAAGCTATATTTTAATGTAGAGTAGCTGGCAGCTTAGCTTACTACATTTTCAAAGTTGCTTGCCCAACACTGCAAAAATCTGTGTAGTCATTTAACCTGCTTTCTGGAATGCATCCTTTGGGAGACATATTACTGCTAATACAGTATATCAGGCATTGAGGCTAATCAAACCCTAAATAAATCTAGAAGCTGATGGCAGATTAAACAAAGGTCCTCCCATCATGAAAACAGATTTTGTTTGGAAAGGAAGGATTTGACATTTGACAGGGTTGATGGTACAGGTAGCCATGCTCACACCAGGATTAATGAGAATTGCTGGGTTTCATTAGTTGTTGTGGACTTCCCCCTCAGCCCCTTGGTGGTGAACTCTGGCCCATGAATTCATGCTTTATCGGTGTATAATGACAGAGTATCAAATTCTCAATTACCATTGCTGGGAAGAGCACGACAAGATTGAGGGTAGAATCAACAGGATAACCTGGGCTGGTAGGCAAAGAGAGAAAGAGAGAGAGGAAGAGGGAAAGACGGAGAGCAAATGGATGAAAAAGTCCCAGGTTATTAGAGAAAAGGTCAGTCACAGCAGCTATTTTATAAGAGCAAGACATATAAATCAACGATTGCCCGGAGATCATACCAACTACTTGCTGATAAATGTTGACATTTTGAATGTATTTAGAGCTTGTAAATCAATATCTGATACCAGACACCAGTTTAGCTTTGGCAACACTGGGCAGGTTGTTTAAAACAGTCATGTTCAATTGCAAGACATAGAAAAAGAAAATAGTATTGAAATAGTATTGTGTACATAGCATGTACAATGGTTTCCAAGCACATAATAATTCTGATTACAGCAATGCAACACAGGCTGATGTCCTGGCACATGGTTTGGGTGTGACACCTTTGTTGCCTCTGACTGATGTTTAGATGCTCAATCAATACAGCTTGCTGCAGTCAACTTCTATAAGCTTGCTTACAGATGTATTCATTTTGTCCAGTAGTATGTATTACTACTCCAGACAGCTAGCCTCCATTCCAAGTCCAGCCATAACGTTACACATCTCTGGACAGATAAACAATCACTGTCCAGTTAATCAGCTAGCTAGTCAGGTACATTAAAAATACATGTCATGGAAGTTGCCACCTATTCACATATCATACGGCTAACCTCGGTAACGCTACGTAAACAACCTGACTGACAAAGACGCAATGAAACTGACAGACAGATATTGAAAGGACGATACCAAGGAAACACAACTGCAACTCAAGACAGCTTTATACCTCAAAACGCTCACTAAGCATAGACATTCTCAGCAATAATGTCATGCTAACACTAAACACGTTAAAGCGATGAATCATCACTCATAACGCTACTAATACCAGCCAATCTCTGACCCAGTACAACAGTAGCCCTACAGTAACGCCATATTCATATAAATTTGATTGATTGATTGGAGTAGTAACGTTCATAGCTATCCGATAGCTAAAGCTCCAGGGTCTTACAATAACGTCACATAGGCCGTCATGTCACGTTCAATATAATGACTGTTATTCTATTATTACTATTACTATTACTATTATACAAACGTGCCCTTTGTACTTGATTTAACGTTAGTTCGTGAAGCTAGTTTGTGAGGCTGTGTGAAGTACCTCACTCATAACGCTACTAATACCAGCCAATCGCCTGACCCAGTACAACAGCAGACCTACAGTAACGCTATATAGCGTTAAATAATAAAATGTAGGCTAATGATTCATTGACATACTTTTGATAGCCCCGGTCGTGGCTTCAGCCTGTGCTGGAACATTGGTAGCAATGAAAGCTAACGCTAGCTAGCCCTGATACGTTAGCCAGCTACTAACTTAACTGTACTAAGACTGGACACGGTCTTTATAGCTTACGTGAGCTGTAACGTTAGTCAAATTACCCCTTACGCTAGCGGGTTAAATAGCGATTTAGTTTATTTGGGGAAATTGAATGAAGCAGCTAGCTAACATTAGCTAACCTAGCTAGCGTCAGTTAGCTCACTGGGAGAGCCTGTGTACTAACATGGGGATCATGTCTATCGTAACATGCTATGAAATGTCTCATAAAACCAACAAAACTTATATTTTATGTCGATTTACTTAAAGTGGCCACTTACCTGAAGCTCGTATTCTTTCCAAACTACCAAACTACACTGCTCTGTTTGTCTGTAAGGCGGAAGAAGTTTCTGGTCAATTGTCAATTGTTTTATTCGATACGATCCGATATTCAGTGGGAGGGGACTGGGTCTAACCTGATTGGCCAGTCCGCTCAGATTTATGGCCCCAAGTTGACATGGTTGGGTGGCAGAATTCGTACTCGTAAAGAAAATCTGTACTTGTAAACAGACATCCAAGCTCGCAATATGAATTTGTCCGTGGTGCTTTCAGGGTCGCACACGAACGTAGGAAATTTGCAAGTGCTGCATTCAAGGTCGCACACGAACGTAGGAAATTTTTGTACTTGTAAAAAATATTTTTGAAGACGCACAAATTCTATCCGTGTGTACAAAACTTATTCCCAGATGCACAAGATATGTCTACAGATACAAAAATGGGTTGCCGATACAAAAATGGGTTGCAGATGCACAAAACTTTCTCTCAGATGGACAAGATATTTTTACAGGTACAAGTTTTATTTACAGACATACAAGTTCAAAGTTCAAGTTCAAAGTTTACAAACAATGTTTCTCAAGCTCAAAATACATATGGCACTTTATTGATTCCATACTCATCCACCTCTCAGGGGTTGTGGTCAATCAGATTACAGCATCATACTGAGATCTCTGAGTGCACCGACACAAATCCGTTTATTGAGATAAGCTCCGAGGGCAACCGCTGCCCCCCCCCCCCCCCCCCACACACACACACACACACACACACACACACACACACACACACACACACACACACACACACACACACACACACAGCCGGGGAGAGAGAGCGATGTCACTTCACTCACTGAGGGGCCATGTGAGCAGCTATCTGCCCCCAGCATCAGCCCAGCAGAGCAGTGTCTTCCCTTCACAGAGGTCCTCAGTGACCTGCCACCCTGTGCCAAACATAGACGATCCCCTCATAAAGCATTACTGTAATATAGACACATTCATTCTCAGTCATGCCCCGGCGCCCGCATTAGTTACTCTACGGCGTATCTTCCGAATGCTGCGTGATCTGCCCAATAACACGTAAGCTTGGCTCACGAAAAACAATGAGGCCATGTTCAATGTGTCATGATAAAGCTTGAATCAGCAGCAGCAGTAGTCTAGCACCTGCATCACCAAGTCAGTGTCAGAGAGGTGTAACAGTGAGACGAGTCAGTGTCAGAGAGGTGTAACAGTGAGATGAGTCAGTGTCAGAGAGGTGTAACAGTGAGACGAGTCAGTGTCAGAGAGGTGTAACAGTGAGATGAGTCAGTGTCAGAGAGGTGTAACAGTGAGATGAGTCAGTGTCAGAGAGGTGTAACAGTGAGATGAGTCAGTGTCAGAGAGGTGTAACAGTGAGATGAGTCAGTGTCAGAGAGGTGTAACAGTGAGATGAGTCAGTGTCAGAGAGGTGTAACAGTGAGATGAGTCAGTGTCAGAGAGGTGTAACAGTGAGATGAGTCAGTGTCAGAGAGGTGTAACAGTGAGATGAGTCAGTGTCAGAGAGGTGTAACAGTGAGATGAGTCAGTGTCAGAGAGGTGTAATAGTGAGATGAGTCAGTGTCAGAGAGGTATAATAGTGAGATGAGTCAGTGTCAGAGAGGTGTAACAGTGAGACGAGTCAGTGTCAGAGAGGTGTAACAGTGAGATGAGTCAGTGTCAGAGAGGTGTAACAGTGAGATGAGTCAGTGTCAGAGAGGTATAATAGTGAGATGAGTCAGTGTCAGAGAGGTGTAACAGTGAGACGAGTCAGTGTCAGAGAGGTGTAACAGTGAGACGAGTCAGTGTCAGAGAGGTATAATAGTGAGATGAGTCAGTGTCAGAGAGGTGTAACAGTGAGACGAGTCAGTGTCAGAGAGGTGTAATAGTGAGACGAGTCAGTGTCAGAGAGGTGTAACAGTGAGACGAGTCAGTGTGAGAGGTGTAACAGTGAGACGAGTCAGTGTCAGAGAGGTGTAACAGTGAGACGAGTCAGTGTCAGAGAGGTGTAACAGTGAGACGAGTCAGTGTCAGAGAGGTGTAACAGTCAGACGAGTCAGTGTCAGAGAGGTGTAACAGTGAGACGAGTCAGTGTCAGAGAGGTGTAACAGTGAGACGAGTCAGTGTCAGAGAGGTGTAACAGTGAGACGAGTCAGTGTCAGAGAGGTGTAACAGTGAGACGAGTCAGTGTCAGAGAGGTGTAACAGTCAGACGAGTCAGTGTCAGAGAGGTGTAACAGTGAGACGAGTCAGTGTCAGAGAGGTGTAACAGTCAGACGAGTCAGTGTCAGAGAGGTGTAACAGTGAGATGAGTCAGTGTCAGAGAGGTGTAACAGTGAGACGAGTCAGTGTCAGAGAGGTGTAACAGTGGGACGAGTCAGTGTCAGAGAGGTGTAACAGTGAGACGAGTCAGTGTCAGAGAGGTGTAACAGTGGGACGAGTCAGTGTCAGAGAGGTGTAACAGTGAGACGAGTCAGAGGTGTAACAGTGAGACGAGTCAGTGTCAGAGAGGTGTAACAGTGAGACGAGTCAGTGTCAGAGAGGTGTAACAGTGAGACGAGTCAGTGTCAGAGAGGTGTAACAGTGAGACGAGTCAGTGTCAGAGAGGTGTAACAGTGAGACGAGTCAGTGTCAGAGAGGTGTAACAGTGAGACGAGTCAGTGTCAGAGAGGTGTAACAGTGAGACGAGTCAGTGTCAGAGAGGTGTAACAGTGAGACGAGTCAGTGTCAGAGAGGTGTAACAGTGAGACGAGTCAGTGTCAGAGAGGTGTAACAGTGAGACGAGTCAGTGTCAGAGAGGTGTAACAGTGAGACGAGTCAGTGTCAGAGAGGTGTAATAGTGAGACGAGTCAGTGTCAGAGAGGTGTAACAGTGAGACGAGTCAGTGTCAGAGAGGTGTAATAGTGAGACGAGTCAGTGTCAGAGAGGTGTAACAGTGAGACGAGTCAGTGTCAGAGAGGTGTAATAGTGAGACGAGTCAGTGTCAGAGAGGTGTAACAGTGAGACGAGTCAGTGTCAGAGAGGTGTAATAGTGAGACGAGTCAGTGTCAGAGAGGTGTAACAGTGAGACGAGTCAGTGTCAGAGAGGTGTAACAGTGAGACGAGTCAGTGTCAGAGAGGTGTAATAGTGAGACGAGTCAGTGTCAGAGAGGTGTAACAGTGAGACGAGTCAGTGTCAGAGAGGTGTAACAGTGAGACGAGTCAGTGTCAGAGAGGTGTAACAGTGAGACGAGTCAGTGTCAGAGAGGTGTAACAGTGAGACGAGTCAGTGTCAGAGAGGTGTAACAGTGAGACGAGTCAGTGTCAGAGAGGTGTAACAGTGAGACGAGTCAGTGTCAGAGAGGTGTAACAGTGAGACGAGTCAGTGTCAGAGAGGTGTAACAGTGAGAGAAGCGGCGAGGCTCATTGTGATGAATGGTGTTTACAGGCAAACCTGAGAGGGAAACAATCAGTCTGGGGGTGAAAACTGCTGCGGCAGAAATGATAATGAATTAATGGCACGGCAGGAAACAAACGCACGCGTCTGTACTTTCTTTATGCCACTCTGATTGGATGTGAATAGAGCCTATAGTCCCTGGTGAGCTGTCCACACATTGTCAGCTTAATGTTCCACAGCAAGAGGACAGAATAGGCAATGTGATTTGGTTTAGTCCCTCCTCTGTCCTCCTCCCTTCCTCAACCCGACCATGTGTCTTGGCACCCAGGCCACATGGCACCACATGGCACCCAGGCCCGTCGAGCGCTGGTGAGTGAGTTGGCAAACAGCCAAAGCAAGCAGGGTCCAAACGTGATCATATCAAATAGCGGCTCTCCCAAACTTGGCAATCACCGCTATAATCAAATCTCTGGAAATGTCCTAAAAGGCCAAACAGGACTAGATCGTTCACAGACAGATGGTGTATGAGATAGGTGTTGTTATTTATTCACTCTGTGGATAAATGAGAACCATAATTCAATGCAAACCTGTGGCTCTCCTCAATCGATACAATACAATCAGGGACCTGTGCACAGTGGAAAAAGTCAAACAACAACAACAACAACAACAACAACAACACACAAATAGGAGAGAAAACCTTCCTAAGGCCAAACACAATGACCCTGGTAGTGTGAGAAACACCTTGTGTCAACAAGGGCTACGTGCTAGCTGGCCAGCTCTATCGATTAGCCTTTGGGGGGGTGAGGATCAGTCTGGGCAGACATGACTTAGAGCTGGCCAGAGGCCTTCAACATCACAGTTGAATTTAGCAGACAAGAAATTGAGAAATAAATTAAGGGAAGCAAAAGAAGTATATAGACAGCAGTTAGAAGATGCGTTTAAAGCAAACAATCACAAAAAGGCGTGGGATACTATGAAATCAATGACAGGAATGTCATCCCCCACTAAACCTATTGTAACGGATAATGAACTTGACTTCGCCAATGACCTGAATGTTTTCTTTGCTAGATTTGAATCCCCAGATAATTCAAACAAGTGCACTGAAACACTGAGGGCTGTAACACCTGCTCCCTCTGACAGAATTATAATAACTGAAGAGGACGTCAGAAAGGTGTTTCAGTGTACTAACAACACTAGGAAGGCCACCGGGCCAGATGAATGTAGTGCCTATATCCTGAAGAACTTTGCTACTGAGTTAGCGCCAGTGTGGCAGCCGATATTCCAAGCCTCTGTAGATAATCACACTGTCCCTCTGTCATGGAAAACCTCACACATAAAACCACTACCCAAAACTCAACGACCAAAAGAACATAAGGACTATAGACCCATTGCACTCACTTCAGTGATTATGAAGTCACTTGAAAGAATACTGCTACAGTTTTTAGTAAGTACAACCAAGGACAAAATCGACCCATGCCAATTTGCATATAAGAAAGGATGTGGTACAGAGGATGCGGTTGTCACGCTGGCACATGTCATCACTAAACACTTAGATAAATCTAAAAATAATTATGCAAGAACGCTTTTCTTGGATTACTCATCAGCTTTCAATACAATACAGCCAGACATTTTGATATTAAAAATGGTACAGCTGGAACTGAATCCATACTTAATCCACTGGTATGCCTCTTTTCTTACCAACAGGACACAAATGGTGAAGGTGAACCGAACCCTCTCATCAGCAATAACTACTAATGTTGGTGCTCCCCAGGGCAGCGTAAGCTCAGCTTTTCTTTTCACTTTCTACACCGACGACTGTCGCACTGTGGAATGTTTATCTGAGTGTCGTACCACACCAGACCAATATATTCTAAAGTACTCTGATGATACAGTTTTGATCTCTCTGCTTGATAGCTCTAGCGACCCTGGACTGCACCAACATAGAGTAAATAAGGTGGTGGAGTGGAGCGACAACAACGCTCTCTTAATCAATGCAAAAAAGACAGCAGAGATTGTTTTTGGGTCTCCACCTGACACACACAGCACCTCTGTTACTATCCATAATGAACAGATCAAGCAGGTATGCTCCTTCACATACCTAGGAGTAACAATAGACCACCTGCTGTCATGGAAAGACCACGTAGACTCTCTGTGTAAAAAAACGAAGCAAAGACTATACTTTCTTCGCCGATTAAGATCTTTTGGTGCTAGTAAACAGATTCTTCTATTATTTTTTACCTCAGTGATTATGAGTGTTTTACAGTACTGCAGTACCACCTGGTATGGATGCCTGTCTGTTACCTTAAAATCACAACTACTTAGACAGATGAATATTTGTTCAAAAATTGTAGGTAAACCACTGCATAGTCTATTTGAGTCTACATATGTCAACAGTGTACTGAGGTTAGCCAGAAATATTGCCTCAAACACTAATCATGTGTTACATGAAGAATATGAACTCCTGCCCTCTGGCAGGAGATACCTAGTTCCAACTTTCAAGAAGGTCAGACTAAGAAAGTCCTTTATACATCAGTCGATCCTGAGGCTTAATCAAGAACATGGCCGAGGGTCAGTGGAGCAGTGACCAGTGCTCTCTGTGTGCTGTATGTGTGTATGTATCTTTGTATTTTTTGGTTTTGTTCTCTTTGTCATGTGTTTGTGCATGGGACTGCCGCTGTCTTGCAAGACAAATTTCAGTGTGAACTGACAATAAAGTATATCGTATCGTATCGTATCGTATATTATTTATATTTATTATAACAGCAGACTGCACACACATTATATGCTGCTTTCCCTCTCACGTCCCCTCGGTGGGTCTGTCCCCTCCCTGCTCCTCTCGCGACCTTCCCCACCACCTCGCCCAGGCGGCAGCAGCTCAGACAGAACGGGGGGTTAGGGTTTAACAACTCCCGCGCCGAGGTTTCCCTTCAACACTTAAACTCATTGAACCCTGCTCAGTAAATATGCATGACTGCCTTACACTAGAGGAGTAGAGGTATTCCAGGATAAAGGGGAGAGAAAACAAACGCACCGGTCCTCGACACACAAACAGTCGCAAAATCACGCAGTTGTACTCTCTCATATTTACGCACAATAGAATGACGTCGTGTGCGTGTGCGCACTCATCCATAGAAACATGTACACCCACACATATCGAGAGAGGAGGAAAGCCCTGTGGACTCTGTTCTCTGTGTGAGCACTGCCTGGCTGCAGCCCAAGGCTACATGTCTTGTCTGTCTGCACAACCTTGTCTGGGAACGGAGATGTTTTGCACGTCGCAGAGAGAGAGAGAGCCATGGACACACGCCCCCCACTTCTTTCGCGGAGAACTGCCAAAAACCAGGCACCAGCGTGAGAAATCATAACGGACTACGGAGTAATGCGCAACACTGCTGCTCCTTTGAGGGATGAGTTTCTTTATTCCCGACAGATCATTGTTACTGAAAGGTCACACTGTCTATAGGATAATGAACACATACATCAACAGAGAGCCAATGCATGAGCAACGTGAACTTGCCTCCGAAAGAAACACCGGTGTTTAATCTCATCCTGTAGTAGTAGTAGGCTGTATTAAATCTATGACCATTGTGTAACTGGTCAGGAGGAGTTGTCTTGCTCTCGGCTTCAGATCTTCGTCATGAAGCTGACTCAGAAGACACAGTGTCCACAAGCAGGAAGAGAAACAGTTGAGATCATATCCTGTGAGAGAACTGTTTGCAGCCAAACACACGGGGGGTGTAAAATTAGCCGGATTGTGAGAGCTAGAAGAAGAGTTGAAACTTGGAACAGCTCCGGCGACCCACTTCCTAAGAGCGACAAGACTACACTAACAGTCTACACACAGATGTCTTGCGTTGCTCAATACTTGCTCAGTACAGTACATTAGAGTAGGAGGAAATGCCAAACCAAATTGCAGGGGTGTGAACTATGATCTAGAGCATTTATTGCGCGCGGGTGTGTGCGTGCGTGTGTGTGTGTGTGTGTGTGTATGTGGGTGTGTGTGTGTGTGTGTGTGTGTGTGTGTGTGTGTGTGTGTGTGTGTGTGTGTGTGTGTGTGAGCCAAGTATTATTTTTCTATGATGACTCATTCTGTAATAAACACTGAAAAATGACATCATAGGAGCAGCTGGATCCCTGACTTAGGAGCAGGGGTATTATAGTGGGAAATAAACCACCAATATGAACAAATCTGAGTTGTATTTTCAGAAAAGCATTCATTTATGTGTTTGTTTCAAAAAGATCTTCATAGTAAACCATGAATTCCACGTAGGAAAGACTTTTGTTAAAAAGCTGTGTAAACATGATCCTGCAAATCAAAAGGTAAGGAACTGAATTTAGGTGGGTTAACCCTCCACTCTGTGCAGCCTTAAGATTGTATTAGACCGGTAGATTCCCTGCCTACAACACGAGGGTCACAGGTTCGAGCCCACGTATTATCTCCGGCTTCCATAGAGGCACACTTGGCCGTGTCTGCGGGTGGGAAGCCGGATTAAAGGAGAATTTCGGTTTTTTTTAACCTGGATCCATCTCCTGGCATTAATTATGATTTGGCCACTCACCAGGCGATCTCCGCGGCGTTTCTGGCCGTCCTAGCGTTGTTTTGACATCAATAGCGTCCAAGTCAGTTGTAAAATGGAGCTGACTTGGGGCCAAGTGTGAGCCTGTCTTTCCTGCATCTAAATAGCTATTTTTATTCCCGTTTTCGCCAAATATCGTCAGAATCTGATCCCTCAAGAAGCACCACAGTGATATTTTGCCAAAGGCTGTTTCCTGGAGTCCCACAGGGATCAAATGACCTCAAACGTGATCTCGGTCACCAAGTCTCGTGAAGTCCCGCGATACTTTCCTGCCGACTGACCAAGTACAGGAGGACGCTTTGCGGTGGTGGTTTTAGCGCAACCTATGTGGGGTTTGGCATAACCTTCGTTATTTCGAATCCCACATAGGTTACGCCAAACCCCACATAGGTTGCGCTAAAACCACCACCGCAAAGCGTCCTCCTGTACTTGGTCAGTCGGCAGGAAAGTATCGCGGGACTTCACGAGACTTGGTGACCGAGATCACGTTTGAGGTAATTTGATCCCTGTGGGACTCCAGGAAACAGCCTTTGGCGAAATATCACTGTGGTGCTTCTTGAGGGATCAGATTCTGACGATATTTGGCGAAAACGGGAATAAAAATAGCTATTTAGATGCAGGAAAGACAGGCTCACACTTGGCCCCAAGTCAGCTCCATTTTACAACTGACTTGGACGCTACTGATGTCAAAACAACGCTAGGACGGCCAGAAACGCCGCGGAGATCGCCTGGTGAGTGGCCAAATCATAATTAATGCCAGGAGATGGATCCAGGTTAAAAAAAACCGAAATTCTCCTTTAAGGGCTATATGTCCTGGTCTCTGCACTAGTGCCACTGCCTGCTCCAGTTGGTCGGGACGCCTGTTTGAGGGGGGAGAGGAACTGGGGCGAATAACGTGATCTTGCCAAGCGCTACGTCCTGCCGGTGAAACTCCTCGCTGTCAGGCGAAAAGAAGTGGCTGGTGATGACTGCACATGTATCGGAGGAAGCATGACGTGTGCTAGTCTACTCTACAACTCTCCCCAGATCAGCAGAGCAGAGGGGATGGCGTCATTTTAATATAATTTAATTAACCTTTATACAGGGGAGCCTCACTGAGAGCAACGTTCTCTTTTTCAGGAGTGCCCTGTTCACATTCCATATACATCATATACAGTACATACTACATATACATTCACTAGCTTACATTATGATACTACACAAACACAGCATGTCTTTAGACTGTGGGAGGAAACTGGAGCACCCGGAGGAAACCCACGCAAACACGGGGAGAACATCCAACAGCAGGGGCAATTGACCAAGTACAAGAGAGAAAAGGGAGGGAGAAAAATATGAAAAAAATATATATGTTAAAAAAGGATTGTATCCGATATAAACGGCATGTTGCAATCTTACGGCTAACTTACATCAGCAAAGTGAACTGAACTGCTGCCCATAAGAAGGCATGCCCGGGACAGGAAGTGAGAGCTCATAGGAAGAACGCCCTGTAAACTTAAAATCAACAGGATATGAATGATTCACAGTGTTACATCCACTACACTCCAGAGCAGTGACCAACTGCGCCTCAACTCAAGTTCTTGAACCTCTTTACATCCTTAAAGGCATCACTTGAGCTGATCTACGGCCAGAGATCCAGAGCCGTGCGTGTGAGTAAATACTGTAATCTAGCCATCAGACAGTGGGCAACTGAAACCCCCCCACCCCCCTCCAGGATGTCGTCATGTAAACATGCAGTAAATACTGCGCTGCATGCTCCTCTGACATGTCACCTGAAACCTTCTCAGGCCCATTAGCTGCACACCAGAGGTCAAAAGGATCAGATTTGCAGGGCGGGCGGGCGGCCGACCAACCGACCGCAATTCCGATATTTCTAAAAGTGAAAGTTACCATGGAATTTCATCTCTTGCTGCACATTACGCAAACAGGCCTGAGAGAAGTCATAAAATCCCACTGAGTTTTGTTTCCTGGTATAACATCATCGCTGTCACAAATATGAAACGTAGGATTTCTGCTTGGATCTCTTATTATCCAGAGGGCTGAGATTATGGATGAAAATTGTATTCCCTATTTCAATTAATCTACTTCCCAGCAGGGTTACAGTGATCCAGAGGGAAATCTTGGTTTCAAGAGCTGAGAGAAGCCCTGCTGTGGTGCTCTGTCTGAGACAGGTAATAGGAAAATGGCCACTCAGCACATCATCTAGCTGCTCCTATGATGGATGGCGAGTTATTATGCTCATATCCAGCCAAGGCTTCAGGCCACATTGACAAAGCAGATTTATTTGCATTGAAAAAATGGTTTGAATTGAAATAAAAGCAGAATACTCAAATAATGAATTTAAAAGGCAATAAAACTGTTCTAATAAACAAGGGATTAATAAAGCTAGCCAATGCAATCTAAGAGCTGTCATAACATAATCAGCGAACCAGTGTCATTTAATGACATTTCACAGTGTTTAGCACATCACAGTTCACCATGATGATGTTGTAAATGGTAAACTAAAGCACTTTGTGATTGTGTTGTTCATCTCCTCCATTAGTGATCCGAAACACCCTCAGCCTCACCCTCAGTGTAAATATCACCGTATTCAACTGATATACCTGTTGTCTTTTTTGTCTCTTTTTCTGTCTATTACCGTACTTGTCTATTCACTGTCCGCATGACGAGCCAAAGTGAGCAGTTTCCATCAGTATGCAGGCTCTAGCCCAGCTGCTATCTGTCACGGCCAATGCTGAGGGGGTGTGGGGGGTGTGGGGGGGGGATCTGTCAGAGAGTCATGCTACCTGTCACGGGGATTACTGGTGTGGATCATTGGAAAGAGCTGTAAACAAAAGGCCCACGTGCGCGCCACTGCGCGGCTCTGAGGAGCGGAGATAAGGAGGTTTCTGCTGGTGGAGAAGAACGGGGAGGTGGGAGGGCTGGGGTCATTGTGCCAAGCTAGCAGCCCTGTGACGGATTTCACACACATCGACTCCTCTATCTCTGCATTCACTGTGACAGGCAAAGGGCAAAAAGAGCACCCCCCCCCCCTTTGGTGGGAAGGATCACCATTTTCCATTCATGCCATTTGCTCTCCCTGCATGTCATGCAAGGGTGAGCAAGCACACTTCCGTGCTCCTTCGGCACGCCGGGCTCAGGCTCAGCGCAGGCATGCAATTATTGTGTTCGTCAGCCACACTGCGCTCAGGCAAGAATGTTCTGTGGAAATGAGGAAAACAAACACTCATCCAAAAGAAACACACACAAAAGCTGCCTGCACAGTGATCGAGCCGGCTGAGCTGCCTGCACAGTGATCAAGCTGGCTGAGCTGCCCTCGTGCTCGCTTGTTGCGCTGAATTCAAAATGATGTTTGTTGGGTATATCAGACAAATCCAGCAACATGACAGCAGCAATGCATTGTCTGGGCTGCTATCAGAGAAAGGCAGCAATTTGGCTACACAGCAGCATCTGAATGGGGTATTGCTTCATGATATAAGCCATAAGCAACCCCTTAATTTGTAGAATCAGTCACAGTAAGTGACATTACACAAGGAAATAACAACAGACAGACAGGCCACGTCAGCCTTTCCCAAGGGTCAGAAATGTGTGGATTAGACTGTCATTAATACTTATTCTGGATTATGGAAATCCTGGCTGGCTGCTCTATGGCCTGGGATTACTGCTATTCCAGACACAGGAAAGTAGAAACACAATGAAGATTTTTGCTCCCCAGAAGTGACAGTAACGCAACGTAACTAAAAGCAGCCCGGCAAGCCTATAGAAAAGCAAACAAGCAAACAAGGGCATGGGGATGCAAAATGGTTTCAGTTTAACAAACTGTCAAATATATTTAAAAAAAAATCGAACTTCACGGTATTCACTAGAAATAAATATTGTATAGCGCCAAATCAAAGTAAATGGGAATGAACACCTTCAGGTGATGATGTTACAGTAGGCTACTGGTGGAAGTGCACGGTCACAATCTGGCCCACTGGTAGCGAGGACATTTTTTGTGGCCCTCTCTATCATCAAAGTTGCCCATCCCTGGAGTAGGTTATACTTCAACAAAACATACATACATACATAATTACACCTTCATCCCCCCCTACTGTCACACTAGTAATAATAACCTATTTTCAATACGCTACAGAGGAGCTATACTATGGCACACTCATAATATCACCAATCAAGTATTATCAAACTCAAAATCTCCCTGATGACTCACACATAGCCCACATACATTACACATACACCACACTTCCTTTTTAACTGCCTACTGTCTACTTACTCATTTTGGTCACTCTTTTGTTTTCCTTATCTTCTTTTTTTACTGTTCTGTTCTTTTTCTTATTTATTGTTTGCTTGTTTCTTTTCTCCTGTGATTGTTTATTTGTTGTATGCTTTGTTTGTGGATTATTATTTGGTTTCATTTCTGAGGTAGAGACCCAGAATAAGCCCACTTAGGGTTTCCTGTCTCTATTGGCACATGCTTTTGTTGTTTTCCTTTTTGCTGTTTCTGTTTTTTAAATATGTGCAAATAAATAAATAAATAAAAACACAAAATCAACCAGGAATTCCAGGATTTGGTAGATTATGACATTATCACCAACTCCAATTAGCCTATTAGAGGTGGAACCAGTGATTTTTCTCACAGCTAAGATGTACAAAGGCATTGCATCACAATGTGGGCCAGTAGTGAAAATACATTCAACTCTATGACATAATGACTGATGATACTATACTGATACATACTTCAAAACATTATTGTGGTATTAAGAGAAATCTGTAGGATACCATGCAGTCATGGAGGGAACTTTACTGTGACAAACAATGGCACCCAGCAATTTGTGAATTCTAGACATGTCATTGCCAAATGAATTGTGATGGCTGCCTAGCCCCTATGGCCTTTGTGAGCTCTTGTATGAGTGTATTTCAAAATGTCCTTTCTCTCATGCTTTTGATGCATAATTTATTAGTTGCCCAAAGGATTTCTAAGATTTTGCATCAAATTGAGTCTGAGAGCTCTGGAATGACCCCAAATGTAAGCATGAGGCAGATAATACAGTACTGTTTGTTTGGAAACAGTCATAGTAGAAATACAATGTGATTGTCACAATTTATTTCATTGTGATGATGTATTAATGAGAAAAGCCTACAACAAGCAGCATCTCTCTAGTCTGAGCTCAGAATATATGACGGCCTCTCTCTATCTCAGAGCAGCTTAGACGACCCCAGGGCGCGTTATCGAGAAACACTCAGTCACAGAAGCTCCTGCACCATCACAGGACCATCCAATCAGCTCCTGCACCGTCACAGGACCCTCCAATCAGCTCCTGCACCGTCACAGGACCCTCCAATCAGCTCCTGCTTCGTCTTCAGTGACAGTGAATGAGGCTACAGCTTTGATTGCACATCTAATACCATTACCCACAAGAGAAACAGTTTGACTTGAGCGCTGGGGACCCAATAAACATCCTGGTTGAAAAGTCTCTTTTAAAAATGAGCGTCAATACTCGCTCTATGCATAGACAAGTAGCTATTTTCTATTATAGTATTTTTCAAACATAACAACACATCATTTAAAAACCGCATTTGCAGTACCAGTGTTATTCTGAACCAATTTCCTTCCAAATAGAAATTTGAACAGGAATCTAAAAGAGATCAATTCATCACAGCTGGGAATTGTATTATTTCAGCATTAACCTTCGTCTTATGAGATTAGAGAAATAGACCACATAATAATAATCTTGTGTCAAATTGATTCGGAACAAAACACATTACGCATTATCTCGGTTTCAAAGGAATGAATGAATGAGGAAAATCGAAAGGGACGAATATCCAAAAGCAGTGAGAGGGAGAGGATGAGGGGCGGTAAATATAAACGTGGAATGAAGACAGGAAAATCCAAAGACAGAGGAGGGGAGAGAGAGAGAGAGAGAGAGAGAGAGAGAGAGAGAGAGAGAGAGAGAGAGAGAGTACAGAGCAGCCAGCGTGACCCGTCCTTGCCCCACAAAAACAAATGACATCAGTGGATCTGCCAATCAGCTGACGTGACTGAGAGAGAGGCTGTTAGAATTCACTCCATTTCTCCTGAGCAGCTATTCTCTTCTCTGACACACTTCCATTATCATTTCTAAGCAATACGTGTTTTTAATAAGTGTAACTGTACCCTGGATTTGTAAATCTGCAGCTCACATAAGCTTTTACAGAATTTACGACATCACTAACTTTATACCTGATCCAGATAGATGGTTTAATTACACTTTAAGACCAAGGAGTAAATAAGCACAAGGCAAGCCCATTATTCTTCATGTAAAACTCTCCCTCCAATAAAGTGATTTCACAAGACACCTCAGATAATTAAATTCCAGGCCTATTAAAATGAATCAATTTAGAGGGGAACATTTTAAGTTATTACAGCGGTTGGCATGGCTGGTTGTGATTAACATAATTAGATGCTGCCTTTGTAATATAGGGATAAAGCATAAAACCATATACTGTACAGCAGTGCTACAGGCAGCACTGACACTCCCATTGACTGCCATAGCCAAGCCAATAATCACATCACACCCTTACTGTGTGGAATCATTGCCATTAGGACAGAGCCTTTTTTCTCATTCTGAATCTGTGGCCTGTAGGCACCAACTGTTGAAATGTCACCCCTATAGAGCTGAACAGTCACGTGGCATCTTTTGGCCCGGAAGTGAGTTTCCCATTCATTTTCTCCATAGACGTTTCGAAAAATCCTTATATAACGAGTTTTAAGGCTGTAACCAAGCCAACCCATGACGTACTGAATCATGAGTGACCATAAAACATTTCAGTTGGACCAAATATAAAAAATAACATCGGGGGGAAATGAATTTTCGAACCCCATTCCCCCCCCCCCCCCTAGTCTTTATGTTATTTTTGCTCAAAGAGAAATGTTTTATGGTCACTCATGATTCAGTAGGTCACGGGGTGGTTTGGTTCCAGCCTTAAAACTCATTATATAAGGTTTTTTGAAATGTCTATAGAGAAAATGAATGGGAAACTCACTTCCGGGGCAAGAAATGTCACGTGACTATTGAGCTCTATTGCCATCATAATGATTTATTTATTGGATTAACAAGATGTAATACAAGTCAATTGAAAGGATGACAGTATGAAACAGTTCAAATCCAGTTCCATCGACACAACCAAAGTTTTTAATGTGTGAAAATTTAGCTGGACAAAACAATTACAAATTGTTTGTTTCTTTCTTGCTTTTTTGTTTTGTTTTTGGAAAGCCACTTCTTTTCGCAGAGCACTATCTATTGCACAGTAGAGCGATGACAGAAAATCATTTAAAATCTAGTCAGCCTCCAAAGGTCAAAAGCGGAGTCTGCTCCCGATAATCAACCCATGTACTGTTCCAGAATAATGATTTTAACGCCTTGTTTAATAATCTATTTCTATTCACAAGGTCACAGGGAAGCAATTTTGAAATGCAAAAACAGAGAGACTGCCGTTCAGAGATACCAATATTCTGGCAGACTATTTAGCACTATTTAATATTTTACCAATTCATAACTACATAAAAGGTTTACAGCATTTGCAAGATTTTTTCTTAAAAATTATACCTGGAAGTGGGGGGAAAAGGATGATGAAATGAGGAAGTCTGTGACTTACAGTACTGCATCTGAATCCAATTAAAATCAAGATACCGATGGACGCCAGCTGTTTCAATGCAAAGCACAGATTTCTTGCTGCTCATTCTTTTTGCTGATCTTGAACAGAAAAAAGCCCAGCTCAGCAGGTTTTGTGACAGGTCGATTTGGACAGTGCACACTGCCATGAATGGGAGGCATTCTCTAATGACTTCCAATGTGTCCAGATAAGGCTATTCTAGATTACAAGCTACAGAGAAATGTCCCGGCCAACCTACTCATCACACAGCTTCTTAATAAGATCTCACACGATGGCCACGTCAATATATTCACCCCTGTGTGAGCAAGAAGGTGTTCTTTAACACACAACACAGCGCATACACAAGTGAGAGAGCATTGGAGAATTCCAGGCTAGTCTCTGAGTCAGCAAGTTTTAGAAAAGGCTAAAAGCAAAATGGATTAGAAAAAGTGGTGGTGTACATGTAATGATCATTTTTCCGTTCAGTTCAATCAGTTTCCCCAGCATGTTCATGTAACTTACATCAGTGTGATACTAATGTGTACATCATAAAGATGTATGGCTGTTTAAAAAGGTTGGCAAACTCTGTTCCACCATCCACCAATCAAAAGTGCGTAGTAGACTCAGTTTACATGGGTTTACCAAACATCATCCCGTTCGCGACTCTTCTCGTCCCTGGCACCTCAATGGTGGAACGAGCTTCCACCTTCGGTCACGACGGCCAAATCACTGCCGATCTTTCGGAAAAGACTAAAGACTCACCTTTTCAGGCTCTATCTGGGCCCTTCTTGAACTAACTTCTTTCTCTCTCTCAAAAAAAAAAAAAAAAAACCCTAACCCTACCCTAACTAACCTAAAATCTAAACTAACCTAAACTAAACTTGTACCACTATTCCTTACAGAAGTTGTAGTTGTCATAGACTGTGTTGCATAGTTGATTGCTCTATTGCTGACAAAAATGTGTTACTGTAAGTCGCTTTGGATAAAAGCGTCTGCCAAATGACGTAATGTAAATGGAATGTAATGTAACAAATAAGTTCACAACTCAAATTCAACAACACAGACGTCTCTGGGAAGGCTCCATGTCGTCTGTGGGAAACATGCGTCCCTAAAGAAGAAGACGTCTCAGAAGCTACCACCCCAGGCCTGCCACCTTCACCCCAGCAGCCTCTGAGAGAAGCCTATTTGGACACATGCAAATGAAAGACGTGTTAAATGTATTTAAATGTATTTTGGCACAAGTACCCATACTGCGGTTCCCTGTGTTTCATCTCCTCCAGTAGCGGTGGTGGTGGTGGTGGTGGTGCATGGTGACTTTGAAATGAAATGTACACCCACCCCCTACTTTCTCTCCCTCTTCCCAGATTTCAGATTTAGCCCAACCCTCTGTATTTTGACAATAACCAATTACAGGCGCTGGAATGCAGTGCGATATGTGTGGCCCTGGAGCATGTAGGACTTCATAGCAGACTCCATGCCGATATGGTAGTCAGCAACAACAACAAGGGTGGGGAAACTATCAAAACAACCCTTAGCTTCACCTCTCCCATATTATTGGAGCTGATGGAAAATGACAGCCATCGCAGCAGCCAGGAGGATCAGGCTACCACTGCCAGACTAATGAAAACAATCAAGAGGAGCCGCGGGAGTTCTGGCTGTTTGCAGGACAAAAGTCCACGGCACCGTAGGACCAACTGCTCACTGGTGCAGCAACACATGAGAAACAGTGTGCGGCTGGAGCGGCGCTTGATGAAAACACACTGCGACTAGTCTGCGCTAATGAGTTTTTTACCATGAGGCTGAAAGGCATCTCCCTGGCTAACTAAGCGGCTAACTACTCCCCTGCTGTGGGCCAGCTGCTGGATGTGATAATACAGTAATGAATTGGTGGTGGTGGCAGTGTGGCACAAAGCCTTTTATTTCCTGTTGTAGATGGGCCAAGTCGAACGGGCATCACCAGTGGCTCCGAGTGCTATAGCCTGTGTCTGCTGCCTGTCGGATTTGGCTTAGAACACTGCAGAGGACAACACTGAACCCTGATATCAAATATCACACAGCCAATAAATAGCACAGCAACGCAAAGCAGGTCCGGCTTTGAAGGCAAAAGCTCACACTGACTGTTGACTGAAGATAGCTGTGTGTACATGAGCTAGCATTAACTGGCTGGCTCCCACCAGCACTGCTTCATCCCGAGCAGTGATGAAAGCCTGTAAATGACTGAGCGTGTTCAGAGAGAGCAAGGCGTTTCCTCTCTCCAGGGAGGGCAGATCTGGTCATCACACTTCCTTTCCTGTCTCCTATCTGAGCTCCTCTCCAAGACCCCCCCCCCCCCCCCCCCCCATCATTCAGGAGAAACAGAGGGTCTATTTCTCAGTCTCTCATGTGTCACACCCCGCCGCCCGCCAGTTTTGATAAGAAGCCTAAATATGTACCGTCCACAGAGATCGGCCTTATGAAAAGTCAACAGGGGAATGTGGAACTAATTACAGCCAACTGCCACATTTACGATGCGGCATCCTCCTGCCTTAGGGAACCTCATTCAGTGCAGTACAGCCAATCAACTAATGCAGTATACACACTACTACAGTCAATGGCATACTGTATCAACCGTTTCACCCACCTTCTTTCAATAAGCTCTGCTCAGTCAATAAACGGCAAAAACATGTCAGCAGCACAGGAAGTGGTGCGATTTATAAAGAGCACGAAACTCAAACGAGGCTATTAAGTGCAGTTGCTTTCTTAAAGCAACCGTGTAATCTCCAGCACGATAACAAGTTAGTCATTGTGCAAAGATACGGTACACGCAGGAGGCAGAGGGGAGGCAGTTTCCCAGTGTTAAAAATGCATATCCCCTAATGTATGTTTGTCTTCTGTCGGCACTCCAGATGCTGTGAGAATGAAAGCAGGGGAGGAGGAGGGTTTAAACAGTCAGTAGTTCACCAGCGGTTATGCAGACATCTGTGAGAAGAGCCACCCACCGGGCGATATTCAGCCCCGAGACACATCATTATTATGATGAGGACCATCTCTAACCTCTCCCCTTCCTTCCCTCCACTTCTGCTCCTCCAGGAGGCAGCCAGCAGCAGAGGAAACACTCCTGCTGCTTGTGATCCCTGCTCCTCGTTAGCTGACACACACAACTGTCTCACTGCATGAGGCGCCATCCCACGGGGAGGCCCAGAGGACGGGTGGGTGGATATTAGAGGAACCACTCGGTTGTTAGCACATATTGCTCGATTACCATTACCATAATGCAGCTAGCGTAGCGCTATATCTCACAGTGTTGTTGTGGTGCGTGGTGGAGTGGTGAGAGAAAAAGGGAATAAGGGATAGCTCACAACAGCAGCTCCAGAGGAAAACATCATCAGCTCCGTTACATGTTTCTCTGCAGTACATCCTGCACATGTGCAGTGGTGGAATTGTGTGTAAAATATTAGGGGCGGGGGGGCAATGAAGGGTGGAGGTCTCTGCTAATTTGAGATATATTTTATTACATTATGACTAGTCAAAATGCTAAGAGGTATCAAACACATGGCAGAGTCCAGTTTGGGATATCATTGGCATGTTTGGCGATTGATAGGTGACTTTGTAGTGAATGTCCCGTATCGCGAACAAACTGAATGAATGAAGATGTGGTGTGTGAATTTGGCCAAGCGGCAGGATCCTGAGCATAGGATTTGGACCTTCGTGTCGTGCCAGAACGGCACCGGGCATGGTCATCCAGTTACTCACTTTTATGAGAACACTTTAATTACAACACTTTGTTTGCATCTCTGCTGGCATCTCAAAACAGACTCTAATTATGATCAACAAATAAACAATTAAAAATTACGGTAATGATGTGGAATTTTACATCGTCACCAGCTGAGCCAATGAAGGCTTTGGCAATATTTAGGAGGAGTGTGTTATTGTCAACAGTGTGCTTTCCCAGTGGGGACATATTGTATAACCAACTGCCGTGGTGGTTAGCAACATACAGGATATAAGTATGAAGCCTTGTTGCCTCTGCTGCAGAGTGAACATGATGCCTGTAGTTCTCCAGTGCTGAAGGTCAGTGTGACAATGGCATGTTCCTGCAGTCTTGTACTGATGTGGGGTGCATTTCCTTAAATGGAATCAATCCAATCTTCCCTAGGAGGCATACTCACCGATACTGTTTCCTGTGATCATAAGGGCTTTTCACACTACATGCTCTTAGCCCGGGGCTATCTAAGCCCCAGGCTAAGAGAGTAGGGCTAAAATAGCCCCAGGCTAAGAGACTGACTTAACCCCGGCTAAGTGTAGTGTGAAATCCCTATTATGTGGTGTTTTCCATGATGACAAATAACACCTGCACGCATACCATGGAGGCTCGGTCCTTCGTGCGGCCAACGCGGGTTCGAATCCGAGTCGCATGTCATCCCCTCGCTCTCCCCACCTTTCCTGTCTGCCTACTGTCCTGTCTAATAAAGGCAAAAATGCCCCAAAAATAATCTTAATAGAATAATAAATTAAATTAATAAATTAAAATAATAATAATAATACCACTATGAACAGGGCAGTAGGCCATCCAATTGTTTGAATAGCATGACAATGTTGTGTACCAAATGGCAAGGCCTTATGAGATGTGAACCAAAATTAAGATTTTACTCTCAATTCTAAAATGGCATCTCGGACAACTACTATGGTGCAGATGGAGAGAGTGTATGCATAATCACTCAAAGTCATGAATTTCCTCTAGGAAAAAAGTGGACCAAAACCAGCCAACAGCATTATTTTTTGCTGACCATCCTAACAAGGACGAGTCTTTATAGATCAGCGGTCACTTTAGGGAGTACATTGATTGATTGATTGATTGTTATTTGACAGTTGTTAAAATACAAATAGATCAAGGCCTCACTGGCCACACCATCAGTATCACATTGTCAGAGGAATTAAACACAATAAAGTCCAGGACTTATTTCCATTGTGGTCCCCGTATGTAGAAACCATAACTCCCTAGTGATGATCTTTTTGTCTGTTACATTAAAAAGCTATTCATTCTTACAATTTTACAGTCTATTGAAAGCCAAGAAAGCCACCATCTATGCGCATACATTGACATCATATAACAAAATGCATGGTTTAGAAGGGGGTGGGGAGATGAGCGTGTGCCCTGCTGGTGTGGGTCTACATGCGTATCAGTGCTTTTCTCTTTTTGGCACATACAGTACTGTAGCTCAGGGGTGGCCAACCAGTCAGAGATTCAGCCCTCGTTTACACCATACGCCAATCCCAAGCTGAAGCTACGCAGTTTCATTTCGGCGTCCTTGTTAACAGGCGAGACCGTTCACACCAGCCGCACGCCACGCTGAAGCCACGTTGCCAGGCATGAAGTCAATGCACGTTGTGAGTGGGGGGAAGGCAGCTCCGAGCAAGGCGCTGAGGAAAGGAGAGTGGTTCTGGTGTGACCTGCTTCAGCGCTGCTTCTGAATACCACCTGGTGTGAACCTTGGTTCACACCAGGTTCACACCGCCAAACAAAATTGCTGTGGTACTGCAAAGAGCCACATCATGTATCAGGCTGTTCTCATCCACTGTTTGTACTAGGAGGTGTAAAACACTTGGCTTTCACATCAGAGACCGTGGTTCACGTCTCAGTAGCCGTTTTCACACATGCGCTTTTTACCGTTAAATGACCGGAAAGCGGTCTAATGCCTTGGAGTGTGAAAGTTGTTTTCCTGTATAAGCGCGACCCCGTCATCGCGGACTTTTCACCAGTTTCGAGCCAGTCAGAAGAGTGGTATGCCGCGATAAGGGACACAAGTGTGAAACAGGTCCAGTCATTTGCCGGTCCTTCTCTCATGGGTGAGGTGTACACACGTTGCTTAACGTTCACTTCCAGCGTGCATCATCTAATCATTCGCGCACATCAAAGCAAACTACTTCCACATTTCGCTTCGTGCATTTGCTTTCTCTACATACATACAAGCATTGGGCGGCTTGCAAGCCGCTGCCATTCTCGCTGTGTCTGTCCTGTGTCGTGCTGCTGCGAAGTGCGGAGGACTGAAGGACTGGCCTCTCTCGAGCAGAGAGGGGAGGGGGGAAATCGGCTGTGTTTATTATGCTGGCTTGACGCTGCCCGGATACTACTCTGCACTGCAGCCCATGAGCGAATGTGAAGGATAACATACTCTTAAGTCAAACGAGTGTGATTTATTGTGTGACAAGCAAACTTATTTCACCATCGGAGTTTTGCCGACCCCCAAAATCTCGCAGGCATTCATTTAGTTTGGCAGATATTGAGAGTTAATTTGAGTGAAGTTGTGGACCAGTGATTTCATCCATGCACAAATTACATCACTGGTCCACAACTTAACTCAAATCAACTCTCAATAACTGTCAAACTAAATGAATGGCTGCAAAACTGTTTCTAATTTTCTGATGTACTACTGATTTTGTAATGATACAAAGCTGGTTGAAAATAGGTGGAGTGTTCCTTTAAGCAGTACTGTACATAAGCATGTAACAGGCAGTGTGTTAAAAAAACACACACACACACACAATTTGATGTGAATTGAAGAGCTGCATAAGAATGAGCAAAGAGCCGCATGTGGCGCGAGAGCCTCGGGTTGGCCACACCCCTGCTGGTAGAGTTGTGCCATAGCATCACACAAAGCAAACAGAAATTACATCCTTGACCACTGTGACAGGAATTCAATGGGATGAGGCATTTTCAAGGTTCCTTTGGCTCATCTTTCCTCGTCTTGCCTCTTAAGAAACAGTGAGATCCAGACTGTCTCTTAAGACACAGTGAGATCCAGACTGTCTCTTAAGACACAGTGAGATCCAGACTGTCTCTTAAGACACAGTGAGATCAACTTATCCAATTTAAAGTTGCTCACCGTCTTCATTACTCCAAGCATAGGTTACACAAGATATATCCTTCGGTCTCACCACTATGTGATAGGTGTCGGGTGTCGGAGGGCACACTGTGCCATGCTTTTTGGTTTTGCCCTTCAATATCAGGATTCTGGGCCAAAATATTTGACTGGTACTCTAAGGCCTACAAAATAGCCCTCCAACTGGAGGCGGAACTCGCCATCTTCGGCTGCTCGGAGTCCTCTTTGCTCTTCCCAACGGCCGTCCAGCAATCTCTGACACAGGGAATGACAGTTGCCAAGAAACTAATTTTGAAGGAAGGGAAGTCCTCCTCTCCACCTTCTTTTCAGCTGTGGCTGACAGACATGATCTCAGTTATACGCATGGAGAGACTTCGGTTCCAGAAGTCAAATTCTTTAAGGAAATTTTTCGTTATTTGGGACCCGTTCCTGACCTATTTTGATCAGGCTAAAAGTGGTATTTGAGTTTCTTTTGGATCCTTTGCACAGTATATATATATAGATATATAGATATATTTTTAATTGTTTTGTAAGCACATTTTGACATTTTGTAGCATTGTAATGTTGAATGTATGTATATATGTTTTTTCTTTTCTTTTCTTTTTTCCTGTTCTTGTTTTGTTTTCTTTATGTTCTGAAAAAGTTAAATAAAATATATTTAAAAAAAAAAAGACACAGTGAGATCCAGACTGCCTCTTAAGACACAGTGAGATCCAGACTGCTTGTAACCTTGGCCGTTCATATTATCCACGACAAGCCTTGATTATCATCCCATGCATTAGTGCTTTCTGGAGCTTGCTGGAGGCCATCAGGATGCAGGGCATGTCAGCTCACCCCTAGCTGTGCGCTCACTGCGGCATCTGACTGCATTCATTTAGAGGCTTTTATCACAGTCAACAGCGGCTAAACACTATACAAAGAAGCCCCGAGTCAAAAGTTAAAAGATGCGTTTATTGAAAACGATCTGACCTCGCTCGTCACATCACATCCTTTTCAGCTCAACACAAAAAACGCCAACGCGTCCAGTGAATCAACGCTTGTCGCTGACGACGGACCTTAGCCTTGATCTCATCAGCACGATGAATTGAACAAGCCTCAACAGTACCGATTTCAAAAGGAGGTTCAAAGTGGATTGGCAATAGACTGACAATTCCATCACCTCAGATTCATGAGACTGTTAAAATGAACACGCGTGACAGTGTTTTCCTCTCAACTCAGCTCATCCTCATAAGAATGGACCAAACAAATCTAACTGTCGGCGTGTTTAAATTGTTGTGCTCTATTTTATAGCTCGTCAGCATAATGACTGAAAACCTCCAACGAAAACGAGAAATACTAAAACCATTTCAATTAATTGTACTCTGCATTTCAGTGCTAGTGTAAAAAATGTTATTCAGTTATTCAAGCGCCGGCAAACCACATCATAGTGCTAAAAAACACAAAGAAAATATGATTGAAGGGGCTGTAACAATCATACACATCTCTCTGTGTAGCGGCCATGAAAGAATGAATAGGAAATGAATGGGCAGCTTTAGTATGGCATCCATTATTCATTAAGCGCCGTGCTCCTCCATGTCATCAACCTCTGTAGTGACACAACCAAACCATTATTTGTCTCTGTCTCTGTCTCAGTCTCTCTCTCGCTCTCTCACACACTCTCTCTCTCTCTCTCACACACACACACACACACACACAAACAAAAACACAAACACACTTTACATCAGTCTCTTTCTGTCTGTCTGTCTGTCTGTCTGTCTCTCTCTCTCTCCCACTCACACCCGGCTTTCCCCTCTCATCTTTCTAAGAAGAAGGATCAACTGGTATTTCAATGAGTTATGAAGGACTGCGGGAGCTTAAGAGCCTGCAAAAAACACTACCAACTTTATAAGCCAACTTTATAAGCCAACTTCATAATCCGACTGCATTTCATGTAAGACTGTTTGAAGAATATGATCCTACATGAACATCTGTAAAGACAAAACAAAGCCTACTGCAGCTCATGTTGAGGCCCCATAGAAAGGCCAAGTGCTGATCTGTCGTATAGCACAACAATCTATCTGACACTAGATGCAGAGGGGCAGCAGAGGCCCATTAAATAAGCCATAAAGACAGACAGTAACCTTGATGCATCTCCAGCCAAGCTCCATAGTTGATGGTCCTGCGGAAGTGAAGGGAGATAATCACTCTTACAATATGCCCCATCCGCATGCGAGTGACGTAGGATCACAGCCACAATACTGCTGCTATTGGACTCAATTATGAGCCAGTTGTGTTCATTTTTGTATTTGTATTTTAGAGCAGTGGTTCTTCTCACACCTTTTCACATCAAGGACCCCTAAACTGGCAGAAGTGAGACCACAGACGCCCCATTTGATAAGATGTCCCAGGGTCCCCCATCTGAAAATATTTTTGCTTTTAGATGTTTTATTACAGAAGGTGTATGAAACCCATGACCAGAATAGTCCTGCATTCTGTCATGGTGTTACTTGTGGATGGTATTACAGTGAAAATAAATGATTCCCCTTTCTGCTGGGGACCCCCTGGAACCCCACTTTGCGAACCACTGTTAGAGGAATATAAATGTGATTGCAGTTAAAGGAGAAATGCTTAAATCTCTTTAGAAATGTCAGAAATGTCATAAGCATATAGACTCAGTATATATATATATATATATATATATATATATATATATATATATATATATATATATATATATATAGATATAGATATGTCTTAGCTTCACATCTTTTACTGTAAATCCAGAACAATGTCTGCATATATTATAAAGATCCTGCTCTCTAGGAATGTGTGGGCGTCTTCTTGGCATTCACATAGGAGCGCATCTCATTTACCATGAACATCAAACAAACAGCCATCAAGGAACTCCACAATAGCTGACATATTTCTTCCTGGTTGTCAAAGGGTTATTACATACTAACTGCTTTCACCGTGTACTGTAGGTTGCCCATTGTTGTCCACGGGAAACCTAATATCTATTTATCTAGCCATTCATTCAGATTAAAAAGTGAATTGAAACCGGTTTTGACTTGCCATAGCTTGAAATGTTGACTTTTACTTCAGCTAAATCAGGGCACGTAGCCCGGCGGGGAGTTCATCTCGTTTGGGCTCCACCCTGCTTAGTCCCTGAGCAGGTCCACCCTGCTTAGTCCCTGAGCAGGTCCACCCTGCTTAGTCCCTGAGCAGGTCGCCAAGTTGGGCTGAAAGTCGCTGGCATACAAAAAAAAATCATAGCTCAATGCAATAAGTGTCTTTATGTTAAAATCACATCTGCGAACACGCCAGAGAGTTCAGTATGTGAAGTATGTGAGTACATGATTATTACGTCATGACTGCAAGTGCCCCGTAAGTTGTTGCCGTCTGCTACGCCCCCCCCCCCCCCCAACCATTGCTACAGGCTAAACACAGACAAAACATACAGATGTTATTTTTAAACCCTTCACAACAATGCTTTTCACCTCTTCTTCTTTGGAGACTCATAAAGTAGGGCTGTGACTCAATCTCTCAGAACGTGTCTTCAGCTCTGTGATGGTGTACTTTGTAATGCGCTCATGTAACAACTGACAGCAACACAATAGAGAAAGTATGTGTTGCCCGGAGGGGGAAATACACCCATATTACTTACTACTGGGCAGCTGTTGTGCAGTGACATCATTTGGAATCAGTCTTTCCCTAAGGCTACATTCTCTTAACTACAACACGCCGTTCTTCCTCATCCCCTATTCACAAAAGAGTCTGGAATAAACGTACAATTCCTAGATCACCAACATTAAGCAACCAGTAGTAGTAAGGGGCTCACAAAATAATCCCTCTGTCTCTTGTCTCCTGCGCTCGGGCAAACGGTTACTTTGGAGGAGCAACATAGCGTATACAATGACTCCTTCAAACAGATGGTTGTCTGACGCAACTGCAAAGGGACCGCCTTGATCTCTGTCCAGCTGTTTCCACGCTGCAGTGACCTAGCTCAGTCTTAAACACAGCTGACCGTAAGCAAGCGCAAGGGTAAAGCAAACAACCAGCACAGCTTCAATTTGATACTGAGATAGCCTACGATTTTCGGTGCATATCGCCCAGCACTAATACAGTGGCACCATACTTTACAATGCATGTATGTACAATTCAAACACTGTAGCTGTCCGGCTCCGTGACCGCAGGCTCAGGTGGGTGTAACACAGACCATTGTGTGTGTGTGTGTGTGTGTGTGTGTGTGTGTGTGTGTGTGTGTGTGTGTGTGTGTGCGCGTGCGTGCGTGTGTGTGTGTGTGTCCGTGTGTGCGTGCGTGTGTGCGAGAGAGAGAGAGAGAGAGAGAGACAGGTAACAGTTTGCACAGCTGTGTGAACTGTCCCCTATGTGTTTAATAGCTCTCGGTCGTGGGCCTCCTCACATGGTGACACACCCTCTCCCCCCGCTCACTGAGGTCCCACGTCTCTGTGAATGGAGGCTAAGCTAAGGGGCTTTCCTGGTCCCAGCAAAGTCCTCCAGGCAGGAAGCAACACACGTACTGCTCACATGCTCCGTCTTTGCTTTTCCTGGTTTTGTTGTCGTAGATTCTCTGCTATCGCTTTCCATCTCGCTTCATCCCTCTATTTTCTGCCATTTTTCTGTTAGAACAAAATGACACGTCTAAATATGAACTTATGCTCGTAGCTCCTCCCCCAGGCCGGCTGCGGCAAATTGGTGCTCTTAATATGAATGTGTAGTCCACTTGCCTGGTAAAGTGACGGCTTAGAATGAGCGATCTCCTCGGCGTGATTTGTAATAATACGTTTTATCATCACTAAATCACTCAAACATGACGCCAAAATCCAAAGGCGGACTGCAGTGTTTGCATTCTGTGGCACGAGCCGCAAGCACAAACAAGCCTACAGTTGCAACAACATGGCTATGATGTGCTTTAGCAAGCTTCCACTACGGCAAGCAGAACCATAACAGGTTCAATACAAATGGATGGTTTCTTGTATATATAATTTTTATTGTTTAAAATGGATGGTTTCTAGCGTTTTTTTTTTATTTTGATCAAAAGACAGATATCTTATGTCAATTTCCCATCTTATTCATGAGCCTTTCACAAAAGATGGCTACAGTTGTTTCTGCTGGCACATATCTGACAAAGTTCTGTGGCAGTCCTAGCCTCACCCCTTAATTGTCATGCCTTTGTACCAAGTAGTTCCTTCTCTGCGTATCTGAGAAACCTTCAAGCAGAGTGTCAAATGTGGTTGCAGCAGCACAAAGTTAGAATCTGTGTTTCCAAGACTTGGGGATTCGGGAGTGGCCTTCTATACAGTCAATGGGAGTGACTGGATGGTGGGCGAGTTGGAGAATCATCTCGGGGCTGCACACTTGAGGTTTATACCCGGCAAGCTGCAAGAAACTCCAGGTATGCACAAGTCCTCGCTCTCCACCTCGCTGTGGATTTCATTAATCGCCACATCTGTTCATTTTGTACAGCACACACCCACGCTCAAATAACATGGAACAGTGAACATGCATTCCAATCTACCATTTCCCAATCCTGACTAGATCTGACAAAATTGTAAGGCACAGTGTTGAATACGCCAGTCTTTTTGGCTATATTCTTTTATTTTTTCAATATTTTATTTGATGTTTTCAGAACATAAAAAAACAAAACAAGAACAGAAAAAAAGAAGAAAAGACAAATGCTTGTGTGCTTACAAAAACAAAACAAAAAATACTGTGCAAGGGATCCAAAAGAGTCAATTATCGTTTTTAGCCTGATTAAAATGGATCAGGAACGGGTCCCAGATAACAAAAGATTGGTCCTCTGGAACCTGAGTCTCTCCATATGTATAATTGAGACCATGTCTGTCAGCCACAGCTGAAAAGAAGGTGGAGAGGAGGACTTCCATTCCTTCAGAATTAGTTTCTTGGCAACAGTCATCCCCTGTGTCAGAGATTGCTGCACGGCCGTTGGGAGGAGCAAAGAGGACTCAGAGCAGCCAAAGATGGCGAGTTCCGCCTCCAGTTGGAGGGTTATTTTGTAGGCCTTAGAGTACCAGTCAAATATTTTAGCCCAGAATCCTGATAGTGAAGGGCAAAACCAAAAAGCATGGGACAGTGTGCCTTCCGACACCCGACACCTATCACATAGTGGTGAGACAGAAGGATATCTTGTGTAACTCCAAGCATAGGCTTGGACTAATGAAGACGGTGAGCAACTTTAAATTGGATCAGTTGATGTCTGCTGCTGTTAACTGAGCAGAGCTGGACCACAGACAGACTCCTGTCCCATATGATTTCAGACAGATCAACACCAAGTTCCTCCTGCCACGCCTCTCTGATCCTCTGAGTGGGGACCTTAATGCAATCGTCGAACAAACACACAAACCTAGAAATAAGATGCCTCATCTCTTGTGCCCACCCCCCCCCCCCCAACCCCCCGAATCTGTGCCACACACTAATGACAAAGGTCCCCCAAGAATCAAGGTGTAAAAATGGAAAATATGTCAGTTTTATAGAGAATATGCACACATTTTGTTTCAGTATAATCTCTACCTTAAAAGCCAAGCAGGAGTAAAGGCTGTCAGAGTCTGTCTCTTGTTTATTGACAGAGAGTACAGAGAGTGTAGCTCTTGTTTGTGGCTTTGAAGTTCCATGGTCTGATTACAAAAAGATGTCACATGTGGCATATAAAAGGCCTTGGCAAGAGGGAAATGTAGTGTGTAGGGAGCCCGCCCCTAAACACCCAGGACCCAGGCTTCAAGACCCCACCCTGCCGAGGTGTCCTTGAGCAAGACCACTGAATCCCTCCCTGACCTCTGACCTAGCTCCCTGTGGAGAGGTCACAGCATTGAATTTTCCAACAGGGACTAATAAAATGTCAAATAATGATCACAATAAAAGCAAAACGAGAATTGTTGAATTACTTGGCAGCTAACATGACCACTTATCAGCAAACAATAAATGAGAGCTGAACATGTTGTGACAGTACGAAATAACAAGCCCTAGCATGATCCATCCATGCCATGAAGTAGGCTACCAATGTTGCCTCTTCCCACTGACATGTTGGAACTGGCTCAACAGCAGCCCAAGACAAGCAGTTCATTGAGAATATGGTAGGATATTATCCATGATAGAAATAAACCCAAAAGATAAAGACAATAGATAGCGTATAAGAACAACTGGCACAGAAAAATAAATATGGACAGCGGTGAATAAACTCCAACTGCTTGTCCCATTAACCCACATTCACTCACCGTGGGTTGACAGAAGTCGTCTCAGGTTGTCAGACAGAGAGGGAGAGGTACGGCTCCCACTATTTTTGCCATAACGTTTAAACAAGAAACACATTTGCAGCCTTATTAAACCGGAATGTGCTCGTGAAATTAACGTTCCGGTGAAGTATTCCTGGTATTCGACCGCGCGTGCCGCTGTGCGTAACGGACAGGTAACACGATGTTGTGCAATTGGAGAAAATGACTGAAAATTGACGTTTTGCGCTCGTTTACTAACGTCTTTTTGTGTCAAAATGCAAACCGCTGGCGTGATAAAAATGCACGTATCACTCACCTTGATGATTCAAACGTTAAATCCAGCGTGAGCGCAGCTTGTCTTGTGGCGAGGCGATGCTTCAGTGTTGCTCCGCCGCCGCACCGGGAAGGAGCAGTTGTGTTTGCCCCAACATAACATCACTACTGTCAGGCAGAGCTGCTCCCCTCCCCGAGTCTGCTCTGTGCTCTCCTCTCCGGTGAAGAGAGGGAGCCACCGCCTGGCCGCACGCTGTATTACAACATGTAGGTTACCTCTAGCCCTATTCAGAAGTGTACTGCTTGCAAAGTTTGGCACAACAACGCACAAGGTTTTATAATAATGGAGTAATCAGTTCTTAGTTCATGAAGAGCTTGCCTGCCTCTGTTCTTTATTCAGATTATCAAACGATTTTATTTTGTGTTTGTCCTTCAAAAGTTGTCAATGTCCTGTTCAACGAGCATACAATAGGTTTCAATGGAGTTATTCCTGTTTATAGGTGGGAGAAAATAGCCTTTTCCTTTAAATGGAATGTGGTCCCTTTCCAGAGGGGATTCTGTGATGATCACATCTTTTTCATCAGAAGAAAAAGTGAATTGATCCATGGCTGTATCCTTAGGTCAATCATAGAATTCCCCTCAACCTCAAATTCCCGGGGCAAATCATCCGGTTGCTGCTTTAAAGTACATTGGCATAGAGAAGGTGCCTCTATTATCTTGATAAAATGCTTCTCCAAAGAGAGGCATTTGCTTCTCCAAAGAGAGGCATTTGGGATCACTTGTTTAAACACACTTGCACCATCTGGCATCTGGCATGAGATCTCCGACCATTTCGAGGTCTAATACTACTTCATGTCTGTTTGACTTTTTTACTGTTTCTTCAGTGCTTTTGAATTATTAGGTGATGGTTCTGGAGAAACTACCTTTTCCCCTTAAATCACCCATGTCCCACAGAAGAAGAAGGATTTATTACATCACTGATGACATCACAATTGCTCAGGTGACATCACTGGTGATGACATCACAATTGCTCAAGTGACATCACTGATGACATCACTTCACTGATGACATCACTTCGCCACAAATCATGCCTGACACCACCACAGACAGAGCCCACTTAGTTAATTTTAACTAAATAAAAGAGACTAGGAATCGTCCTAGGGTGGAGACTCTGGAGATGATGCGCCATGGCTGCAGTTATGGAAATCACCCGCCCCGCAAGCTCCCAAAATCGTGTCTGACAGACAGACACCGCCCACCCACCATCATGCAACTGTGCACCATCAGCTCATACTACATCACATTTGCTCGAGTGACATCACTGATGACATCACAATCGTGACAGACACACACCGCCGCCACAGGCACCGCCATCAATTTTAACTGAAAATTACAATTTTTAAGATTGTATGACTTGATTTCTATTTGATGTAATCCACCAATTGGACTGATATGTTTTCTGTGGCTCCTGATTGGAGAACCATTCCACCTGTTGACTTTTGATTGCACACAGGTGTCTGTGAAGCCTCTGACAGTTTGACTCTCTACACCCTAAAGCCAATGACACACCAATCAAACATTCTCCAACAACTGCCACAGTTGTTGGAGAATGTTTGATTGGTGTGCCATTGGCAAACATGGACAAACAAGGATTGAACATTGAATCTGACCAAACATCTCCAAACAAGGACAGACAGCCATGGCACACCGAACAAACATCTGTGTTTGTCCATGTTTGTTGTAGATGTTTGATTGGTGTGCCATGGGCTTAAAGAAGGTAGTAGTATGTGTAGTCCAATTAAATATTGTTTAACTGCAAGACAGAAGTGTGCGGTCTTCATTGCTCTTCTTTATTGTATTGTAGTCTATACAGTCTATGATTGTAGTAGAGGAACTGTAAAGTTAGGGAACCACAAAATGTGCACACTAGAGGCACAGGACAGGTGGAATAGCTTTGTAAAGGCATCAACTCAGAAGCATAATATAGTAAGACTAAGAGAGCTATCTCAAAATTAAGACCACATTTCCCATAAAGCCTGTTGCTTCCTGAATGACTACTTCTCCCCATCCCTGGCCTCACTCCATGTGTGTTTGTTTTGAAGAGATACTGAAGAGGAATGAACAGGCTCAAAGTGATTTTTCAAGAGGCCTCTCATTCATTTTGACATCTGCCATTGCAAGAAACTCCATTTATGCTGGAAGAACAGATCCCTCTTCCTGTTGTGCCATAAAACAATCCAGCAGCTTTCCTGGAAAATATGAGCCGGTGGCACATCATGACATAATGTAATATAATGCAGTGTAAGGCCAGGAGAGGCTGTCTCATCGATGATGATCTCATGTGTTCATAGTAACGGTCTCAAAAAATGAATATGGTAATAATTGATTGATGTTAAAATGCTACGTGGAGCACCTTTAATCTGTGACATATACAATTATATTTCATTTGCGATATTTCTGTTTCTGTTCAATATCTTTTATGATTACCAACACACGTCTGTATTGTGGACTTAGTGCTTCATCTATGACACACATGAGAGATCTGGCGATCATATCTCTTCCAGTAAACCTACTCTAGTGGGAAAAGTAAATAATTAATCTGCTTTATGTTTTATGACCCGGCCCTATTAGGAACAGGACTTTGGATCGAAGGCTGTGAACCTACTTCCTTTCCAAACAAAGTGCTCCCCCACTGGAGGAGGGAGACACTGAACACAGAAGACTATTCAAATCTCTGTGGTGTCTTTTACATGTCTTGTGTCCTTTATTTAGTTGCAGCAGGTTGACTGACAGGCTAATGTCAAATCAGAGTTGAACACTGTCAGGAATGGTCATTAATCGATTACAACATAGGCCTACTTATATAACAGAAATAAAAAAGAGAAATGAAATAAATCGTAGTTGAGACTAGACGATACATTTTCTCAGGCTGACAGACAGGCTTCTCTTTTGGCATTGTCCTGTTCCCTACCATGTTGCTGTTTGGACAAAATAGTGTCACCACTATGACAAACAGCTTTCTCTCCCTCTCTAACCAAAGGTCACACTCATAATCAAGAGGTTTTATTACCAGCAGTCTGCATTTTACTCCTCCCAGGAAGGGAACCACTTCAGGGAATCTTTAGAGCATCAGACGGCTCCCTCATCTGGCTCTGTGGCTTCATGAGATCTTTAGAGAAGGGAAGCTGAGATTTACATTCAACTAGTTCGACTGGAATACCGAGATAATGCCATCCAGAAAGAAGACTCTCCTCTTCATGTCCAGTGCACTGGCGACTTCCTGTTCTGTGGCGGTGTTGGGGTATGCCATGTCGACACAGTGGGTTAAGACTACCATGGAGTGCGCTCCCAGCGGATCTGAGCTCTTCAACGGCACTGCTGTGGTCACACTGGAGCTTTTTGAAGGGAATTCTAATAGAGTCTCTTGTCCCAGTTTTGGGGGTTCCAACGATTTTGAAGGTAACTTATGATCTGATTCTGAATTGTATCCTTCAAATGAAACAGGATGTAGTTCCATACTGTTTGTGCACATTATCGCAGAAAGGTGTGAATTTTATACCTGACCAGACTTGACAGGACAACATCTAAGATTGTCTGTTTGCAAAAATTTTAAAATATCTGATAGCCATTTCTTATACTTCTCAATCATATTTCTCATATACTTCTCATACTTGGTATTAGCCGGTCCCCAAATTGTAAGGTATCGTATGAGTTCCCTATAAGTTTCACATGGTTAACGATGCCTTGATGTGTGCATGTGCTGCTGCTGTAGTGTTTGATCAGCTGGGAAAGGCTGGAGGAGCTCCTGTGATCCTTCATGGTCTGGCTGTGGGCCTGCTTGTCCTGTGTCTGCTGTTCTCAGCTGGCAGCATCCTCATCGCCCTCTACAACAGTGTCAGCAACCCTTACGAGACCTACATGGGGCCTGTTGGCGTCTACGCCTGCAGCTCGCTCAGTGGTGAGGAGGACCATGATCTGGTAGTGACACAAACCTGAGGAAATTTAGCATTTGAGACTCATATGTGTGGTGGTCTGGGAGAACCCTTCACATGTTGCTGCTACACATTGTGATTGACCTGAGAGAGCTGTCAGTCATTCAAAACGTTGTATATGGGGAAAGTTTCAGATTTCTGGAAATATCAACAAATGAAAATGTCAAATTTTCACCACGTGAAGGGTTTTTGCAGGCCACCACACATTGCCAGAAATGGATCAATGGCAAAACTGATATGGAGGATGAGATATTTAGTCCTGTTCTTTGTGCACATCTTGTTCTGTTCTGTTCCCTCTCTCTTCTTCTCTCTCATCTCTCTCTCTTCTCTCCCTGATCCCTCTTCTCTCTCTCCTCCCTCCACTCTCATACCCTCCCTCTCATCTCTGCTTGTTTTTATATGCTTTATATAAGTTGTTCAATTGTGTTTATTGATTGTGCTTAGCTATAGCTAGACACTGTAAAGTCATCTGTGACATGCTTGTGAATTAGGGCTATAAACTTTGACTCAACTCACTAATGGCACGCTTTCTTCAACAGCGTCTCTGTCTTTTGTGGTCCTCATCTTAATTGTGGTGAATGCCAACGTGACCAACATGGCAGAGGAAGTAGTGAAGAGTTTCCCTGGGGCGAATGATGTGGAACTGAGGAACAAGTGGTCTGAGATGCAGGTAGGATACTACCTCCTGATCCCCTACTTAGTACTCTCTCTCCTGGCCATTGGCTTGATCTACATGTACGAGCAAGCAGCCTACACACACAGGCAAGAGCAACAGAGGCCTACCGAGGATGTGCCCAAGGAGATAATGATGTATTAGCAGCCTACAATGGAATCCATTTTCATTGACATTGATGAGCCACTCATCATGCTCAAAGACTGTTTCTGGAGCGGAAACTATTTATCATAGTGGGAAATTACTGATAGAAATTATATTGACAGTAAAGTATGTACAGTAGGCTATGCCTTTATAGCTGGCTTAGTATGTATAGTAGGAATAGTGCCCAGAGAACAAGTTTGATCATACATATTTGTTGCGTGATAGCCTACATTTTTCTCCACGTCATTGTTATTTTTACTTTTTAAATTTCATTTCAGGGGTTTAATTTGATCAGAAATGCCAATGTATTAAATAATTTGGCAAAAAAAACTATCCGTTAACTAGTTGATATCTTAGTGACTTTGCAAGCACCAGCCTAAAAATATCTATTTATTTTGTATAAGGGCAATAAAAGTGTTGTGTTTGTGAAAGATGATACAAGTGCTTAATTTTTTCATAGGACAAATGAGACAGCCATGCTTAAATCTTAAAGTCACACTGAAGAGCAGCTTGCTTCCTTCATTTCATGTATTTCCTGTTCAAACAGGCTATCGGGAGGTATCATTCAGACGTGTAAACCAATGCCATAGGTCATAAGTTAGGCAGTTTTATTTGATGGGAGTTAAGGAAGGGTGTGATTGTTCATAGGTTGGAATTATTTACTGCTTTTATTTATCGCTAACTGGTACACCATGATGTAACCATTTAAGACACACGTTTTCCAGGAACTAAAGTAACAGAATTTTGATATTGTTTTGTTATTGTTAAATCCTATGTGTATATTTTATGGTGTGAAAAATTAGCTACTGTAACAAGGTGAAAAGTGATTTTTCATTTCATCATGACTTCAATCAGCATGTTTTATAGATATACAAAAACGTTCTTACATTTTGACCTGATTATATGGCCCAGACAATAGTTTGCATAAAATCTGTGAACTTGAATAAACTGTGATGAAATTCTATTGTTTTCTCCTTTTGTAGTTTTGTCAAAATGACTGCAAACCTTCAACTCTATACGTCCAGAGGTTTTAAAAGTGGGAGGCGGGCCTCCCCAGGGAACTCCTAGCAGTTTCAGGGGAGGCTCAGTGAATGGAAGTGAGAACATATTACATACGTTATGACATTATCAAAAGGAGATCAGCCTAAATATGTTTGATTTGGTTAAAGATAGTTCAGATACAGTAGTTTTGGGGAATTTGATTGTTTTTCCACTTTCCCAGAGTCAGAACCTTCAGACAGAGCTTTTTCTTTTCTTTTATTCTTTTGTAGCCTGATGTATGTCAAACAGCAATAGGCTATCTTGGCCCAGTTGTTGACTTGAATGTCTATTGGGATTGGGGAAGGGGGCATTTTTCTTCCAAGCCTTGTCTGAGGGGAGGCCCACAGTCTCAGACTTGGAAAATCCCTGCTCTACACTATTATTGTCATTTCAAGTTATATATTGTAACAAAGTGGGTATTCGTCCAAGGAACTGGAGACTTGAAGTTGGTACAGGCTTTTTATTCTTGTCTTCACCATATAGCTCCTAGCAGCTAGCTTCGCTGCTAGCTCTGCAACCACCCGGTCAGCTCCCTCACATAGCCTGACTGGCCTCCGCCCCGGCCGCTGGTCACATATATCCCCTTCCCCCTAGGAACACACCCACACATATCAGTTCCTAGCCAAGCACGGAAACACCCCAATACACGTAATTACCCGATACGCTACATTTCCCCCACACAAATTTAATGTCGCTTCCACGCGACATGCACAACCCACACACATCCCCCTGTACCAAAACACACCCAACACAACATTTTTCCCATCACCACATCAAAATCTAATTCCCACAAACCCCACAACATTTCAATTCCCCACAATTAGTCCCTTCTTTTTTTCCAACACCCCCGTCATAATGTCCAGTTTGCATCAGGTACTCCGTAATGTCTAGTTTTCCATTAGGTACCCCCATAATGTCTAGTTTCCCATTAGGCACTCCATAATGTCTAGTTTTTCATTATTTCCTTTCTTTTTCACACATTTCAATTAAACACAAGTCCCCACATTTTCCTTAACTTTTCTTTTCCCAGCAACTTCTTAATTTTTCATTTAAACCCCATTTCCATCCCCCCTTTCACAGCTTCTGTCCCACCTGAAGCACGCTTTTTGGTCCCCCCTTTTGTTTGTTCCAGTAGCCAAATGCACGAACGAGCACCGGATCGACATCCTCGTCCTCCGGTCTCCACTCGCGCCCATCGACTCTCCAGATGACCCTGGCGTCGTCCTCCCGGCCTCGCACTCGCTCGTTTTTCCGTCCCCCTCCTCCAGGGTTGAGGACAGCAGAGCGAACACCACCGGCGTCGATCTTCCCCTCGGCTCTCCGCTCGTTTTTCCGTCCCCCTCCTCCAGGGTTGAGGACAGCAGAGCGAACACCACCGGCGTCGATCTTCCCCTCGGCTCTCCGCAGTGCAACGTTAGGGGGTGTATAGCGGTTAGGCTGGGCCGGTTCCCCCGGCGGTAACCCCTCTCGCTCACTCGGAGACACGAGCGTCGCTCTCCCAACTGTAACAACGCTGCAGACGATGTCCCTCTCTTCCCTCTGGCTGTTCCCCTGCAGCACCGTTCTCCTATCCGTCACCACGTTCTCTTCTCCCCGGCTGCTCACGCTCTTCCCAGCCTGCGTCTCACCTCCGGCCTCCACACTCTCAGTGCAGTCCCTGGCCAAGTGCTCCGGTGACTGGCAAGTCCAGCAGAGTCTCACCTGTCCGCCGCCTGCACGTCTCTCTTCTCCCGCTGCCCCCCGATCTCCGACAGCCTCTGGACACTCTCTGGCTAGATGTCCGATCGCGCTACATGCCCAGCAGGCTCCCTGCTGTCCATGTCGTTGTCCCGCATACCCGGTCCGTCTCCCGGGACCGCCTCGGCACCACCTCGCCACGTGGCCCGGCTCTCTGCAGGTCCAACACAGTCTCTTCCGTGGCTCTTCCGGCCGCTCTCCCCGCTGCATTACCTCCGCGCTCATCAAGTCCACCCGCTGCATGACTTCTCGCAGCGCCCGCATCACCTCTACTGCCCAGGCAGGAGTCTCTTCCACCAGCCGTCCGACCTCTCTCAACACACGGGCCTCCATGCCCGCCAGCATCGAGCTGATCCCCGCCGTCAGCTCTCCTTTCCTTCCGTTCACCGATGGCCATTCTCCGCGCACCATCGCACGTGGTTTTAGCAGCTAGCAGTTAGCAGTTAGCACCCCTGGTAGCTAACTTACTAGCGCTAGATCTAGAGCCAAAAAGCCGCACCACCCGTCTCTTTTGCCGTTCCTTCTCACCCTCTCCCCTCTCGGCCGAATCAGAGGCGTTACCGCTTTACTGTCTGACACCAATGTAACAAAGTGGGTATTCGTCCAAGGAACTGGAGACTTGAAGTTGGTACAGGCTTTTTATTCTTGTCTTCACCATATAGCTCCTAGCAGCTAGCTTCGCTGCTAGCTCTGCAACCACCCGGTCAGCTCCCTCACATAGCCTGACTGGCCTCCGCCCCGGCCGCTGGTCACATATATCCCCTTCCCCCTAGGAACACACCCACACATATCAGTTCCTAGCCAAGCACGGAAACACCCCAATACACGTAATTACCCGATACGCTACAATATATTCAAGATTCAAGATTTTTATTGTCACTCCGTAGTACAAGTATCACGTGTGAAATTCTTGTGCTATAGGCTCTGTTACAACATAGTGCAAATAACAGTATAACAGTGCAAAAACAGGGCATATAGATGCAGTAAAACAAGAGAACAACAAGCAATAACAGTACACTTTTCCTTTTCTTTTCTAGTGTAGACACCTTAAAACATAATTAAACATTCTGTTTGCACAGGTGCAAATAACATAGGCATAATTATCATATGTAATGGTAGCAGCTACTACATGATTGTTTATTTGTGTGTGTTAAGGAGTCTCGTGGCCTGCGGGAAGAAACTGTCCCTCAGGCGATTTGTTCGTGCTTTTGGGACCCTGTATCTCCTCCCTGAGGGTAACAGGGAGAACAGGCTGTTGTGGGGGTGGTATGTGTCCTTGATGATCTTCAGGGACCTCCTGAGGCACCGCTGATTGTACAGTTCCTGCAGTTCTGGTAGCTCACATCCTGTTACGTGCTGGGCCGCGCGCCTCACTCTTCTTAGCGCCCTGCGGTCCATGGTGGTACAGTTCCCGTACCAGGTGGTGAAGCAGCCAGTCAGCAGGCTTTCAATCGTGCCTCTGTAGAAGTGTCAAAAAAGTCAGTGACTACTAGTCACGACAAGTGAGCACTCTCAAAAAAAGTTTCAAAAGCAAGCAAGGCGCAAACAATATACAGGAAGACAGAAAAACCAGCACTCAAAATAAATCCTTTTGGTTTTTTAATACCTTCAGTAGCAGCAGTCAGTCAATGGACGTACGTTTCGGCACAAGCCTTCCTCAGCATTGCTTCCTGAGCATCCTAACCCTAACCCAATGCTGAGGGGGTGGGGGGGAGAGGTGGCGGGGGGGAGGAGAGCAGGATGGGGGGTGGGGGGGGAGGGGTTGTGGGGGAGGAGAGGAGGAGGGGGGGAGAGGTGAGGGGTGAGGGGGAGGAGAGGAGGAGGGGTGGTGGGGGGGAGAGGTGGCGGAGAGGGGTAGGAGAGGAGGGGGGGAGGGGGGGGGCGCTCTGGCAGAGAGGACAGATTGATTATTAGTTATTATGCTATCACGTATGTGGTTCACAAGTACATCGTACTTAGGTGAAAAATCTGAAGAAAAAAACCCACAACAATAAAAGGTGAGAAGCTGAGACAGAAAAGGGGACTCTGTAGTCATACCCAGTTGGAGGTGAAAATCAGAGGTGATAAATGTATCTCTGCTGCCCTCTATCTCTGAGTCTCAGAAGTAGGCCCCAATGAAAAGAAAAGAAAAGAAAAGAGGAAAAAGAACAACAACAACAACAACAACAACAACAACAACAACAACAACAACATGAAAGCATGTCAACAACCAGGCTTGAAAACAAGTACATTTGAAAAAGAAAAGAAGAAGAAAAACAAACTCAGTTACTTTATTTTAATCACATAGAGCTATATTACATCTATGCATAGCTGACAGGAGTTTTTGAGGACACCTACAGTATGCTACAATAATCAATAATCTGAACAGACACATTTATCCCATCGTTGGTAAGTTTTTATGTTTTATATTAATTTGTGTATTTTAGTTGTTTATTTCACGATTTTTAACCCCTTAAGTATGTGCAATAATAGCTAGAGCATTTCTCGCTTCACTTATTAACTTTGTTGTTGGTTTTAGTACTATTTCTGAAATTGCATTTTTGTGAGCTGGACTCAATCGTAATTTCGTTTCTGCTGTGCCTTGTGTATAGCTTGAATGACAATAAAGTTGAACTTAACTTAACTTATTTTACAGTACTAACAACAACCAATTCTTTTTAGAGCAAATGATGCTCTAAATCGTGATGACAATTTTCCTGAGATATTTCTGCCAAATGAGCTGACTGATGTTGCTCAGAGGTAGACAGAATGCACAGGGAAGTCACTGTCATCCATTGTAAAAAAAGAAAAAAAGAAAAATCCCCAGGATATGGCTCACAGCGAGCAGTGACACAGGAGGACACAGACACACAGACTCCCACTGGCATTCCCATGACTGGAAATGTACCGCCTTCGACCTGGGAAGACATACATGGATTACCTTACTTACCTAGGCCAATTCATGTCTGAGGATAGGAGCAGTGCTTAAGTTGAGCCCTTTAAACTCCGGTGATGCATTGCATCCTTAACCCTATCCACTTCCATGTGGGATCAACTCGGAAAAGCCTTGATGAGAGATAGAGACTTTTTTTGTAGATCTGCTCGATCCATTTCAGATGATTTGAAATCTAAAAAAAAGAAAAGAAAACACACAATAACCAAACAAAGCGTGTTGATAATGTACGGTAGATGCAGAGCTCTATTTTCTCCTTCAGACACATTCTCACAGCTGTGATTCACATGGCTATGTTGACATGGGAGCAGGGGCGAGGTGTCCTGTTACTGCTTCCCGTGTCTCATCACTCAGGGCCTAAAGTCTGTTTGGACATGCCCTTTCCAGCACCTCTCAGCCCCGCAACGCCTTCTACCTGCCTTCAAAGGAACCACTCTTCCTTTAAGTCTCACACTTCAAGAGACGTGGAGAAGGATGCGGCAGTCTCTTCACCGTGAATATGTATTGAATTTCTAAGAATGCATGGTTTCTATCATGAATTTGAAAAAAAAGCACTGCAGGACTCCAACAAATTCAGTGAAGTTGTAACTCCACGACAAACCTGGCTAAGGTGCTGGAGACACAATATAGGCTATGTCTCATGAGAAAAGGAACTTCTGCTAACTTAGATCCATGCAAGTTTGCTTCAATAAATGTCAGTATTTCAGTCTGCTACTCAAGCAAGTGTGATATGCCAGAGTGGCTAATATTTGAGAGTTTACATTCATTTCCTATAACCACCATGAACCATGATCACCAACCTAACCTACTAGTAGTAGGTACCGATTGAAACCCAGTCTGTGTGAAGTCTTACAGCAGGTTGTATTCTCCAGAGGAAGCCACATGAAGGCCCTGTTTCAGTAGGCCTACAAAATAGCCTGCTGCTGTGAAATTGATAAGCACAGCATTCGTCAACCATCAGAGTCCCCCTTCAATCATTTGTCTCTGAAACTTCTTGATTGTCACCACTGATCCAATTCTGAGAGTAGTGTGATACTTACACATGAACTGATTTTGTAAACCCTAAAATCATTATTTGCAGGGAATACTTGCATAAATAATCGTGCGAAGGACGGATCCGCAAAGCATGGCAGCTCATGCGTTGTGTCTTTCAGTGTTATCCCATATCTGCCTTGTAAAGAAGTCAAATCCACTTTAGAATGCAGTGCATTTTAAGCTGTGGCACATTCCCCTGATTGTTATTATCAGCCTGCATGACAGCTGCCAGAGGAAATATTTACTTATCTTTTTTAACCACTCCCCTCTAGTTACTGTGTGCACTGAGCTGTGGAATAGCAAGATTGCCATTGAGAGATCTCTTTTGCCGTTTGCTGTGCAAACATTGATTGAATATAATCAGAGATGGGCCCTAATCTCTTCCTCTCCCCACACTTCTGTGTCTCTTACTTCTTCAGAATAGGTACACCTGGGATTATGCAGGAGCCCTGAGCCTTGGCCACTCACTCTGTGATAGGATTAAAGTGGAGACTTTTGTAACCTGTGAAACCTTATTCTGCCAGGTCCCGCATGAAACAGACACCCCCAGCTGCAGGGCAGGGGGACACACATTCAGCCAGGTAAAGTCCACTCTGGTGGGGCGAGGAGGGTCAGGTCTCCTTCCACCTTCCAGAGTCTCAGCTTCACATGGACAACCTAACGTTCTGTATTAGTGACTCTAGGGCAGTTTCCTAAACTGTGAGTTTCCACTACATTCTCCAGTGCACCATATTCCTCTGGCAAAGCCTTAAGCTCAGTGAACCTGGAAGTCCTTTACAACTGAGTCAATCCTGCCCCCAGAGCGTCATCATGTCTCTACACACTGGTCCACTGGATGGCCTTATCTCTACTGACTGACCTCCTCCCTCCCAAGCTATGATATGATATGATATGCTGTAGTGTGTTCAGTATCTTCCACGTGTTGCATTTCCTATGACATAATGAACATTAGTGCCACTGCCCTGCTGTGTTGGCAACACGCCTTAGTAAAGGCAGCGAGCAGTGTTGGGCAAGTTACTTTGTTTACTTTATTATTAGTTCCTCTCATTTGGAAGTAATACGTTACTTTACAATATTGCTGTCTGTGTAGAGTAACTCGTTACTTATTACACTACTTCTGCATTACTTTCACCAAAATAACAGCAGTAGCAGAATGACATCTGCTAACCATCCTGAAAAATTATTTCAACCGTCTTGAAGTCAGTGTAAACCGTCCAAAATTCTAAATGTTATCCTTTTCCTTTGTTATTGTCATCTATAGTGGTTATTTGCATAAAAACACACAATTTGAGTAGGAAATGATTGTATCTCTATTCAAAGTAACTAAATTTGTAACATGTGTTAGTTGACAAAGTAACTGGTATGATATTACTGAAATCCTATTGGTAATAGGTTATATTACTGGTTACTGCTAAAAGTAATATATTACATGTAATATGTTACTTTTGTAATGAGTAATGAATTACCCCCAACACTGACAGCGAGACACTGCTTTATAATTTCAAAGACAGTTAGGATGCATAGGGGGCAGGTATCAGGTGAGCTGTATCTCTCCACTCACGAGGAGCGGGCCTTCTCTCACACTCAACCTGACCATGTGATATGGGAAAGGTAGGTTATCTTTGTCATTAATCTTAATTTGTCGGTGAGGGCTGAGGTGTAGGCGGAGGGAAGGAGAGGAGGAGGAGGGCTAAGAGGTAATTGCACCCCTGCTGCTCCATTATGGTGTCATTCCTCTGTTAACAGCAGATAACATCTTCTTCCAAATCACCTGAAGCCAATTCTCCACTTTACCCTGCCTGAGACAGACAGCGAGAAAGAGCTATCCAGCCTGGTCTCCCCAGCTTACCTGCTCTCTCACAGCCCTGCATGATGAAATGCCTGGAGACTGGCTCAAACTGAACTAATCAATCTGTGCAGAATCTCGCCGGCCAATCTGTGTCCATGTGATGAAGAATTTGTGGTGTAGCGGTGGTATGCACCCATGATGCCGGATGGCGGCTTACGCCCAGTGTGATGGATGGAGGGGAGGGGGAGCACTTTCTCTGCCCCATGCCGCTTGACGCCCTAGTTGATTAATGTCGCCCTGATAGGCAGGTATGACAGATATCACCGGGTGTAACGAGCAGGGCCACACAGTTAACCTATTGACACAGCCTGTGGTTGGATTATATTGGGGCCATTTGACCCAAACACAGAAACAAAACGGTTGAGGATGTTTAAAAAAAAGTGTGTGTGTGGAGGGGGGGGGGGGGGGGGGCTGAGTAACGTCAGTGTTGTGTACCTATCAAATTATTGTCTGGTGAGACACTTTTTTAAATTCTTATTATTTTTGTGATCAAAAATCCGCCAACATGATATTTTTTTAGATTGAAGCAAAATGTATTTTATTGTATATATTGTATACATTTAAAGTCCAAATTTAGTGAAACTTGCTCAATGCAAACAGACTGACATTAAAATGCATTTCTCATAGGAGTGGCAGTTCCCCAAATGGAATTACTTACTCAAGCTTTGCACAAGGTGGCAGTATTCAATGGTTAATCAAACCTAAACTTGACTGAAACGTGCAATGTATTGTAGCCCGTTATTGGGAATTAACCTTCACCTGCATTTTGTGATACAAATTTAACGTATTTATGAGCACAAAAATATCTCGTGTGTGCCAGATACCCTTATAATAATACAGAAAACACAACATGAACCACTTAAATTAACCACTACAAATGTCCCACCTACTGATTTTTAGGACACATATGAGTTTATATGTGTGTGGGTAGTTTTAAGGTTCATCTCTGTCTCCCTGAGATGAAAGGCTGCCGTGTGAGGGAGGAGCCCACACTGTCACTGGAGCAGGACACAACTCCATAGATCACAGACACCACACTGTAACTGAGACGCTCACTCACAGACTGCAAGCTGTTCCCCAATCCATATGCCTATAAAACTAGTGAGATTCCAGCAGTCATGGACGGCACATATAAATTCTGCTCCTCCTTGGACAGTATTGCCTTACCCTTGTTGGCCAATAAGAGCGTTTCTGTGCAAAGGATTCACCTTCGCAATAAGCAAGAACTGAAACTCTCATTTAAATCAGATATCAAAGAGTGGTGTTGATATGAAGGTTAAAGTGCACAGTGCAGTTGCATGTGCGTTCCACCACAGCTGTACTACACTGAGTGGATTTCCATGACGAAATAACCATGTCCCATAAAAGCTCTCAGCGCCCCATGTCATCAGCTCCTGTCGGGGCTCTGGGAGCGTCTGACGGCACCGACAGAAGCCAGATGGGCAGAGGTGCTGGAATAAAGTGCATCAAGTGCCCCCCCCCCCCCCCTCTATTGAGCTTTATGAAGGGATTAAAGGATTTGCAGTGGACTGTCACGAGGCCGTCAATCAGTGTCACACCCGTCCAAAAGAGCAAATTTACGAGATAGACCGCAGCGAACACCTTGGGGCTGTTGCCATGAAGAGTATAACTTAATCTGTCAAGCCGTTCCCTTCAACATCAACACCTTGAGCTATGGGGATAAGAAGAAGGCTGTGACACGAGACACTACAAATTACCACAGCTTCTCAATACCTGAAGTTTACCTTAAAGGAATGTTGGCGCAATCCAATACCTTTACAAAATTCGACTCCATTCATCATGGAGCTTTCTGACACTCCTCTGGCATTTCAGCCTGCGATGCGATGTCTAAATGCTGCAACGGCCTGTCTGTCTCACTAATAAAACAGAGGTTCTTTGAATAAAACCGAATTTGATATCAGCTTTCTAAATCCTACATATAGGGAACAATACAGCCTCTCTACATAACAGGAGCCAATGTTCAGTGTGGGTTACCATAGACGTGGAGACATGGTGTCTGTCTGCTGGAGGGATCAGAAGTGCTTGAGGCCTATTTGCATGTGTATGAAACAATTTGTCAAGACCACATAACCAGCTGACCCCTAGCTTAGCACAAGCTGGGCCCCCTTCCAGCCAGGCGGGCCCATGACAGAGAAGATGTCCCATTGATGGTTGCGTTGCAATGAGTCTAATTCTCAGTCGTGACGCTCTCGGAAATGCATAATAAAACCAGAAAATAAGAGATAGATGGAACGGAGGAGATAAGCTCCCAGACCTGTCTTCACCCCTCTGTGTCAAGTCATCACCTCCTGGTTGGGTGGGTGTCAGCGAAGGGAGGAAGGCTGAGTGGGGTGAGGTGGGGCGGATGGGTGGTGGGGGGAGGGGGGGGGTGGTAGGGTGGGTGAATGGATCACCTTGCCAAATCCGCTGTGAAGGCCTCTGCTTGGTGCACTTAGCGCGGCGGCTGGAGTCGACGCGCAAGCGGGTGCAGGTCTCCCCGAGGCGACACTCAGGCCCCAGCCTCCCCACTATTGTCATCTGGCCGTCTCTCAGCCCTCTCCATCCAGCAATCTGCCTGGAGGAAACTCACTTCCTCCCTTCGCATTCTTCCTCCCTCCATTACCCCCAGGAGGAGCAGGGGGAGTTCCGCCGGGGGGAGACTCCCAGGCGGGGTCAGGGGAGTATCGATGTCGGGGCCGGAGTGTTGGGGTCTCGACGCTACAGGCCATCTATCAAAGACTATAAACTCATCAGCCCCACGGAAATGGAATCATCACTGTCCTGTCCGTATCCCTTTCAGAAACGATGACTAGAACCTGCCGGGGCGTTTGGACGGAGGATGTTCGGTTCGAGATGGTTTTATGAAGATATGCCTGTGCTACTAAGGGGGATGGATGCAGACAGATGCTGGCTCCTGGATCTATGACAGTGATAAGAGAGTGATAGGACACTATAGCACACCTCACTGAGCGGAATGGCAAATATGTCATCATCCCGAGACAGGGTCTAGCCAGGCCGTTTCAGAGAGTGCACCCATGTCAGGGTGATGTATGGACGCAGTAACACAACCTCTGAGAAGGCATAGGGGGGGAACGCTCTGTGCTGCCAGCTAACTCCTCAGATCCTGAGCAGAAGAATGGGGGCCACGTAAACATTTGAAATGTGCCACTCATTTCTCTCACAGTGATTTATCACCGACCTGACTGCAGCCATGTGTACAAGTCGGACTCAAAGCTCTAGCAAAGGTCAAAGCAATTTTGCAGATAGACTTCTCAGCAAAAACATTTCTTTTAACCCTGACATAAATGCGAGTCCAATGTATAGTTCATGGCTGTGGAGATAGCCATCAGTTAGTTAATACCAAAAGGTCAGTCTTTCTGCTTTTAACAATATGGATTACATCTTCAGAGGTTTGTCTTACAAAACCCTGCCCTTTGGCTGGTTACACATTCTGTGAAGCTCAGAGGGCCTATCCTGAGTCTCTTAATGGAAACGGCTTGGGAACTCATTTGTGAAGAGCAGCGAGAAGAAAAAAAACACACTAAGTCTTGGAGGAATTTCTTCCCCTGGGGATCCCTAAGTGATGTCCATCTTCCCCTCTGCCGCAGTCATTGGGAAAGCTGAAACTGGAGAACATGACTGACACTTTCAATTCTCTCACTCAGGATGTTCTGGGCAAATTTATGGCTGAACGCAAGTTATCGATGAGATCAGTGCAGTGGTTTCAAAGACTACATTTCTTGCCAATTACTCTCAGAAAAGAGGTAGAAATTGAATAGAAGTAACATAACAATTGGTTACTGCATTGGGGGGGGGGGGTAATTCAAATGTTTTACCCTCTCACTGTCAAAATGGATTTGCAGTGAAGTGACCATGCAGCGCCACAACCTGCCCAGCAGAGGCCCTCGTTCTCTCTCTCCATCCACCAGAAACTAAAAACCACTGTCACCATACCAAAGCCACACCAAGACAGAGGATCCTGAGACACAATAAAATCGGAGATGTATGGGAACCAGCGAGGTAGAAATCTTTCCAGTGATTTATCCCAGCACGCCTTTCACAGTTCAGACTCAGACAGGCCTACATGTAAAGATTTAAATGTGAGATACAGGTGAAGGGATTTAGAATGACCCTGACAAAACCTATGAAATATGGGAACATAAATGTACATACTGTCTAAAGGGTAAAATATCATATGGACAACACATACTGTACCATACAATGAACCCCTGCCAGGCCCTGGCACAGTGCCCAAACCTGGACTCTGGGACTAGCACTCCCTGGATTCTGGTTGCTAATTTCACCCCATAAATCACTTTGCGCTGGATAGCTACAGGAGTAGCCTACAAGTATTCGGTAGGTGATTCCAAACATTATTCCTTGTGCTTTTCAAATCTTTTCTAATCCTTTAAGTGTGACACAAACACTTAAAGTCCCTGGAAACCAGAAATATTTTTTTATTATTTAGCATTTTGAGTTCATCACATCACAGGAACCTATGTTAATAAGCCACCAGCCAAATTTGAACGATGATGAACATCGCAAAGTATATCAATTTAGGTTTGACAGTCATGGCAAAAGTCATGAGAATCGATTAGATTTTAGAGTGTATTTTCTCCCGTGGACTGTGTGGGCGTGTCCCGTCTGCAGCAGGTCTTTTCCTCTCTCTCTCTCTCGGAGCAGACTGCTCGGAGGAGACCTCTCTCTCCGAGAGAGAAGGAGAGAGAGAGAGAAGGAAAGAGAGATGGAGTGTGTGTGTGTGTGTGTGTGTGTGTGTGTGTGTGTGTGTGTGTGTGTGTGTGTGTGTGTGTGTGTGTGTGTGTTCGCGCGTTGCTCGGCGAACACACTCGCCGCTGCGCTGCGAGTGCACAGCACTACTGTGTGTGTGTCAGTGTGTGTGTGCGCGCGTGCGTGCATGCGTGTCGTGTGTGTGATTCGATTAAATCTTATGACGTGATAAGATCATGCATTTTAGTACCGCGCGCTCCGCTCTCTTCAATGAGGAAATGGAAATCCAGACATTGTAGAAAAGTGTCGATTTTTGGGGTTAGGGTTGAAAGTAATTCTCTCTCTTTTCTGAGGCACACAATTACTCACATAAGACACTAAATTTAATAGTTAGAAGGTTTTTGTGGATTTTGGTTTCCAGGGACTTTAACAGAGGAATGCTTCTTCGCTGTGCTTAAGCACGGCCCGCTGAGAGGAGAGTTCTCCTTGCCGTAAGATGTAAAAATAATCAGCTGTGAGTGCTCAGAAGCTGGCACGGCCTCAAAGAACTAGCCATCACATAGGCCTATGCCAACACCAGTCTGGGCCCAGGCCTATGACAACACCAGTCTGCACCCAGGCCTATGCCAACACCAGTCTGGGCCCAGGCCTATGACAACACCAGTCTTGACCCAGGCCTATGACAAAGCCAGTCTGCACCCAGGCCTATGACAAAGCCAGTCTGCACCCAGGCCTATGACAAAGCCAGTCTGCACCCAGGCCTATGCCAACACCAGTCTTGACCCAGGCCTATGCCAACACCAGTCTGGACCCAGGCCTATGCCAACACCAGTCTTGACCCAGGCCTATGACAACACCAGTCTGCACCCAGGCCTATGACAAAGCCAGTCTGCACCCAGGCCTATGACAACACCAGTCTGCACCCAGGCCTATGACAAAGCCAGTCTGCACCCGGGCCTATGACAACACCAGTCTGCACCCAGGCCTATGACAACACCAGTCTGCACCCGGGCCTATGACAAAGCCAGTCTGCACCCAGGACCCGCTGGAAAACAGGCGCACGGCAACTCTATTCATCATAGAGACAATGGATCGGCTGTGCTTGACACCGGATGATGTCGTGGTCAATAGAAAGGTGGATAAACCATGACGGTAAGTCGGTGTTCAAATAACTACAATTATAGAAAAATCTAATTTATTTTCATGACAGCATTCATTTATGCCATTTTCCCAGCTTCTCAGTCTGACACTATGCACCATGTACTCTGATTTGACCTCATAAGGACTTACAGTATGTCTGGCCTAAAAAGGTGAGTAAACCCAATTCCGCAAATAAAAAGGTGGGGAAAACTGATGTGGTTCTAAACAATAATGTTATCTGAGTGCATGTACTGTAAGGCAGGGTAGAGCATCATTATAAAGGGCATCATCTGAAATGAACAGGAATATAACTGACAGTCCTTAGCGAATAGAGAGATTATTCACTGTTTGGAATACTTTTTCTTTATCATTTCTGTTTCATTACAAAATATACATCTGAACGTGACAGAAAAGATGGGAGAGAGGAGAGAGGGGGACAGTGAGAGAGAGAGAGAGAGAGAGAGAGAGAGAGAGAGAGAGAGAGAGAGAGAGACATGCAACCATGTTGGATTCAAACTTATCATGACTACTGAGCCACCAGGACAGCCATAAATAAAACACAACTTTGCACTGGTACCTTTTAATCTTTATGGTAACACTTTACAATAATTAACGGTTAGTTAATGCTTAATAAGCATAGTTAATGCTTAATAAGCGCATTACCTAATCTGCTAAATGGTTAGTTAATGCTTAATTAACCCTTAAATAAAAGCCTTGACCATAAGCTTGCTCTAACTTTAACCTCAATGACTTCATACCTCAACCCAACCTGAACACCATTAGTAAATGATTACTAGACACATTAGTTAACTGTCTGTTAATTAAGGGTTAGATAATGCGTATTCTTAATGAATGTACCCTTATTGTAAAGTGTTGCCATCTTTATATGCATTTTACATAAACATTTTATTACAGTGTCAATATAACTCCATAACCCCTGACAGTGTCTCTGTGTACCAGCCAGGCAGCCACAGGGTAACCAGCATAGTATAACAGAGGTTCCCATCCGCCAATCATCCACCAAAGGAAGGTGGATACTAGTTAACACACCTGATCTGTCCCACGTGGATCTCCAGTTCTGTTGACTGTAAACAACAACCAAAACGGAGCTGCAGGTGCTCTTACCTCAACATTCACAGAGGAAAACCGGGACAAGAAGATGAACAACTCGAATGACAGGGAGTTTTCATGTGCCACTGGAGAGAAAGAAATATGAATTTACATGACATTACTTAGTGTATCTGAAATGTCAGGTGTACAAAGCTCAGGGTTCCTACACAATTTCCATTTCAAAATTCCAAACTTTTCCAGACTCCGATTTCCAGAATTCTCTGTCCGACCATATTTGACATCTGAGTACACAAGGGTGTCACTTTGTGTTGAAAAGTGGTGCGGACATGTCCCCATTGTAAATGACACCTATGGCCACACCACAATTTGGAGGTTTTGGGGTTGAGCCTCAGTGAAAGCTTGGACTTTGAAGAACCTCTCAAGTGAAGACTGAAAAGCTCTGAGAGAAATGACTTGACCATGTGAGACTCTAGTGGCTCACATAGGTTGACAGCTGCATGACAGTTTTGAGGTTGAGGGTTCGAGCCTCAGTCAGTTGATAGTATGAAAATAGACGCCCAGATGAAAGACTGAAAAGCTGAGAAAACGTGCCCTAACAAGAGTTGCATTACTGCCCAGCACTTTTGAGCTCATAGTTTCGAACCTCGGTCGGTTTTGAGGTCATGGGTTCGAGCCTCAGTCAGTTTTAAATGGCAAATATAGTCAGATCACAATAGACAATAGTCTGGAAACAAATATTTGTCCATACTCTCTTCCTTTTACCATACTTTTCCAGACCTGGAAAATACTAAAATCAAATTCCATAGTTTTCCTGAAAGCTTATCAGGCTGGTAAAGTGCTTGTGCAAACACCTTAGTGACAACCTTCTGGTTTATCTCCAGAATCCTATCTTCCACTTTGGGGATTTCGTTCTTCACTCTCTCTGCTGGCTTGTGGGCCACTCACTTCAGACTGAGTCAGTGACTGGGAAGGGCTTTGTGGTGAAATGTTGAGTTATTTGATATGGACTTGGACAGAAAAGTCTAATGAAGGATGCTTTGTCTGAGAGAGCAGGTTCTCTCTGTAACTGACAGCATCCCCGCTTCTGGCATGAGCTTGGCTTTTTATCAGAAACAACACTGTATCACTCCATTCACACAAGAGCCAGTGCAGCTTCATGCGCTTACATTACAATGACAGCATTATCTCACAAATACCTGGCACCACCTACTTTCTTACATGACATACAGCAATGCATACATACACCCAATGCTTCTGCTATTTCCACAAGGCAGGCAGCAGCATCATATACTCAAATATAGAATATTTGCCATTTTGAGCATGCAGTATGAATGGGTAATCTGATTTTCAGCACTGAGAATGAAAACTTGGGATACACATGTCGCTTTCAAATATCTTTGGATTAAAAACAAATGTGATCACTGCATCCATTGCCTTTTCATGCATGCCATGATTCATCTTAGGATCCTTTTGAGATGGTTGCTGGTCTCTGAGGTCAGCCCATGCTGCTTAGCAGGTGGCTGTTTTCATTAAACTTAAACGACTGATGATTGTTCTCTTCATTAAAGGCTGGCCAGTAATATTGGCCTGAGATGATTGCTCTAGGGGGGGTTAACTATAGTGGTTGAGCCGAGGCCTCTGCAGTCACGTAATGAGAGGAGCCAATAGAGCCAGGGCTATTACGCTGTCAGCGCTCATACCATTACACACCATTAAAAACAGCACATCTCTCTGATTCATCCTCATTATATTTATTGGCTAGATGGCCTGATCTAATAGAACCAGCCCAGAGCCTCCATAGCTCAACTTGAGTCATCATTCTGTTACAAGTCGACAGGAGTTTTGCTTTAGTTTAGAGTATATTAATTAAATGGGTATTGAAAGAGATATGTATATATCACAGTCATATAATAATAATAATAATAATAATAATAATAATAAAGGTAATAATAATAATAATAATAATAATAATAATAATAATAATAATAATAATATAATAGTCAATATAGGTTTTCGGCGTACTTCTGACTGATGGTTTGGCAGATAAAAAGATTGATAGGGGATGTGGAACCTGTTGGTCAGAAGCCTCTGGTTGTTCAGTGACTGCCCCAAGCTGGACACGTCAGCCCTGCGAGCATCTCCCTGTGTTGACATGTACGCATAGGGCAGTGTGCCTGGCTTATTCAACATAATGGAAATCAACCACTACTGTCACTCCCCCTTTATCAAACTACCGCTCAATTATAGGCTACCTGTTGCTTCTTAGGACAGGTACGGGAGGGTGGGGGGGGGGGGGGGGGGGGTTCCCAAGATCCAAACCACACATGCCCACCATGCACCAGAAGATGCCCGGGATCGATTCAAACAAAGCAGCTTCTGTCTGCTCATTAGTGAAGGTCATTAATATCTAATCGTATTCAAATGGCTCTTCAGGAGGCGTCTGGGCAGCCCACCCATATGGAGATGGAGGTCAGGGCTTGCCCTCCAGGACTGGTCCCAGGGTGGCTGTCCCCTCCTAGGTGACTGGGGCTGGAATCCCCTGTGGGCCTGTTGTAGCCCATCACCCTGCAGACACACAGCTCCCTGACTGGGGTCGTCCGCTAGACAGGGAGGCTGGCTTGATGGCTACTGTTCTGCCCCCCTATTGTGATTTAACTGCTGCTCACAAGATCCATTAGCATAATGATAAGAGATAGACTGACACCTCCCTTTGAATTCTATCAGGTAGCCTGAAAGCCCAAGGTAATGAAAGGGATAATTACACAATTTATATAGGGAGGGGTACTGACAGTCGCACAAAGCTATCTGGCCAAGGCCTGACACCACCTAATTAAGATGGTGTCCCATCCGTCATGATGTCCCTGTCAGTGTGTCGGGTCCTTGTGGGTTAAGGTAAATTTAAAAAAAAAAGTGTGTCTCCCAACAACTGAAGCTACCTTAAAGCCCCTTTAAGTGGACATATTTATGGAAGAAAATTGGAGCCATGTAAAAAAAATAAAGGCTGATAAGGATGAATAATGGCAGGCAGACATTGAGAAAGGCATAAGAGCTTTTTTCTAGTGGTGGGACAGAAACCTAAAAGCACCTCCACAGACCTATTCAGCATTTTCTTGTCATCTTGTTCCTAAGACAAGGGTTTGAAAAGCCGCTCCATGCTGAGAACAGCAGGGGTTAGAGAAAACAAGGCGTTTTAAATCACTGTCTGGTTAGCAACCGAAGATGGGAGAGGGACTTTGTGGAGGGGATGTCACAAAACCTCTGCTCTTGGTTCCTATAATTTACTAAATGGTGAGTTTCTTATTAAGACTGAACTATTTTTTCTCCACGCAAGAGGTCAGGTTTATATGCAAATGATCATAAAGGAGTATTATACCGGTCATTATGTCTTCCTCTGTAATTGAAAATGATGCAAAATGTTTTTATTGGGTCTCAGGTTAAGGAAATCTTACGCCGTCTTCCTTTTTTTTTTTAGAGTATAACCCTCTGTCTGCCTCCTGTAAATCGGTGTAAATTAACACAACAGCGTGGTTTTGTGATTGGCCCAGTAACCAGGCCGCCGTCTCTATTTCACAGGCTCAGAGCTTCCCCTTTGCTGTTTTAATTGTGCCTTTGTGTGTCTCCGATTATCTGAGGCTTGTCAAAACCTATTTTCCCTCATGCTGAATAAAAAAGGCCCCTTTGTCAAGTGGGGGCATGTCAACACACTTTTGAAGATGGTGTGTAGGCCTCTCAATGATGTAGGTCTCTCTCTCTCTCTCACACACACACACACATACACACACACACACACACACACACACACGCACGCATGCACGCGTGCACACACCCACATGCATCCTGGATTATGTCATAGCGCAGGAATGCCATGATCCCATGGCAACCGGGAAGACTGTGTTCAATGAGTTGGAGCGTCATGACACTTGTTATCACGAAACGCAGCCTGGTTAACAAGCGCAGAACATGCACAACCCACACTGTGAGCGGAGGGCCTGTTTCCCTAGACTGGGTGCATGATGCATTGTGTTTATAGACTGGGTGCATGATGCATTGTGTTTATAGACTGGGTGCATGATGCATTGTGTTTATAGACTGGGTGCATGCATTGTGTTTATAGACTGGGTGCATGATGCCTTGTGTTTATAGACTGGGTGCATGCATTGTGTTTATAGACTGGGTGCATGATGCCTTGTGTTTATAGACTGGGTGCATGATGCATTGTGTTTATAGACTGGGTGCATGATGCCTTGTGTTTATAGACTGGGTGCATGATGCCTTGTGTTTATAGACTGGGTGCATGATGCCTTGTGTTTATAGACTGGGTGCATGATGCCTTGTGTTTATAGACTGGGTGCATGATGCATTGTGTTTATAGACTGGGTGCATGATGCCTTGTGTTTATAGACTGGGTGCATGATGCCTTGTGTTTATAGACTGGGTGCATGATGCATTGTGTTTATAGACTGGGTGCATGATCCCTTGTGTTTATAGACTGGGTGCATGATCCCTTGTGTTTATAGACTGGGTGCATGATGCATTGTGTTTATAGACTGGGTGCATGATGCATTGTGTTTATAGACTGGGTGCATGATGCATTGTGTTTATAGACTGGGTGCATGATGCCTTGTGTTTATAGACTGGGTGCATGATGCCTTGTGTTTATAGACTGGGTGCATGCATTGTGTTTATAGACTGGGTGCATGATGCATTGTGTTTATAGACTGGGTGCATGATGCATTGTGTTTATAGACTGGGTGCATGATGCCTTGTGTTTATAGACTGGGTGCATGATGCCTTGTGTTTATAGACTGGGTGCATGCATTGTGTTTATAGACTGGGTGCATGATGCCTTGTGTTTATAGACTGGGTGCATGATGCATTGTGTTTATAGACTGGGTGCATGATGCCTTGTGTTTATAGACTGGGTGCATGATGCCTTGTGTTTATAGACTGGGTGCATGCATTGTGTTTATAGACTGGGTGCATGATGCCTTGTGTTTATAGAATGGGTGCATGATGCATTGTGTTTATAGACTGGGTGCATGATGCCTTGTGTTTATAGACTGGGTGCATGATGCCTTGTGTTTATAGACTGGGTGCATGATGCCTTGTGTTTATAGACTGGGTGCATGATGCCTTGTGTTTATAGACTGGGTGCATGATGCATTGTGTTTATAGACTGGGTGCATGATGCCTTGTGTTTATAGACTGGGTGCATGATGCCTTGTGTTTATAGACTGGGTGCATGATGCATTGTGTTTATAGACTGGGTGCATGATGCCTTGTGTTTATAGACTGGGTGCATGATGCATTGTGTTTATAGACTGGGTGCATGATGCCTTGTGTTTATAGACTGGGTGCATGATGCCTTGTGTTTATAGACTGGGTGCATGATGCATTGTGTTTATAGTTGACTAGACTGGGTGCATGATGCCTTGTGTTTATAGTTGACACACAGGCCTGTTTGGGGTTGATATACCAGAGTCAACACGGAGCACTGGCCATACGCTGGTGTTTGTTTCAACAGTTGTCTGGCAAATGAGCATCCCCTTTGCCTTCCCCGGGCTGCTGCCACGCAGCCAGGTCTATTTCCGTGTGCCTGGCTGGTACCTCTCTATTCCTAGTCACTGCGTTCCGGGGGGAAATCAATGCTTCGAATCGAAAGAATCATTGAAAAATGTGAGAATGTATCCAAAAAAGATGCAACTTGACCCATCCTGTATTTTTACGCCGTTTGAAAAATGTCAACATGGTCGTTAGTGTAGCCAAAATCTAAATCGCAATTCATTAAGAAATGAATTGCAATAATTGTGGTGTAATTACAGCCATGAGGGGTTGATGATCATCTTGCCTTACATCTACCTGAAAAAAAGGAGAGCGATTTAAAAGGGGGGCGTTTCTTTCTCCCCTCTTTTCGAGATGATAGCAGCGGCCTCAGAAGTGAGCCGGGGCCTTGAAGGTGCAGGCCGGGATTAGTGGCCGGCACAAAAGGAGCATTTGGAGGGGGCATGCCTGTCCCTTTTGAAAGGCTCTCATTTAGAGCCTTCAGCCATAGATCATCTGCAGCTTACGTGGGGCAAACTGGGTTCAATCTTGATCAGGCCCATTGCTTTACTCTCTGTGAGGGGCGCGTCTGATGGTTCAGAGCGGGGAGGGTTCCACAGATCTGTCTGCCCTCTCCTGTCTCTCTATTGGTATGCATCCCTCATAATAGAGGGAGGAGGTAGGGGGTCTCATTAGGGGCCAGAAGGGGGTGCCAGGGAATTCCTCGAGGCAGATGCACCAGCATCACACAGGACTGGAGCAGAACAATGCTAGCCTGAAACTCTCACAGTCATAAGCAATGCATATAGGGCCGATTCTAGCCAGTTCCCTCCCCGATGTCAACAACAACCAGCTTGTCTGCTTCTGCAACTTCTATTACATCGCTTCACATCTGCTTCTAAGCCTCGCATCAAGACAACTCTGAAAGCACAACAGTACTCCAGGTGGAATGTGTCTCCTGACAACAGGACGTGCATCTTACGTAATGTTCACACTGAGAGATAGCTTCCTTTAGAATGACTGACTGACACGTTGTCCAGAAGTGGCTCTTTTAAAGATCCCCTGAGTAGCGAATGATCTCTTCACTTCCGTCTTGCCACCAAAGGTCCAGGCAGCGGTGGGGTAAAATGGATTCCCCCCCGGGGGTAGCTACTTCCTCTGTCATCTGTCACCACTTCCTGCCTGTGAAGAGGAGGCAATGACAGGTCACAGGTGTTACGAGCAGGGTGGTATCACTGCAAGGCATCAGGAGTGCAACAGGCTATTTTCCTAAAGACGGTAATACTTCTGTACACTGTGGTCCAGGTTACTTTCCTCAGATAATTTAGCATTTAGGGTTTCTTAAATTTTTCACAAAAAGTATTCTAACTTGTTCGCAAGCACTATCATGGGTTTAAGTGTGTGTCAACAGGTCAAATGTACCATAATCATGTGCGAGGCTTAAAGCGGTCCCTGGAGCGAGCTAAAATGATTACATATTGGCCGTTACTCAGATATTTGTTCTGCTGCACTGCACATAGAAATTGATGCTCTGTGAACCCTGGATATTGTTCTCATAATGTCATGGTTTGGAATTTCAGAGCGGCGATGACTGGTTGTGAATTTATTGGGGAGCTTGTGAGAAGTCTTTCACTCTATTGAAATGATTGCACTTGAGAGAAATATAAATCATCTACACTTAATTACCACCACCAACGAAGTTGGTAGAAAGCTGTTTTCACCCCTATATGTTTGTTAGGAAAATTTTTCCAAAAGTTATGAATGGATTGGATAGGGCTTAAATTTTGCAGACAGATCATCCTTGTCCAAAAAAAATCAGATGATTAGATTTTGGTGGTATGAGATTTCCATTATTGTTTTTTTAGTCATAACTGCCATAATTCATGTAGCTGTTGGGAAGGTAAGACATCCAAGTGGGCTGCTAAACAGCATTGTATTCACATGCTGTTTGTCAGAAATTTGAACCCAGAAGACAAACAGATAAGGAGGCTACAGCTTTGCAAGTTGGGGAATTGCTAAGAATTGGCAGAAGTTTGTGCTTCATTTGGTGCCTTCTAGTTTTTAGTGTAATTCATGTATTCAAAAATGTAATAACATAACTAGTTTTATTTTTACAAAATGAGCACTTTTCAGATATTTATTTGTATGCAAAATGCATGCAGATCTTATCATATTGGACGACTGTATGTTTTCTTGATCACAAATAGATGGGTACCTTAAAGAGAGCGAGAATGCCCCATAACTCGTTGCAAACATCTTTCCAGCTGAAGCCTCCTTCCTGAGTTCTCCAGCAGTGTGTAAAACCACGACCATGGTTTGTTATGACAAAGGTCATGGATAAAGAATGATCTGCCTACAGTTCCCTAATGTGGGAACAAAGACATTGTCAAAATATATTCCAGCAATAGAGCGAGCGGGGGATAGGTTACATTGTTGTGGGGATAGGTTTTCCAGACAGGACCATGTGAAGACAGACCCCGGCTGTGGATTTACTGGGACTCGTTCTAGTCCGTTAATCCTTGTATCTCTTTGACTCTTTCAGCAGGTTGCTCAGCTGGCGGGCCTTGTGGGCTCTAAAGTGCTTGGCCTTCCTGTGCTCACCCAGACTCCAATCTGGCCCTCTTTCTACCGTCACCAAAGACTGGAGGAAGCATTCCAAGTTGAGATGCTTCACACAAAAACATAAGAAAAACAACTGTATGGTAGAAAATATCAATCTTCCATAACTGAATTTGAAAGGAATAGAATGTTTTTTTGTTTTTTGTTTTTTATAATATTACATCGTACGTAATATTACATCCAAATCTAAATTTAGATCTAAATGAGCTTAAAAAAAGAAGAAGGAAAAAGAAGAAAGTGGAGAATACAACACACAGTAGGGAGAGGTCACAGGTGTATAACTCCAGATTGTTCGCATGTTCTATACTGGTAACAACCGAGCAGTTTGCACTGAGGTGAGACTTGTTCTGTATAAAATAATCCATATGGCTGTTGGCCCACGACAGGGATCCCATGCTGTTATCAGGCCCATACGTTAGGCTTTTTATGGGCCTCAGGCGGGGAATGATGAAACCCAATCAGGTCATGCCAATTGATAGACATTATCCTCAGCTATCACATGTACACATAATCCTTTTAAAGTTCAGCGAGGATAGGTGCCCCCCTCCGCCCCGCCGTATCGTGGCTTCCCCAGAAGCTGTCATCATATTGTTCTCTTAAATATTTAACTTCCTCAAGAGATCGAGCCGTAATATAAGAAATTACCCCTGTAATGCCTGCTGACTGCTACAAACAGATGTGAAATTTCAGGGTAGATCCAGAGTGTAATCAGACCCTCTGTGGCAGAGCTATCATGTTCTTCAGTGGGGTCAGACGGACAGTCTCCCTCTTCATATAACCCCTCATATTTGTCTGTGTAGTGTTATATGGGAAAATGATTAGGTTCTGGACACATCTTTTCATTTGACATTGGTAGTGTACAAACCAACAAAGTGCCATGTAAACATACAGTATGCTTTAAAATGAAAAAATAAATAAATGTCACTAGAACAGCAGATATATGTATAAAAGAATGGTGTACCTCCATAGAACATTTTAAAAGCACCTAGGCGTGGGGGAGGGGTACAGGCTTCGTTCTAGTTGCTTACCGGTTATCAGTTGAGGAGATCTTCCTTAATGGCTAATGGAAGCAACGTTTCTCACCTTGCTGAGTGCAACTTTATCCAGCAGTGATAGATAGTCTATGGCAGTGATTCATCACTCCAGCTCCTGTCACTCACACTGACTGAAACTGCACTTCTCCCCACACTGCCCAGCCTCCAGGCCTCATGAAGCTGCAAGGCCCTGCTGTGCAGACAGCTCCTCTGCATTCACTTCCCAAGTCCTCGTACTGACTCAAAAACAGGTTGACAAGTGTTTCTTTGGCTTAACTTTGATTGTACAGTACCGAAATAATATTTTGTAGGGTAACAGTTACTGAACTTGTTTTGCTTCTTGCTCAGTATCTCTCAGTGAAAGCCATTGCAGTGAACCGGACGATTTCAGGGACTGCCTGTCCCTGACAGTACTGACTCTCCCCACTCTGATGCCTTGTTGAGGAGACGGTTGATCTATAGGCCTGTTTAGAGAAACAGGATTAAAATAATCCAGGTCTAAAACACGGGGTCCTTCAATTATGAGCTAACCTTGCCTTTGGAGGGATGACCCTGCGAGCCTGAAACCCATCATTATGGGTTTAGCCCACGAGGCATCTGTGGGGACGGACCGGGGCCAGGCCTTATGCAGAGGTATTCTGCTGGGCCTTGCCCTGGGGCCAGGGGGCTACAGCAGCAGCAGACAGGAGTATGGGACCAGCTTGGTCTGACTGATATTCATAGGGGCCAGGTAAATGTGC